>NW_020884876.1:3678630-3999127 GCF_003945725.1 Corapipo altera | reverse complement strand
TTTCTTTTTATTAATTTTCTTTTTATTAATTTTCTTTTTATTAATTTTCATTTCACTTTGACTACCGGGAATTTTATATTTGACAGTTTGTTAGTATTTTGTTGGCAGAATGCTATTTTGAAAATAGAGCCTTTTCTGATTTTGAAAGAGATACACATTTTTAATCAATTTAGCATATCAAAAATATATCCAGATAAAGATAATGAAATTTAATGTCTCCTTCCTGATTTTGTGTCAAGATGAAACCAGTGTGGAACTCTGTCCATGTGACACAGGGGATATCACAGATTTTGACAATCTGTTTCCCTTTATATAATTTTTGATAAATGTTCTTGTATTTCTACTGCTATAATTCCTTTTGTATAATTTATGAGACATAAAAATATAGTTGATAATATAGGTTATAGCTACATTTTTCCTTGTTTTTTGCATTCTCTTATAAAAATTTTGCCTGAGATTTTCCCACAAAAAACTGCACAGACACTGACACAGGGTAGAATTGTTCCCAGCTAGAATTCTTCCTTTTCCCTCAGGATCTTTGACACTTCAGAAGTGCTGACCTAGAAAGAGTACACTGTTAAAATACAGTTTTATGCTAGAGTTTCAAAAAAGAAACTGATAGATGACTAGCATTCACAGCCTTTGGCTGACGTAAGTCTATTTGCTGATGTCTGTACAGGAAACAAATCTGATGAAACTCAAGCTCAGGAAATTGGAAAATGCAACTGTGTTTCATCATGGTCTTTGTAATTTTGTTGGTTGAAAAAAAATCCCCTAGCTAATATTAGCAAGAGGAAGTAAAGCTAATTCTGACGTGAGTTTCCAACATCTAATGCATAGTTCTACTTTTTGGGGTTTTTTAATTAGTATTCTAGAAAGACGAAAGCATTTATTTAATAAATATTAGCACAGTTGCTGAAGTTATTGAACAAGAGAAATAATGAGAAAATAGTTTTTTCAAGGTATCAAGATTATATTGGAGTATGTCATATCAATTTATTACCAGACAATTAGAGGAACCAAAATAATTTCAAGATACATGCTTGATTATACATTATTTCATTCAAAGGTCTCCTGATCCAATTATTATATTAATATATAATATAATATATATATTATATGTAATATAATTCATCCATTATATTTTTGTATATATATATAAAAGAATACCTTCCATCACTCACTGAAAAGCTAAATATGAGATTTTCAGAGGATGGAAACTTAATAATTCAGATTTTCAGATATAAATATTATAGGTTAGAACAACTATATCTAAAAATAGCTCACTTTTTTTTTTTTGATTGATGTTTAAGCAGAGAATATTTTCTTGTATTCTTGAAATAATGCACTTAACCTCCCTCCCCCACCCCCATGGCATTGATACAATAGAACAGCAAGGATTATTAAAGGAAAAAAATTGAAATACTCTATTGGAATACTGCATAAGTTAGCTAGGATTCTTTTCAAAAGATTTAAATTTTACCAGTGATAGCAAGCCAGGTGTTTCAAAGATATATTTCATAATTTTTTTACACAGAAGAATATTTAACAGTAGCGTGATAATTAGTTGTAAAACATGACTTTAAATGACTTTACTGCCTGGCAGTCTGCTGTATTCAGGTTGTTAATCATCTACATAATCCCCCTGGCAAAATGGATAAGGTAAAAACAAAAGAAATATCCTCTTCAGGGGAAGAATCACCATGCGGTAGGTTACCAATTCAGAGGCATTTACGCACATATTATTGTCCAAGAGGACTGAGTTTGATGGACAGGACAGTTTGTCTTGTAAGGACTGTGCTGCAGATTAGACAGGCCAAAAGTCATTGATGTTCGTTAGTTAAAATTTATTTTTGCACAAAATTGTATATAAAAGCACAGAATTATCACAGGGTTAAATTAATGTTGTATGTTTTTATCTGAAGGAAAACTGGAACCCTTTAAATCAATTCCTGTTGATCTCTGCTACTTTAAATACTTACTGTCTGAAGCTGTTTAAATCCTTAATGAATGAGAAAAACGAATGCATACTCACATTCTGATCAAATAAAAGTTCTGATCTAGTTTTCCGCACTTTGCCATAAATCATTTGGACAGAAATTGTGTAAATATTGGAAGACTTACAGCATAGAAATATTTCTCTATGCGCAAACATAGTTTAAGAAGTCTCTGATCTTTGCTACTCCTAATTGACCAACCCTTTTGTCTATTGCAGAGCTTCCCTCTTACTTTCAGCAGTTCAATGGTTTTAGTTGAGCTGTGTTTTAGAAAACAATGAAATTATCTAAATAATCAATTTAAATTCTGGTTTTTTTGCTATTGTCAGTTTACTTTCTTTGGTAAGCCAGATGGGATGAAGGCTTGCTGTAGAATTAATGCTTTTTTCTTAGCTGAGAAGGAAAAGATAATACAAAACTGTATAGTGAGAGAATGTAAAACACTATTTCTTTCATTATTCTTGTTTGGTCTTGGAGAATCTGAAAATTCAGTCTTACATAATTAAAAACAGTGCAGGGAGATTTCAGTATACATTTTTTATTATCTTTAAGCTTCTGAGGACTTCTTTATTATTTTCTCTCTAGCAGAGAAGTATATTAGGTATATTAAGTATATAAGGATATATATATCTTCTTTAAGTATATTTTGTCCTTAAAATTCTTCAGACTTGTCATTCCCATCAGTAATCTTTGTTGAAAGGAGACACTAAGCCACTTCCTTGCACCAAATATTCTATTAAAGTCTGTTATTCACAGGCAAAATTTGGCTGAGGGGCTTGCTGTAATTAGCTCTGAGAATGCTGGTCAGCTGATAGATTTGTTTGTTTATTTTAGTGTTAAAAACAGCTTAACAAAATTAAACCTGAGTATATGACAAACATATAAATTATTTTCATTGCAGTTTGGAATCAGAAAGATACATTGATTTAGTTCTAATACTAAGAGAAGGAATTTTATAAATTTTAAAATTTATTAAAAGATTAATTAGTAGACTGAACAATATCTTCCTTTAGTTTAATAAGTTCTTATGACAAATTTTCTTAGTTTTATTTTAATTGTAAGGTTGAGCTTAAGGGTAAAATGTTTAAAGTCACAGTGGTTTTAAATGAGCATAAAGCTCCAGAATCCTGAACAGGCTGGTAAGATTCAAGGAAGAAAGAAATTGTTAGGCAGGCTTCTTAGGGTCCTGAAGAACTTACTTTAAAAATTTACTGTTAATATTTTTAATTTATTATAAAAATGTTGCTTATACAGTTTTTAGAGTACATTTGGAAAACTTTTACATAATTTTCCTGTATTTAAACACTTTGGCAGCTCTAAACCAAATGCTTTATGCTTTAGAGGAACCATTCTATGAGAAGTATGAACCAAGTCTACATTTTGTTCATTAACTTTGTTTGAAAGTCAGAACACAGACTAGAACTTTTTTCACTGACTTTTGGGATAAATGTGGGGAAAGGAAAATTAGAATATAAAGTTTCAATGAAAATAACTAAAGTGCACTGGAAACATTTTACAGGGATTTAAATAAGTTTATAGAAAAATATAAATAAGATTACAATGGAAACTTAAGTATAATGGTTTGTACTGACAATTACTCTAATATTTTGATACAGAATTACCTGGAACTGTATGATCATCTGTTTACATTTAGGAGAGTTTGACTAGTTACCAGAAGCGTAACAAAAAAAATTTAAATTATTGTCACACCAATAATGAAGAAAAAATGCAGAAAGCGTTCCTAATTTTTTGGTATGCCATGTGCATTGCTTTGCTTATACAGAAGCATGAGAAATACTCAAACACTAATGCAAGCTGGATTGAGATCTTTCTGGCAGTTTAACACTGTTTCTAAGGAAATACAACAATTTTTAATTTCCCATGTTGCTCTGTGATCTTGAATTTAAAAGAAATTCAGTCTTTAGAACTGTACTGATTAATTCTGCAGGTTTCAGAAGTGTTCCAGGTTTATGGCATTTCTCATGTTGTTTCAATCTAAATGTCATCTGCAAAGTCATGGAACTGTATTTGTTGTAGTCTTTGTCAGTGGAGGAAAGTTTTCTTCAGTATTTTAAAATCTGCAGTGTAAAAGCATTTGGTTGGGAAAATTACCCAGTTACTGAAACAAAAATAAATTCTGAACAACTAGAGTTGAAATGAAAGGCGAATTGTTAATTATATCCTTTGGAAAAGATCTGTGTTATTAAAAGGTGGCAATTATCTCAACAGCAAGGTTGACAATAGTGCTATTCTCACTGGAAAATAATATGCTTCCCTGAAGGAGCATGTGCCGTATCTTTCCCTTGACTATAATCCTTTCTACAGAATTTTATTTCCTTGATTTTGACCTTCAGAACAGGGCTGGTGACTTATTTTAGTCTGTGATTGGCAAGTCTCAAAGCAAGTTTCTTAAAAGAAAGGCAATTTTTAAATCACCAAGTCATGTCCTACAATAAAGGTGGGAATGAATATCTTCTTTGCAGAGATAACAAGTTTTAAAGGAGACATCAAACTAATTTTGAGCTCACATATTAGCAAAATTTGTATCATACTAATGACAAAGTTACTTATTAAATGTTTTACCAGGTTAAAGAACATTGATCAGCAAAATCTGAGGTAATACTTTTCAAGGTCACTTTCTAGCTTTTGATACGTCAGAATTAAAGATAGGGGATGTTTGGGTTTTTAATCTTAAAATACCCTCTTCTACCTGGGTTCAAGATAATGTAGCTTTTTCTATTGATTCTTCATCTGATTGCCTTGACTTTTCAAAAATCATGGCGAGTGATTTGGCTACTACATAAGCCAGTTCACTCAGGACTTCTCAACCTTCTCCTCATTGTTACCAGTTTTCCAGCATTGTTTATTAGGGGGGGTAACATCTTCTTTGACCCTTGTTAGAAACAGAAAATCAGTGGATTATCTGTAATTCCTGTAACTGTCATTCTTACTCTCATTCCCCTTGATGCCTCGATCAAAGCCTCAGTATTCTTCATGCTAAACATCCATGGAATTTTTGTCTCAAGGAAGTGCAATAATGTAGCATGAAAGCGCCTAACAACTGATGTAATAGGCAATGGCTGTGTGCAGGAGAAGACTCAGTAAAGTCATAAACATCTCAGGGACAAGGAATCTGGTGTCTGATCACTCACTACAGCATGTTGTTGGAATGTTGTTTTGTGGTCTGTTTTTTTTTCTCTCAGCTACTGAGTTTAAAATAAATGCAATTCAAATTCTGTAGAGAAATGCTCTCTCACTAGGGAATGCTGGAAAATAACTTTTAAATGTGTGAATATACTTTGATTTACATAAATTTTCCTATAATGTCTTCAAACTTTTCCTGGAGTTAATTTTTTCTATATTTCAAATTACAGCACTTTAAGTTAAAATGGCATGGGAAACACAGTCTTGTTTCACTGTAATGATATAGCATGGTTGACACTTGCACACAAACAAGAAGTGAAGGACTGCTTTCCAAGATTTAAAATAGTGTAGTGAATTGTTGGTTACCGTTGAGCATAACTTAAATGACAAAAATCCTTTCAATAATTTATGCACCCACATTGCGAGAAATTTGAAAGGTTTAAAAGGAATGAAGTATTTTAAGACTTGCATTGGTTTTCTACCAGTTCAAATTCTTTAGGGGCTTTGCAACTCACTTATGTACAATTTTACTTGCTGTGTCACAAGCCTAATGACTAAGGAGTGAGCTTTGGGCATTTAATAACCCTCTTCCAAGTACTTTTATAGTGTTGCTTTATTTTTAGTTCGGATGTTTATATCTTAAGTCTGTTTGAAATTTTATTTGGTGTTTAAATCAATTCCACAAAAGTCACATCTTTTGTCTGCTATTTAAGTATCTGCTTGTGCTTTATCACTAAGTTTTTCTATTCATGACTGAATTCTGCCATAATAAAAATTTCATGGTGCATTATACAATGAAGTAAAACAAGTAGGTTACTTCTATCCGGAGGTTATAGCCATAATCACTGTGCAGATTTAGCAGTTCTTGTGGCTCTCTGGAGCACTGTCTGTAATTCTCAATGGGTACATCTATATTTCTTCAGTAGGTGTAGCTATGTTTGGATTCAGATTCGGTGTGTCATGGAGCTGGTTGATATCTGTGATTGTCTTTACCATTTAACAACGCTGACATGGACACAGAGCAGAGGCTGGGAACCAAGATAATATCCTTTGATGAACAAGAATTATCTAGAAAGTATGTTTCTTGAAACTTTGTCAATAACCTCAAGTATGATATTTCTTTCAGTATCAACTAGGGTGTTTTGTTCATTTTTTTTTCAAACTATTAGTTTGTGCTTTGTTTACCTTTCTTCCATAGCTTTCATTTCTTTGGTCAGTCAATTAAGCCAGGTATATTTCCCTCTTTGATTTGGAAAACGGAGTTTGTGTCTCACTGCCATTGGGGTATTTTTACAAAATCAGTTTTGACATGAAGTCAAATCTGCTGGTCATTTCACCAGTGTGTTACATAAAATATTTGATTCATTTTTTTTTTCTACTTGCAATTGATGGCGATTATATGTAAATCAGTTTGGCCATGGACTAGTGAAATGCATTGACCTTATATTTGCTTGAATACTTTTCCAAACCTCCTCATTATGTAAGACTCATGTGAAAAAATACTGATTTTTAATAACACTTGGTCAAACTTTTAAGATATCTGGAATGATTCCTTAAAGCAAAAGTCCAAATGTATTTATTGAGATTTTGCAATCAGCTTCCTGATTTTGATTAAATTGGGACTATCAGGTTAGAAAGGACACTTACACAGAAAAAACCACTAAAATTTGATATCAAACTTTATTTTGGGAATGCAGGGATATAGGAAATAGCTTAAAGCATCTAATTTATTTCGATCAATACTTACATTAACTCAGCTCAGAATTGACCAGGAATAACTTGAACAGTAAACTATATTCTCTTCTCCCTATTTTAAAAACCCTGTGTTGGAATCCCTGCTGTCCTGATGCCTTGGGAAGACTCTTGGGAATATTTTTGAGAATATTTTTGGAAATACTGAATATTGGTAAATATTGATAAAAAGGAATATTGGAAATATTCTTGGAAAAAATATTTTGGGAATATTCTAACGGAGAAAATTTTTCTTTAATTTGTATTTTGACAGTCCCAAACTCATACAAGCTTCCAATAGTTTTAATGGAGACTTCAGTCTTTTTAAGTACTCAAGAGCTCAGCAGTTGCTTCCATTTGTATGTCTTTTTCTTTCAAATCCTTCCTAATGCAAATTTCTTCATGTTTGGTTACTGCTAATAATAATGTTAATGATAGACAATTTGTCCCAGAGACTCCAAGCCCTAAAAATGATCTTTTAGTCCCTGGAACTTTATCTTCCACCTCTATTATTACCTCCTCATTTGAAAGGAATGTTGCTAAGAAACATGCTGATGTTCTAGTTCTGGACAATGAGTAAACAGCTAAGTAATGCTCTTTCCATCCCCTCACACCTTTTTTTGCTCTGCTTTCTATCTGTCTTGACTGACACTGTGTCTCTCATATTCTTCTTCTAAACTTTTTGCACGAAGTTCCTCCAAGGCACTCACACTTGTTACTCCTTATTTGCCCGAACTGCAGTTATCCATGTATTTATTGCACAACTACTTATCTGGCCTTTGAGTCCCTTGAGCTGCTGGACTGACCAGCCTACTAAGTACTTTCTATTTCTTTCAGTTCTTGTTTTGTTTCTATGGTGTGGTCAAATAGCTCATACACTTTTTGTTCTTCAGTTGCGGTCATTGAGCAGACACAGTTGATCAACTTCTTCGCTGGCACCCACAGTATGGGTCCCTAAAGCAGTAGACATATTGTGGTGCTCTGCTGCAGTGGGGAAATATGCTCCCTGTCTTTGTTAAAATCTTGTAATACACAACTACCTGTGTGGTTGGGTATGATGCCATGGTGAGTTTCTCAGTAAACCAAAGTCTAATACTGATTTTTTTTTTTCTTTTTCTGTAAAGGTACCTTGGAAATGCAATGGTCATTCTGAGTCACTAGTGTATCAGGGTAGGTTTGTTAGTAGTCCTACGAGGAAAGCTTCTACCATAACTATTTTAGCTGCCCACACTGGTGATACTGATCTGTTATTTGAGTCTCTATAACCTTACGTCTTCTAGCAAACTGCCACTGGAGTGGCAGGTCTGGAATCCTAGCTACTCATTGCATTAGTTTTTATATCTATATGACACTGCATAAGGGTCCAGAAACCTGAAGTGGTGCACTTGTTCAAGCAAAGAAATCAAATCATAAAAGAGCTAGTGCTTGCACTCTAAGCAATGGTATACATATTGTGACTGTTCCTGAGTGTCAGTTGGTGGTGTTCTCACAATTAACTGTGTTCTAAGCATAAGTCTGGGATTATATTTAATTATACAGTGTACCATCTTACTTAAACTAAAGTTTTATTAAACTTACTGGAATTGAAATTACTCCATTTAAACTGTTTCTAATTTAAAGGGTTCATTTGGAAACACTCTTCAAAACTGAATTAGCTAGGATTGCTTATTTGAATGCTGTACAAAACATATGAAATTTGTCCAAAATATGTTGAAAATACTTGAACCATCTGTAAAAAAATGAACTTTGCTGTGATTGCTCATGCAGAATATTTTTTAATAAAATGTTATTGTAATACAGTCTGTCAGTTTTCATATACTTACAGTAATCTGCTCATGTACTTCTAAAAAAAAAAAGTTGATATTTACTACTACTGCACTATGATCCTTACTCAAAACAAAAAAACAAAACCAAAACAAACCAAAAACCCCAACAAACAAACAAGCAAACCCCAAACTTCTTTTTCCTCAAAATTTTAATTGTATTTATAGCTGGATTCAGATTCAAGAAAGCTTTCTGAAAATATCCCTTAAATAGTTTATTTTTCCCTTTGTGAATTCCACCTGCAAACCTGTTTCAGATAAGAAGTAACTATAGTAACATCATGTTCATCTGGTTTAATTTTAATACACTGCTGAAAATCTTGAAGTTGTAACGTTTCAGGGCTTATAACAGGAATCTTTTCATACAGTATTGTGAACATCAGCTAGTTCTTGAAGTCCTCTTATCTGTCTGGAAGTGATGAGGGCTGAATGCTCCCTAAGAGGTGGGTAGAACCAAGTTGGATAACCCAGCTAGAAGGGGTTCAAATGGGGCTGGACTGAAATCTCCCCTCAGGGAGGTTGGACAGGGCCAGTAAGGGCTGGTAGAACCCTCATGGCCCTGAGGGCATCCCTGTACAATATTTTAGTTATTAGCATATTGATATTATTAAAGGCTCTATGTAACAGTAAGAATGTTCTTACTATGTTACTTTTTGTTAACTATAGTATAATTTCTGAAATGGCATCACAAATCATTTACTATTTTCTGAAGGCCACATTTGCATCTGTATGTATGTACATTTACACATACTTCTATATCCCTTCTGACATCTGAATGTAAATTATTGTGTGAATTATCAAGGCTACTAAATTGCAAGCTGAAGTTCACATTGAAAGAGTAACAGATCTGGTGATCCAGAGAGAAAATTATCCAGGATTTTAATACTTTAGGTGTATTTCTATTCATACGACTGATGCTCATTGCACTTTATACTCATCTTACAGATCTGTAATTCCACTGATTTCAGCTAAATCTTCTCTGAATGTCTAGTTCATCTGAGTAGACTACCTTTGATTAACTTGAACCTCTGTGTTTAGGCACTTCCTGTGTAAAATAAAGTGCAGGTAAACAGTATAGATGAAATACTGGACTTCTTGATAGGAGTTTTACTGTGTTTTATTTGATCTAGAATTTAAGGTTGCATTAAGGAGTATAGATTTAAGTTCCTAACTTCTTCGTCCCTCTTTTTATTACATAAGACAAGGAAAGAAGAAGAAAGGAGGCTTGGCTCACCTAATTTTTCCTTTTCCTGTACTTGAGAATTTGATATCAATCTTACAATTAGAGTCTGAGAGGCAGATTTTAGCCTGAGAATTTTGATAAGTATTTTCCTAAGATGAAAGGAAAGAAACCTTTGGATAATTATGTGAACAATCTTTGGGAGTGTAAGTTCCCAAACCTTTAGCTGAACTGGAAAAATAGGCATGGTAGTATCCTCCCTTGCTAAGGGTGAGATTATTGTAACTGGAAAGACTCTTCACTAAATACTGGCTAAGCAAAAGTGAAAAGGGCTCCTTTAAAATACACTTTGGCAATGCAGATGCCCATTAAGACAACTGCCTTTCTCAGAGTGGCAGTTGCCTGGACTAATGATTTTCAAAGAACCATAAGGAAAGTGAAAACCAAGTGTTGAGAAAAAGGCCCTTAGCAGCTGCTTTTGTTGTCAGAAGCCCCCTTGATTGCATCACATTTAGCTTAAAATAGTCACACTGAACACTGTGTCTCACTGATAATTATAGCTTTTTATCTAGAAAGATGGACAAGCCAAACAGTCACTTTCATCTGCCAGACTCTGTGATGCAGAGCTAATTGGCAGAATGCTAGAGAGGTCAGAGAATGGTCCAGTGAGACATTAAACACACCTGAACTATTAGAAATTAGCTCAGAATAATTTTAGACTTCCCAGGGAACCGATTATCATTTAAAGTTAATAATCATAGTGAAAACAACTAGGAAAAGTGTTTCTTGCAGAGGGAAGCCCTGGATTCAAAGAAAGGGACTGTGAGGTATAGAAAATTTTAGTGAAAACCTAATGCATCATTCAGGTAAAAATAAATCTTAATCTATGGCTCCTTAACTCCTTTCCTTCTCATCTAAAAAACTTTCAAGAACAGCAAGAACCAATATAGTGAGTGACACCCACAGGGGTCTGTCTAACCTAATATGCTTAGTCGGGGGATAACCAATAATGAATGCCCAGGGAAGAATCTTAAGAATAAAACAAGTATATAATAAATTTCCCAAATATTTTCCTAGCCCTTAGCCATTCCTATCTAAGACACTTCCCCAACTGTTTCTATCAGATGTTTTAGTGCTGTTGGATAAACATACTTAAGCATAATAAGTGGTAGCAAACTACCGGAAGCATTAACGTACCCATGCTCTCACTGCAAGCTCCAGGGAAAGAACAGTGTGGTATCAGGTGATTCCAGACAGAAAAGTGCCTCTCTTCAGCAGCAACTGCAATCCTAATTTTTCCTCCGCTCATGCACTCACCCCACTTCATTGAGAGCATGATTGGTAAGCTCTTTTTTTTTTTTCTTTGGGACTATTTCTCCTGACTCTCTGTTGAAGCTCTTCCCCTTTCCTGTGCATCTGTGCTTCCCCTGGAGGAGTGTATCTGGCTCCTCATTTTTCAAGAAGCAAAATTAAATTCTTTATGTGATTCTTTATTCTGGCTTTAGACACAGGATAAGCTTACACATATATATGTAAACATTTCTCAGAAGCTTAAACCTAGTTGGATGCTGAGAGTAGTCATGCTGCAAACTGATTCAAAAAATGTTAAGACTGTATTTAACATCATGCAGTGTTTATCTCCATGCTACATCAATTTGATCCCTAATACTACTTGTCAGATACTACTACCAGTGGGTCAGGATTATCTTTTACAAGATCTCGCCTTCCAGTGCTCTCTTTCTTTGTTTTTTTGAGAGTAACAATTCTTTTTGTCTTCAAAGAAATGCATGACTGTGTTTGCAAGGTTTTTGTAAGTGCAAGTATTATAGATTGTGCAGATTAATAGAATAATGCAGTATAGTGTTGGTTTGGTAGTTAGAAAAGTACAGGTTGTCAATATGTGGAAAAGGCTAGTGAAACAGGTTTGTATTAAGGGTTTTTGAATTTGGAACTTTGTAATATTGACAGGAAATAACCCCCAAATTGTATAAATTAGGTTCAACTCTGATTTCTAAAGTAAGGATTGCACAAAGGTTTCAAGCTTAAAATAGTATTCTTAGTACTCTTTTATATAAAAAATTGACTGGTAAAATAGTTTATGAAATTATTAAAAGGTTTGTTATATTAAACACAGCTCCCCTCTCAGCATGTATGTTTATATTAAGTTCTAACTTAATTCTACCTCAATTTTTTGTTCTCTCATTTATTGTCTCATACATGTTTCCCAGGATAGCCCACTGGTCTTACAGTCTGACAGAAATGTAACAGTGAATGCAAGAAATCACATGGGACAGTTAACTGGACAACTGACAGTAGGTGAGTGTTCTTTATTAACTGTTACGTTTATCAGTTTAGCTTTATGAAAAGGTTTCATTAATAAAAATCACATATAAAATATTACTGAATAGTCAGGAAAAAAAATCTCTCATCACCATACTCAAACAAAAACGGGTGCCTATAATGCACAATACATACATAATAAGAGCATGATTCAGGATTAGCTCAAGGCAGAAAAAGTAGAAATGTCTCAAAACAGTTAAAACAGCTTAATGAAAAATTATTGGTTTTGAGACAACTGTAACAAAACAAACTAAAAAGAACCTCAGCAAAACATGTTTCAACAACACTTTCAGTGGGAAAATAACTATAATTTTCTTACAAGTTCAGCCAGTCTTCCATTACTTCAGTGGCAATTGTTTAGTCCCCATCACTTTTGTAAGGCATTTGTATCAGTACATATTCAAAGAAGTTGGAGTAATGGAATATAAAAAAATAGAACAAAACAAAAATGAAAATGCTTTCCTAGTCATTACAAAATTTAAAGGGAAAGTGATCATACAGCCAGTCATTCATTAAAACTGATATTTTACAAAATATAAAATATAGCAGATCCAAGTTCCAAATGAAATGGAAATAAAAAATCCTCTACTTATCTGTTTCACTTTTCATGTATTTTTCCCTGCTTTTATGGTCTTTACTGTGTTATACTCTGTTTTTAGTGCAAGTCATATTTATTGTGTTAGTAAATATGGAGTAATTTTCTTTCTATATTTTCAGAACTAGAACAGTACTGAAGGTATTAATTGCTTTTTAAGAATATTGGCCGAAAAAATTCACTGCAAATTGGTGTTCTAGATCTGTCACAAAACAATATATATTGACTGTGAATGGGATAAAAAAATATAAAAACATACATGTGTAAGACCTTAATATAAATAATATTAATAAATTATATAAATTCAATTAAACACCCCTTAGGCTCCATGTATTTTCATTTTTTCACTTTACTTCTGGGTTAAGCTGCATTTTATCTGCTTTTTTTCCTCATGTGTTGAGGTTATGCTCACATAGTTTAAAACTCTAGCTGTAATCTACACTAAGTTTTTATACTGGCAGGAGATAGTGGCTTCAAGTTGTAAAAATCTTTGGCAAGTACAGACCCAGTGACATACCATCTGCACTGATTTCCCTGAATGACCACATCAAATGAGTGTGAAAAGGTAACTAGACTTGCTAGAAGGTACAGATGAGGAAAATTAAGCTAACACCTGTTCTAGCCATATTGTACTTGCCCAGTGTGATTATGGAATGCAGTTCTGTATCATTTGCTAACTATATTATTAAAACCTTCTACTTTGTCTGGTAATTGCTAAAAGGTGAGTTGCCCATGGCAGACATTCACATTGGCTGAAATATATAAATAATATTTTTATCACTGACACTATTCTGGCTGAATGAATCAAGTACAAAAAATGAGTGTGAGTTTATCGAGACTGACCTACTTAAAGGCATCACACTAGAGGCTAGTATTCTAAAAACATAAAGGCCTGAAAAAAATTTATGTTTTTGTGTTTCTGTCATTAGAGTGAATGCCGTTAGGCTTCTTGGTGTGCAGCTGGTACTGTGTTTGGAGAGCAGAAATTTGTTAAATTGCAATATTGTATTTACATTATTTCTTATTCTTTACCTTCCTCTTCGTTCCTTAACAGCTGTATGGCCTTTATTACTTCTTATATTAGTATAAAAATCTGCTTCTTTATTTTTTATGAATTCCCTGTACTGTATTGGATGCATATTAACATATTTCTTAATTTCTTATCTCTTATTAAATATTTCTAACTTAGTAAAGTCAGTCACCACTGCCAGTATAATCAGTAAAACCTGGACATTCTACTATTAGAAATCAAAGAAATTAACAGGCATCTAAAAATCTATTATTCCTGCCCTCTCTTCTAAAATTTTTTCTTGTGTAAGACAGAGCAGAGAAAGACAAGTTTTCACTTTTGCCTTGTTAAAAGCATGGCCACATCTGCTAAAAGAATGGTAGGGAACTCTTCTATACTGTGTTTGCTGACATAAGAAAATATTTTTTCTATTAGTTGTAAATATGCTCTGGAACATTCTTCTTTAAATGAAGAGGTATGCTGCATCCTTCAAAAACAATGAAGAGAAATGCTTTAAACAGCAACAACAACAACAAAACAAACAAACAAAACCCACAACAAACCAAACCAAACCAAAGTAAATTATTATACCTTGGGGGAAAAATTTTCTAGTTAACAACTTTGAAATCTTCTTATATGTTGACATCTTTAAAGAGCTGAATAATAATAATCTTAAAAAAAACACCAAACCTACAAATTTATATGCATGGCAGGAGCATTCTATAAAGAAAGAAGGATGACAGTGCATTCAGAAAGATGATAATACACTTTTTATATATGTTATAGTGTTGGCATTTTATCTGTAGTTCACAGGACATAAGTGATATTACAAGGCAACAAATTGGCTGATCTCTTCCTGTCTTTGGCATCCAAATTGCTGGTCATATCAAATTTTAGGACAACTAGAAATTCGTTCTATGGTATTTGAAACTCTTCAAGACCAAGACAGCCTCAAGAGCATGCACTTAGAACTGTAACTGGAAGATAGATTAATGTAAAGAAGTGGGGTTGGGGCTGGAAGGAAGGAGGTTACATGTTCACTCAGGAGATGGAAAAATGCCAGTGAAACTCTTGATACAGGTGTTATTGAGTGGGTGTCACTGTGAGTGACTATGGAAGACAAAATATTTAATCAAAGCACCTCATTTAAACATCTTGGAACATGTCCTAATCTAGGAGGAGTGAAGAAAAAGTATATTAAAAAAAACAAAACAAACGCAAAACCAAACAAAAAAACCCCCAAAGAAACTAAATATACTGAAGGATTGGAAGACTGAGTGGTTGTGTGTTTAAATGGTATGAATTCAAGTCGTGGCTCCAGGTCATACAATACTAATATCCATTATTACAGTACAGTGTTTTTATACTGGCAATAAAAACTGTACAGAGAGAAAGTCACAGCTGTAGCAATACTTTCTGTTGGGATTTCTACCAAGTAAGCAAGAAATGTTGGGTAGCACTCCAGTCTATTTGTGACATATGGTCAGGAAGCTGCCAAGTTTGTGTCTGGATCTCCAAAAGGACTCCACAGCCTTCAGTTCTTAAACATGCCATTTAAGACCAATGGAGCAGATGTAGCACAAACGTGAGTTATATCTACAGAATAAAGATGAAAAAATGGCCATCCATTGAACTTTGTATCTGAGCTGGAAAAGGATAAGTAATCGCATTTCTCCCCTCCCAACCTTCACTTAGCAATACCTTTTGCACTGTGCTTTCTACTCAGTTACCTTCACACAACCTTTTCCCTCTGTTTAATCAGTGTTTGCATAGTTTAAATATATATGGAATGCATAGTTTAAATATATATGGAAAAATATCTACTTCTCTATTTTTACCAGTCTTAGAAATGCACATTAGTTGCTCACCTTGAGAAAGAAGTCTGTTGTTCCATGCTGTCTGCACATATCATATATGCCTCTGCCTGTTTTTGAATGGAGAACATTAAGCTGGCAGCAGCTAAAGAAAATTGGTCTGATGTTTGAAATCCACTTTTGTTCTTACCATAAATTCATCCTCAGATTTAATTTTACTTCACCAATGTTCTCATTTTTTGTGAGAGGTTGGTTTTTTTCTTATTTTTTACCTTGCTGCTTCTGACAGGTATTTCTGCTACTTCTTCACCCTTTCCCATTCATAAAAATCTCTGGGGATATCTGAAATGTGCAAAAAAGTGCACTTCTTTTCTGCTAAGCTTTGAGCCCTCAGGCAGAATCATAACTCTCACAGAGGTCCAGAGCTATAAAAGCCACAGCTTTACAGAGCTTCTGAACCTGTCACTCTGTTCATTGAGATCTCTAGAGCCCTGCAAATTGAGAAAAAAATATTTGAATACCAATGAAAGTTGTATTACACTCTTGCAATTGCTATTTGAAAATAACAGGCAGATGTGTGATTTTCAATAGCAGCACTGCTAAAAACTGATAGCAGTGCTAAAAGATATAACTAGTCAAATAACTTGTCAAACGTGGTGATGCTTTCCATACATTTAACACAAAATTTGTCTTTGTGTATTTGTGATTTTTCTTTCTTTAAAATGTGCTTGCTTACTTGCTGTGTTCCATTAAGAGTACATGAGTTACTGTGCAGAAACTCATGGACATTAGGAACCACAGTTACATAACTCTGTGAGAGTGGGAATAGTCTCATCATTCTTACCTATGTCACATAAGGCAGCCACCTATGCCTGTATCTACCGATACCTTACCAGATAACACATCCTGCTAGCCCTTCACTTCTGAGGTGTGCAGAGTAACTCATTACCTAAATGTTGCTTGTGATGTTCCTTTTGCAACATTTAGATATCAGTGAAGATTCTGAACCAGGATACATTTCAAGCATCTTTGCTTTTAGAATGATCTGTGGTAGTAATAATGTGTTACATTATTACTCTCTGCGGTAGTAACAAAAGGTACATGTAAAAAATGTGTACACATATGTAACACCCCAGCCCTGGAACCACTCAAGGTGGTTCCAACCTGGATACTGATCTGGTGTTTAACAACATGTTGCTCTGAAGCTTTTATACTCTTGTGAGACATTTACTTAAGATTTTTATGAATTTGAACTAAGGATCCAGTAAGGCAATGGAAGTAATAACAGGCTTAAGTAACAATGGATGAGAAACGTTTCTGTGTTTTCTAATCGTGTTTTCAGCCTCAAATGTAAGATGTTTTCTCCTAAGTGTTGCAGGAAGAACGTATCATACACATACACCCTTTCTTCACAGTAGGAAAATGTAACATAAACTCTCAACTCTTCTCTGTCTTATCTGCGTGACTGTTCTTGTACGACCCATAGTAGCATGATGCGGAGGGAAGGGATGGTGGTGTTTTACAAACCCTCATTAGCTGCTTCTGCCCTTCAACTAGGTAAAAATGGATCAGAACTTCTCAGGAACATATGAAATAAAGACTTTCTCCTTTTACTTGCAAAGAGGTTTACCTACCTGTAGTCCCAAACTGCAGTGAGATTTCCAAAATTTAAAATACATTAAACATTCAGCTAGTCTAATTTTCGTATTTAAGCAATTGCTCTTGTAACCGTTGTGATGCAGTTCAATAATTATTATTGCTAAGAAGATATGTTGCAAAACCAAATTCAGATAAATGAGTTATCCATTTCTCATCATTCTCTGAATTTCTATTCATTAACTGAAATACAGACTAAAAAACCAACAAATTTTGGTTCTCAAAACCACCTTACTGTGTGCAAATCAGAAAAGTAGGCAATTCACTTTACCATACCTAGATGATTAGTTCTGTTGGTTAGAGCATGATGCTGATGACCTGGTTATGATAACTAGCATGATGGTGGTTGTGGGTTTGATCCCCATAGGGGCCATTCATTTAAGAGCTGGACTCGATAATCCTTCTGGGTCTCTTCCAACTCAGAATATTCTGTGATTCTGAATTATTAGTCCAGTTTTTGCATTGATGTATTTTATATTGAAAATCAGACTGAATATAATAACTTAAAATCTTCTTTTGGAAAATTTTGTCATTAATCATGTTCTTTTCATTATAGCAAAGGTTTTTAACTTATAGGTAATTTATTCCCTCTTCTTTTTCTGATACAAAAAACCCCCCAACAAACCAAGGAACAGAGAATCTGTAATTTCTGGGCTAAATTATTTGCATTGCTTACATTTTTCCAGATTTTTTTTCACTTTAAATGGAATTTTCTGTTGAAAATTGCTTGGTTGTCTGATATTTTCCCTTGTTTTAAGTCAGTTACTTGTCATTCAGAGAATACTTAGATACATCATCATGACTAGGCTTCGCGAACTTAGATAACTTACAAAGCAAAATATTATACATTCTGAGTGTACAATTTCACAGTATAATGTTTCTTAAGAAACTTCTATAACCAATTATACACTCTTTCCAAGTATAGGGATATAAACGATTTATCTGCTAGCTGGTGGTACAAACCCATTGTTAGGTCTTTTAAATGGGGGAAAATGTCAGATAACTTGCTCTTTTTAGTACAGGTTAGCTTACCTTTTACTAAACTGCAGAGTTAAAGGATCTCTTTCAGCTTCAGGCCTCACTGCAAAAGGTATGATGGAGCAGTGCCTGGAAGGCCATATGGCTTTATGTCTCCTCCTGGCAAAGCACATGAGATGAGCCAAGAGGCAGTCAGGAAGTGAGCCATGGTGTTCATAATGGTTGAAATGTCCAGCTGGAATCTGAGTCTTATCTCTTCTCATAATTTACAGTGCAGTGTGATGTTGCTTCTAGTTCTGTCTGTCTAGTCCATAGAAAAGTCTTTTTACAAACCATCTATACTGTAACAGGTTTTGTAATAGGATCTCACTTAATATATACTCAGATATACTCTTAATGACTTTGACAAAACTGTCGTGAGAATCCACTCCCATTAATTAATTATCTTGAAGTGCAGTATTAGGAAAATGTGAATCTTTGAAAACCAGTCAAAAGTTCAGCCTTTTTGCCAGCATTTTGATGGGTCTGCCAAAGTAGTCTTAAAAAGTTAGCATGATAATTTATTTGAAATTCATCCATATTTCACCTGCAATTCTCTGTTTAAGTCATTTTCAAATAACAGAAAGCACCTGGATTTGTTTGTTTTGATTCAGCATCAAGAGGCAGTAATAGTTAATGGACTAGTAGAAACAGTTGCAGACAACTCTTTTCTAATTTTTACTTTTATTTCACTTCTAAATTGATTGCATAATTTTCTATGTTAATTTTCATACCTACTTTTAAAATTCAGCAGTGGTAAATATGCTCTTGTGACAAGCAAGCCCTTGCATTAACTGGATTAAAAAATAATACATTTTTATACATCCATTACATAATTAACTCATAAAATTATTAAATATGCTACATTAACCATTTTCAAATCTTGGTTGAAAATATCTCAACCTTGCTTGGTTGAGAAGATCTTTTTGAAAGAAAGAGAGAGATGCTTTACACAGTACTTCAGATTGTTTTTAATGATTCAGGTATATTTTTAAGCAATATCTTTCATATCTTAATGATACTCTTATTACATGTTATGTACAAACATTGCTGTTTAGTATTTGAAATACCCTATGGTGTAAAATATATCTTAAATCTCCCTTATGAATTGCCACATGAAAACTGTGCTATAAAAATAGAGTAGTAAGCTATTTCTCTGTCACTTATTAGGACCAAGTGGTAATTCTTTCTGGTAGGTATAACCATTACTTAACCTGATACCTCCTGATACGTGAAGTACAAAAGCATATCACATCAGCCAATATGTCAAGAATTAAAATTTCCCACATGAATAAACACAAATGCAAGCAGCAGTAGGACAGTAATTAAATTCTGTGCAATTTCAGGGTTGTTATTTCAGGGGAGAGAGATTACTCGTGCATTGTTTTTATTAAACAGCTTATCCAAAAAGGTCTATGCTGTGGATATAAGATTCCTTGCTTTAAGTTTTATAATCCTCACTAGTGTGTTATACATAATCTACTTTGCATCTTAAAACTAATAACTTCAGTACTTCCAGATCTGGGGTCTTGAGACCTCTTCCCTTTATATCTGCATTTAGTATATTTTTTTTCTTCTTTCTACCTTCTTCAGACTCTAAAAGTTTTTGTCATTTGAGTCTTGATCCAACTTTTCTTCTTTTCTTTTTCTTTCCCTCAGTCTGAGCTCAGGAAGACTATTTCTACCACGGATACAAGGTACAGCTCATGTCAGTTCATATGTGAAGTTGTATTGATCTAACATGGAAAGCACCTTTTCTGTCTGTAGCTGACAGAAAAAAAGAAAAACATACTTTGTTCTTTTATAATTAGTCTGATACTTCTCTCTACAGTATTTGTAGCATAGACAAAATACATGCATCTTATGTTCTCCTTCGTTTTCTAAGTTTGTTCATCATCTACATTTGGAGGGAATTTTAAGGTCCAGTATCTGATTTTTGATGTGGTTTTCTTTGCATAATCTAGAACTGGCTTGGAAAGGACAAATACATGGAGGAGGAGATTCCTTTTCAGAGTCAGAATATGCCTTCTTGAGTTTGGACTTCAGAAATTCTCCAAGACATATGCAGTTACTGGGCAGGGTACTTTCTTTATTCTTCTGCAATTACTCCAATTTTCCAGTATATATTCACTATGAATCTTAATTTTCAATGAGCTGCTGTTATGAAATTGGGCATTTTTTTCTTTGCATATGGAAAAGATCTGAAGCTATGTCACAGGACATAGATTGGACTTAGGAAAAGTTTTTTTCACTGGGAGGGTTATCAGTCACTGGAACGTGGTTCCCTGGGGAAGTGGTCGCAGCACCAACCCTGCCAGAATTCAGGAAGCATCTGGTCACATACTCTAGTTTTAAGTAGTCCTGCAAGAAGCAAGGTGTTGGAGTCAATAATCATTGTGGGTCTCTTCCAAGTTGAGAAATTCATTTATTCTTTCAAAGGGATAAAGAATAAATCCAGAGAAGGGAGAAAGAAGGGCAATTAGCAGGCCTTCCTCAGGCAGCTTGCTGGAAGCCAGGCCTCAGATCCCAGCTGCTCACAGGTGGTGCTGGCAGGAGTGCCCGGGTGCTCTAAGGGCTGGTGCTGGGCTGGCTTCTTTCAGGGCAGCCTTCAAAAAGCAGCAGCCACAAGCCTCCTTTTCTTGTGAAAGGACAACAGTTAATGTTCTATACCACTGTCACTTTAGAGGTCATGTGGAAAGGATGAAAAGGAGTACTAAATCAGTGTTTTCTAGGCAGGGATTGTGGAGGGGGAGCAAAAGTGTAGCAGGGATTCTGTGCAGAAGGATGTCTGATCCACTTGGTATGAGCCTCAGCTCAGTGCCTTAGTATTTCATCTCAATCCTAACTTTGATCCTAGAGCATCTGTAGTGAATTTGGACATATACTGAAGTAGATTTCAATTATCAATGGCTATTTTTCTAACAGTACAGCAGTCCTCTGCTTACTTTGCTGCTTTATGGGCTTTTTCTATTACCTTATTTCTATTACCTTCTATTTTAAATGCAAACCTGGACGTTTCCACTGTCTAGAAAATTGGCACTGAAAACTAGAAGAAATGGGTATTCTGTTCTAATTCTCAAATATTTTATCCTCTTCCCATGCCACCTGACCCCATACCATACCAGAGGACATGATCTGTGAGCAGTTGATTGATTTAACTGTAGAAGTAGAGTGGGAAGAAGTAATTAGTGTTTTCATGGTGGTGCAGAAGTGTTAGTGTTTAAACATTAATCCATTGCCATCTGTCCTGCTGCTGTTACCCACATGCTGTTGGCCAGTACCGACAGCATAACTACTACCCAAATGTTCCGAGCAGGGAAAGAGAAGTGATTTCCTTTTTTTAGGGAAGAGATCTCTAAAGTCAAAGAAAGGGATATTATTTAGATATATATAAGTAGGTTTTAGAGGCATATAAATAGGTTTTGAAGGTTACAGCATACCTCTTCAAAAGATGGTTCTAATTCTTTGTCTTTAGCTTTATCAACTCCTAATACTTCACTTAACTTCAAAAACAGCTGCTGTGCATGCATTGTGACATTCACAAGGCGGCTGCTGGGTGCTAAGCATTATTAAATTACCTACAACATCTGGACCTTTAACAAGTCCCTGACAGACTTTAAGATTTTATTTTTACCCCTTTTTTCCTGATGTTCAGACAACTCATTAATATTGTTAAGAATATATTATACTAATGGGAGTGGCTGAGGTGAAGGACAAAATAAGGACTAAAAAATGAGTAGTCCATTTGAACTTAATTAAGTCCAAAAACATAGTTAAAAAGAAAGAGAAGAGCAGTAAGATCTTTCTGATGTTCTCCTTCATTTCAGAGTTACTTCCAAGACTACTTGGAAGTAGAAATTCATCAGCATGTGGATGCTTTTAAAGATGTTGAAGTGACAGCAAAGAGATTTATCAAGCATGGAGGGGAGGGGTTATTTGATTGTAGACTTAGATTCTTTATTCAGCTAAGTTATCTTTAAAATGTCTGAGTTCTACCAGTTTTCTTATTGAGCCACCTATGGGAAATTCACCTGTTTCTATATGAGAAGGAGATTCTTGCAAGTGAAGAGTCAGGCTTGGAAACAGCTGTGTTTGCCCATGAAAATTATTTGGCCATATGAGATCGTGAACCTCTTAGACAGCAAATTCTAGTTCATATCTATTAGATGACTAGTATTAAAAAGTAAATGATAAAAATCCTTCAGTTTTCTGGAATTTTCCCTCACATATCTTTAGACTATCAGAAATTACATCTCACTGTTATGTTACAATTACTGTTGTTTTTTAAAAACATTAATATTGAAGTTTATTTTCTATTTATTGCACTGCTCTGAGTCCTGTAAAAATATACAGTTCCAAAACCTACTTCACTGTAACTTTAAAACCACATCGGAAAATATCACTTAATGTCCATAGCTAGAACACGGCTGATTTGTTATGCTTATTTATGAATACAATTATATTTATTTCCCTTTTCTTTACCTCTGTTCAGAACAGTATTTAGTTTTAAGTTCTATATTATGCCAACACTAAACATGCTTAATTGTGCCATTTGTAGGTGGGCAGAGTTTTCATGATGTAATTTATCTCAAGCATGTACAGAATATTTAAAGGCATATTTCTTCTGGATTTTAAAAACTTCTTTAATGCATAAATGTATCTCTGAAAATAACTTCTTTCTCCTTAGAGTATTCTTAGAATGATAAATATTGTAGTTGCAACTGAATTATGGGCAGGTGGCATTGAATAAATTATTAACTGAATATTTTAAAATTTTGACTAGATTTCTTCCTGTGAAGAAAAGCATTCCATAAATCTGAAATTAATTCATCACTGGGAATAGTTATTCACTGAATCACTAACATCAGTTAGAGATCAAAATACTACAGTGAGCATTTTTTCCAAATCAAAATTAAGGACTACATTGCCTTTAAAAAAGTTATTGCAATGTTAGAGTCCCAAAATTTTGTGATTTTCCTTTTATGATATTCTGGACAAATATTTTGTTTGGAGGAGTTGTTTTGTTGCTCTTTTATCATACATATTACCAAGGCACCTGGACTTGTTACCACCATGGAGTTGTCAGACACTTAAAGCTTCCTACCCATTTTGCTTCTGGTGCAGAATAACAAGCCAGGTGCTAATTTAGCACATTCATTTTGTTCTGTGGTTGAGTGATTCTGGTTGGCTTGCCATATTAACAATCAAGAGCTTTTAGCTATTCCAGACAAAAATTTCACCTATGCTGCAGATCTTGCCTCTGAATTTGTACATCCATCTGCATCTAGGTTATATTTCTTTCTAGACACAAAATCACACATTCCTTTAAGGACACTTCAGATTTCCCAAGGGTATCCATATAGCCTCTCTAAGTGGGGTATTTCAAAGGTAGATAATCTGGCAGGGGTTCAAATCACAGATAAAGACACAGAATTTAAGTGACAGCAGGGTAGCTGCCTGAGGTAGATGTCTTCATCTATGAATTGAATTGCATCTTATGTGTTACAAGTCAACAATGAACTCCACTGAGAATCTTAATCAGAAGAGACACTTTCAGAATCTAAGAGCCCAAATATGCTTTTATCCTGCTTCTGCAGCTTTTCTGGCCCTTATCCCACTGTCAAGGGCAAAGAGTCAAATAATTTCCTAAATGGATAGAGCAAAAATACAGAGAGCTGGGCTAAGCCATCATCATCTTGTGCCATCGTCATAGCAGGTACTATGAAGTAGTTTCTGAGCAGTTGCTCAGAAATCTGCAAATGCAGCTCACTGATCTGCCAAGTAACAGAAGGGTTTAAAATTGTCATTTTATGGTCATCAAGCTATAATTTTTTTCTCTTGTTATACTACCCAGTAGTACCAAGTGGTAGCCTTTTTGTAGATGAGTCATTTGTATCTTTTAATATTTTGTACATTCTTTCATTAAATCTTTCTCAGATAAAGTGTGTTTATATGAAATGCTGACACTTCAGGATATTTATACTGTCTAGCTAAAGCAGATAATCTGAGAAATAGTCAGTTTGGAAAAAACAGATTTTTCTAATCCCCCTGTGTAATAGCTATCAGTGTTGAGTTAATGTTATGAAAATTAAAATATTCCATTTTCAAGAAAGCTTCTAAGTGCTCTGATAGCTTGTGTCCTTTATTTCTGTCTTCAGTCTCAAAATGTGATGAATTCAATTCTTTATCGCAAAAAGTTTAATTTTCATTCAGAAACCTCTAAATGGTCTAACTTACTACATTGTGAGTAATAGTATGCAATATTTTCAAGTCACAGCAGGTTCTTTTTGAAGTCCATGGAAAACTGCCAAAAGTATCTGGAAGAACAACTTGTATTGGAGGGAAGAAAAAAAAAAAGGAAGACTCAAAGCTAACCTCTCCCTAACAAGAATATATTGATAAGGTGGAGATTGGTCACAGGTTGGACTTGGAGGTCTTTTGTAATCTGAATGAATCTGTGAATACGACTGAAATATTTGTTACTTTTATTTTATATTAATAAACTACCAAAAAAATGGTCACAATGCCTACAGGGTAGAAAAAAATACTGTCACAATAACTGTCTAATGTCTACAAAGAATATTACCAGTCAAAAAGACAAAACTGAAATGCTTTTTTTTAAAATCTTCAGAAACCAAAATACAACACAGTTATTTAAAATGGTCACAGGGTAAAATGAGGAAAAGTAAGAAACTGTTGGGTTACATGAATGTATTTCACTTTATTCCATTTCAATTTTAGTCCAGTTACCTCAAAATGATAAAGCAGACAGGAGAAAGGTCCTTGTATTAGTAGCAATCATTTTAGAGAGCATGCAGATGAGAGATAAGGTCTAAAAAGATGCAAACAGGTCAAACATCAGGTCTTTAAAAAAAAAAAAAAAGCGGGGTTGTAGAGATTTACAGATCATTGATTTTCAGTAGAATTTCTGGTAAATTTGTAGAACATTCAATAGACAAGTCAGACTAGAAATCTGACCTAAAGGAAATATATAATGATAAATAGAAACAATTTTAGAGAGGAGTGAATGACCTTATGATCTGCAAGATGTTATGTTTCCCAAGGAGAAATTCAACATTCCTATTTTGTCTTAGAGTTTCATCTATTCAATGAAGACATTTCATACTCCCCTTACTATTTGTGTGTGCTCTTGCTATTTGATTTGGATGTGCTGTTCATTACATACAGCATTAGTCAGGTCTCTCATACTATGTATTGTTCTGTCTTTTTTTAACTCTAGTTTCTCTTCAGTTGAATATTCTGCAGTTACTTAGAGACAACTTTGGATTTTCATAAAACATGTAGTGACCAAAAATGTAACAATAACCTTACAACCTGGTTTAGCCAACAGAGACAATATAAATTTTCCCACTGATTTTGTATGGAAATGTAATTCCGAGACTGCTTCAGTAAGTCTCAGCTTCCAAAAGGTATATGTTCAGCTCTGTAAATTACTTCAGTTGTAAAAAATAATTGTATCACTGAAAACTAAAAATTACAAGGTTAAGGATAATGCTGAAAACTTGGAAAATTCTCTTAGGATTTAGTACTATTCAGGTTGCATTCCTCATGAGTAATAAAAATTGATGAGCTTTCTGTTATCATTCATGCTTTGTAGTACACAAAATATTTTAGAGTTATAAATAATTCATTTACCTGAACTGGACATTTGAGCTTGTCAATGAAAGTTTAGTTGATAAGTGTGGCTATAAGAAGAAGTTAATGCAGTGTGGCTATTTATCAATGTCAGAAAGAAAGATTCCTGGACAATAGAGGAAAACATGCATAGGAAAGATAATGCAATAAATCTGGTAATAAAAACAATATATAATTATTTGTAATTTTACCTACTATTTACTTTAAATATACTAATGTAATAATCTAATTTAAAATTTATCCCTTTTTATATATCCATTTATATTTATTTAATTAATATATATTTATTTTATATTATTTATGTATGTTTAGAATGCATTTATAGTATTATGCTTTTAACCACTACAGAAGCAAAATAAACGTGTTAACTTAAAGCTCAAACAACCTTCAAGAAGCAAAGAAGCACATTTCACCCACGCGTATTGCTCATAACTGCTGAAATTACGAACAATTTTGTCCGATCAGACCAAAGGTCTGTTTAGCCATGTAATTTCTAAGTCTCAAAAAGATAATATGATGTGGAAGAGATAGTAGGAGGAAAAGCATGGGTTTGCTCTTGAGCTGTTGTGGCCTTGTATAGAAGTAGCATGGAGAGCACTGTCTGCTGCAACTTTTATACAACTTTCACACATATCTATTTTCATGCTTGGGGTTGCACTGTTAAGATGCACCAGGAAGACAGACTGCATGAAGAATGTATTCTATCCATTGCAGAGGTGGCAGGCAACATTTTGAATATAATGAACTTGATATACCATACCAATGGCAGACTTGTCAGTGCTGGGTTAGTGGTTGGACTTGATGATTTTAGAGGCTTTTACAACCATAATGATTGTATGATTATATGAAGTTTCTAGAAGTAAAATCTGCCTGGGAGGGCAGAACTTTTCTGTGAGCTTCCATTTGACCAGGTCCTAAACCTGTAATATCACTAACCTTTTGTGGATATTAGTGGGTCCATAGATCATGAAGAAGGAAGTGTCACGCTTCCACCATACCTGCTGTTTGATTCAGATGGTTCTACCTAATTTCCTCTTATGTGTGGTTTATTCCTTGATAAATTAAGTTGACAGGTGGTGTTATTCACTCTTAAAAAGGACAACGAATATGTGCATTGCTTCTTCTGGCCTAGCGTTTGCTCCAGCTTCCCTTGTCTGAGTAGGCAATCATTCAAACTAGGAAACCTCGAAGATCAACCTCTCTTAGAAGCAGTAGCTTTCTGACATCTCTACAGCATGGCCATCAATTTTTGACAGACCCCACTAGGGTTTTTTTTTACCTTCTACTTTCACACATTTTAGATATAATGAAGATGGTCCTTCCCTTCCTCAGCAAATGGAACACAGAATATGTTCTGATTGCTTTGCATCTTTCTTTCTGTAGATGTCTTGCTCTCAGCTGAAAGTTCTCTTTTTTCAAATTCATCAATGCTTCTTCTATTCAGCTGCTATGAGTCCTTCATGTTATTGCACTTGTATTCAGTGAAAAATTTTTGAGACCTCTGGTGGCCAAAATATTATAGTATCTAACTTTCCTATTAATATTGCTATGAATATTAACAAAAATTTAGGTGTATGTTTCACAAATATTGATTTTAGACCCAGCTGGGGGTTGAATCTTTATGAAAAATGCTTTATCTCTTTTATCTCCGATCTCAGAAGCATCAACACATTTTCATAAAAATAACTTTCTTTGTCATCCACCTAAACTCTGCACTTAATAAATGTATAAATAACCCATTTTCATTGAAGAACCAGAAGAAAGTACACTGAACTTCATTATGTTTTGCATTTACAAGAGTCATAAATTTGTGGTAATTCCATTTGAATTCTAGTCCCTATATTTAATTTTAGGTTGTTGATTTCTTATCTATGTCTGAATTTGTTATCTGCCGAGTGGACACAGAAGGTGATTTAGAAATCAGACACAACTGCTAGTGTTCATCTAAATTGGATATAAGTACAGGAAATATCTTTGTCAATAGAGGAAGAGAAAAAATATAATTTTGTGTGTATTTAGTATTGTTGACAGTTTAAACTTTTGTTTCATTATGTTGACAATGAATGGAAATTCATTGTAGGTGTTGGAAACAAGCCAGAAGACCAGGCAAAGCAAATGTTTGCTTCACCCTGATTTTAACATTTATGTTACTTTCATTACTGTTGATAGAGTGGGAGTGGAGCGCTTTACTGACAAGAAAGAAAGAGCATATGATCTTAAGTCCCAAATATATTTTGTGTGCTAAATGAGTATAAGCAATATTAAATATTCTTCAAAATCCAAAAATTAAGTTTAAAGTAATGTTTGGGTAGAAATTGTAGCAAAAAAACCCCAAAAAACCTGAGGAAGATTATTAATTTTAATTTATCTATCTTGTCTCCACAGTAATGACTGTCTACATAAATTCTATTATTACCTCCTATTATATAATTTTGTGGAAAAGGAGATGAAAGGGAGATGAACTATGTGAAAAATACTGAGGAAAATAAAGGAACCTCAAACCTGAGTCTTGTTTCCCATAACAAAAATATAGAATACAGTGTATCATAAAGCACAATATGCACATCCACAGAATTACTTGAGATTCAGTCTGCTGGTAGGGGAAATTCAAGCTGGCCAGCAAGCTTTAATCACTGTATATGCTCTCCAAACAGAAAAAAAAAACCCAAACAAAATAAAACAAAGAAACAAACAAAAAAAAACAAACCAAAAAACCCTCACCTGAACTGCCCGTGCACACTTATGTCATGCATAAAATTTTGTCTAATCGCTAACAACCACCAACAGTTTAATTGAAATTACCTTTCCAAATATAATTTAGAAGATAGCTTTTACATGATTTTCTGGACTGAAGTATGTATTATTCAAGTAGATATGACTTGCTGAAAATAGTGATTGTTCTACAAGTTTGAACTAATAATTTCAAAATATGTCCTTTGTTCATGCATGATATTCTGAGACATGATACATCATTTTTGTTACTAGTACACTTAAGGATTCAGACATTGTATGAGGTGTATGTTTGCTGTGTTTTTGGAACACAGCAATTTGCTTTACAGTTAGGAAGATAATACACTAATATACTGCAAATGCAGCTGCTTGATCTTATTTCAACTGGGAAATGAAAATGTAATGAAACAGAATTCCATTTTGATAGCATTGATTACTCTGTAGGCAGTTTAACTTTTCAAAACCAGTTTTATAACATTCTCATCTGGTTCTACGTCAAAGAGACAGATTTAACACATATTATGTTTTGTTAGTAATCTCTCAAGTGGCTTGAATACACTAACCACTGTTTCAGCAATAAGTAAGTAATACTGCGCACTGTTAAGTCCTGAGTGCAACATAAAGTGAAAGCCCATTTATTTTAGAATAAAAAAATATATTTACCTCCTGTAACGATATATTGGACTAGCTGAATTCTAGGTGTACTTTTATATAATGTGATGCTGAAGCAGCACAAATACTGGACATCTGAAACATATGTATTTCTTTGTCGAAGCTCCAGATTATTTTTCTTTAGGTCATTCTTCATGAAAACCTATATAACCCTAAATACACTGCAAGTTTTAAAAAGGAGTTATCAAAACACGGGCTGTCATTTGCAGTGATATATAAAGAGTAATAATGTGGCAGGTCTTTTTTTGATTTCTGACGCATTTTCTGTTAGGAGCAACAACGTTGATGGGTGTAAAATAGCAGCATACAGTACTTATAATGCCACTTACTTTTAGGTACCTAAGCAACCATTAGCTCTTAAATAAAGATAAAACTATTAAGTATTAAGTTATTTGAGATTATCCTTTGGATTCCTGAACCATAAGTATGGTTGCAGGACAAGGACATCTCTAACATTCTGTGTTTGGTTTGTGTGGGAAGGTTCTGGTAGTGTGTCCAACAGTGAGCCAATGCCAACCGGCTCAAAGATGGACCCGTTGCTGGCCATGGCCCAGCCAGTCAGAGGTGGTAGCAACACCTCTGTGATAACATATATAAGGAAAAAGAAGTTACTGCAGAGAAATATTTGTGGCCAGAGAAGAGAGGAATGAGAATATGTGAGAGAAACAGCTCTGCAGCACTGAGATCAGTGCAGAAGGAGGGGCAGGAGATTCTTCTGAAGCCTATGGTGAAAACCATGGTGAAGCAGGTGGTCCCCATTCAGCCCATGGAGGTCCATGTGGTAACAGAGATCCATCTCCACCCTGTGGCAAGCCTGTGCTGGAGCAGGCTCCTGGCAGGACCTGTGGAGAGAGGAGCCCATGCTAGAGCAGGTTTACTGGTAGTACTTTTGACTTTGTGGGAGACCCACCCTGGAACAGCCTGTTCCTGAAGGACTGTACTCCGAGGGAGGGACCCACACTGGAGCTGTTTGTGAAGAACTGCAGCCCATGGGAAGGACTCATGTTGGAGAAATTTGTGAAGGGCTGTCTCCCATGAGAGGGACCCCACGCTGGAGCAGAGTTAGGACTCTTCTCTCTGGGGAGGAAGAAGCAGCAGAAATAACATGTAATGAACTGGCCATAACCCTCATTCCCTGTCTCCCTGCACTGCTATAGGGAATGAAGTAGAGAACTGGGAATAAAGTCCACTGTGGTAGACTTCTCACTTTGCAACCCATCACTGTTAAAAACCCAGTCTCCTGGGCCATGATAATAAACACTGGTTGTATTGTATCTTTTATTTTTTCCTAATGAGTTGAGTGGAGCATTTTGAAATTTACTTCTACAACAGAATTCTTACCTATGCTTTTCAATAACAGTTCAAAATGCAGCCCTTGTAAAATGCAATGCAGTGTATTCTAAGGCCTTAGAATGGAATAAAATTTAGAAAATGACTGAAAACTAAACTTGTGCAGAAAAAGAAATATACAATTCCAGAAGGGCTTTGAGATTTTGAAATCAAACTTTTGACTAAATCAGGAAAAATGATTGCTTATGATTTTTCCCCAAAGTGATATATTTTGGGTAATTTTTAATATGGCTTTCATAAATTTTGTATTAAATTAATGCCTTTTAATTGTATGCCTTTTAAATATTTCAAAATTAAGAACAAATATTTCCAAACCAAAAATAAACACTATTCCAAAAGTGTATCAAAAATTGAATGTTTTGATAATATCAGAACTTATTTAAATTCTGAAAAAAATTCAACAGAAGCAGTAAGAAAATATATAGCAAAGAATAAAAGCTAGACATTGTAAAAGGATTATGTAAAATGTAAGTGTTTATGCTATTTGATTTTGAACCTTTTAGTCTATGATTTTATGAGGGCAACATGAACAACTCAGTAACAGGCTCTTTTTTTTCACCCTTCAAAAGATACAGTGGTAAAATATCAGTGGTACACAGAGAGGGCACAAATGTTATTCCAGTTATAAATAAGTGGTTAAATACCAGCATGCATTCTTATTTCAAATATGAAACTACCATTTATTTTGTCATAAATAATATTAGCTTCAACTCTGATGCTATCTTGAACATCTTCCTTCGAATCATGAGGTCATGACATTTCTGGAAGCACTTATATTCAACAAGAAAACATTTATCTTTTTAGCCTCTGCTAGTCTTCCCATTCTGAACCATGAGAAGCATTCTGGAATAAATATTTTTGTGCAATGGTATTTAAAGTGGATTACGCCTTGGTTTTACTGTCGTGAACAGTGTTTGCTCATGACTATCATATATCATTTTGAGCATTGAATCATAGCCGTGTGTAAATTATCAGTGGATCACATAACCTTCAGAAGTCATCTTTAAAAGGTCATCTATAATTTCTACAAGTATTTTTAAAAGTCTATAATTTATTATAATTTCTCCCTCTTTCAAATGAATTAAAGAGTAATATGGTAATTTAATGCAGTTCTTAGAGTAATTTATGTGGTTATCCCAATTTCGTAAAGTAACTGGATAGAGTCAACAGCAGTATGGTTTATTTTTTAATGTAATTATTCTGCAGAAAAATATATAAGCTTAACTTATATGCAAACTAAGGAGTAAAACTGAAAAAAATTGATAAATTGACCTCTTAATGTCCTTATGTGTTTCTGTTGCTGAACAGATACACAACAGCCTGTTGAACTCACCAGAGGTCTGATAAAACCTTTTCTCACTGGGTTTCGTAAAATAAGCACTCATATATAAAGTAAATATTAATATGTTTTTAATAGCTTTTTAAAAAGATATCTTTACCTGTGACACAGTGCAAGAGAATAGAGTGTCCTACTAAACTATATTATTAACATGCATCACTAGCTAAATGATTGCATTTTAAATAAATAATTCAAATGTACCTAGGGGGCACCCCTATCGAGGACATCATCACTGACCTTTGGAAGGTATTTAAGAAAAATGGATGAATTCTGTAAGACAGATATTTATGAATATATATTGTGATACATTTACCTGATAGACTATTAATTAGACTTCATTATACCTTTTTATTAGTAAGCATTCTGGAATGTTTGTGAGGTGTAGCATTTATCCCGTGGCTGACATTTGATTATCTGAAATCTACCCCGTCTGTCTTTAAAAAAATTTTGTATTTTTTCAAAACAAAGCCAACAACCTGTTTATCACATTTTTAAAAAAGTACAATTGTAGAGAGAGGGGAGGAAAAATACCACTTTACACTTACAACAGAATAAACATGTCTAATTTCAACAAAATGGGGCATCACAAGTATTTTTATAGTTCCTTTTCATTTTCTTTTTACTCTCATAAATTAAAGATAGCCAGAAATTTTTTACAGTACAAACATAAGGTCATGTAAAAGTAAGAGGAATTGTTGTTTTCATTTCTTAGCTGATTCTGCAAACTAAGGGCTGTTATGGCAATTCCTTGTCCAAAATTAGCTATTACAGTTTTTTAATTTTATTACATATTTTGATAATGTACATTTGCATATTAGCCTGAAAACTTCTATATTAGAGAAGTGGGTTTACAAACCTATAAACAAGATTGTTAAACTGAAATGACATACATGGTTTTCTTTGTCCATAAGGCCTTCCCCGTAATTTTTACCCATATAGATTGCTTCCAGGTGTACATTACAATTCAAATTAGGGATCAGTGAGAAAATTTCAGATAATTATTCCCTGAAACCTTATATCTTGCCTTACAACTGGTTGTGCCATATGCAGTTCATTGCTTTTCAACACCATTTTCAGAAAGGATTTAGTAGACAAAATACTAAAGAGTAAGGATAAGACCAGTAAATTTAAAAGCATAATAAATTTAAAAGAGTTTTGATATCTGCAACCTTTTTTATTGGAGTTAGATCAATTCTATATGTCTGTCTAATTCAGAGTTATTTTAGAGTTTTTGATCTTTGAGATAGTTGGGAATATTGTTTCATAAAATATGACATAAATTGTGATATCTCAGTTCATCTTTTTTGGTATCTTGATTTTTTTGTTTTGTTTTGTTATTCCTCTGTTTAATTTTGAAGTAGAGCTGAATGAAAAATACGTTTTTCTGCTGTGTTGCTTTGTTTGTCTTTATGGAATAGTCTAACGTGTTATCTTTTTTTTTTTCCATTGACAAGAAACTGCAATTTAAACTGAACAAACCCCAGAAAGCTCTGTCTGAATTGACATTTCAAGATCTCAGTGTTTAAGTACATTCTAAATTTTAGTGTTGAATTCCACACAACTCTGAAATAGGTGTTTTTCATAATTACTTTACATTATATCCTGATATGAAATAGTGAAATAGTCACTCTGCAAATTATTTTAACAGTATTTTATAATGTAAATTATCTATCAGGCTTACGGAAAGCCTAATATTTTGTCAAAGCCTCATGAAGTCGATATGTTTTGGATATTCCATATATGCTGATGTTTACTTTAATTCTTACAAAATATCTTAGATGAAACAATAACTTACTTGATTTCAGGAGCTGATGCTGTGGAGGCTCAGTGTAAGAGATTTGAAGTGAGAGCAAGTGAAGGTGGAAAAGTATTGTTTTCTGCAGATGAAGATGAGATTGTCATTGGAGCTGACAGACTGAAAGTAACAGGTATGGTAATGATAAAGTGTCTAAATAGATGTAAACAGTATATATTTTTTTAATATTTTTAGTAATAATTAAACAACTAATCTTGTACAAAATTTTAATCCCTTGTAGAGGAAAAATTCTTCTCATCATCAGTAATTGATTGACCAACCAAAAGATGCTGCATAATCTAAAAATCAATTCCTCTAAAGGCAGATATGAATTTAAAGTCTGCAGGATCAACTGTGATACAGATCACACTTACCATTGTAATTTGGCTTCTATATGTTATCATTAAGCATTGTTTTGTAGTACCTATGCCATTTGTTCAGTTAATGCTCCTTCACAATAGTAAGACCTATTGTCATATACTATGACCTTTGTTTTATCTATATATACAAAGTATCAAGTCTAACTTCCATCTGAATTAACAGTATGTACTCTGCTTTACTTCGTGAGGCTGAGCTGAACCGTTGTAAATAGAAATCTTGTCTTGACTTGAGTATTTGTTCAAGAAAGTAAGAAAAATAGTTGTCATTACTAGATAGATATATATATAAGTAACTCATTTGATATTACTGTTATGGATTCACCCCAGCTGGCAACTAAGCCTCACACAGCCACTCACTCCCTCGCCAGTGGGGATGGGGGAGAGAATTTTAAGAGTGAAATTAAAAATACTTATGGTTTGAGATAAAAACAGTTCAACAACTGGAAAAGCAAAAGTCACGCATGCAAACAAAGTGAAAAAAGAATCCATTCACTTCTTTCCATGGGCAGTCAGCTGTTCAGCCATCCCTAGGAAAGCAGAATCCGTCATGTGTACTGTGAAAAAAGAGAATCATACTGAATTCTGCTAAGGTTCAAACTCAGTCATAATATTAAATGCTGACATAAGAGATTTCAAAGTATATATCAAAAGTTGAAAAATAAAACATCTTACAAATGACACTAAGAATTAGATTTCCTGCCACTGAGAAATGTGATCATAAGTTTTAGATGTCATGTTAATTATTTCTTAATCAAACTTTTTGCACCATAAGTACTATTTTTGTCCGAAGATTCTGTGATACCTTTAAATTTTCCAGCAAACATGAAAAATTGTGAGTCCCTGTGAGCTCCATCAATCAGACTGCATTACTTCACATGACATGATATGACTGATGGAACCTGGCAAGACATCATAATGTCAAACATCAACCAGAATTTTTTTCTTTAGTTTATTTTTCTCAGGCATGTGTTTTGATTATCATGATGCCTTTGGGGTGAATGTAGGAAAGGAATCATTGAAGAACAAATAAAACAAAAATTGAACATCAAAAAGCAAATATAAGCTGTGCTTATTTGGAAATTAAACTCTCACATGTAGTTATTTAAGTGTGGTACTACAATGAAATTATTTTATTTTCTCATGTAGTGGTCAATAATGTCTCTGGAAACATTTAACTGTAAATAGGTCCAATAAATGATTCATTTTGATAATAATTTTCTAAAGTATGCCCATTTCATGGGCATTTATAGATTACTATGGCAATGTGGGATTTTTTCGTATATGATTTTTTCTCATTTTAGAAGAACAAACATCTTTTTAAAAAAATTATCATAAGGCAGTCTAAGAAATTCTCTATTAATAAAAACTTGTTAGATTAAGTGGACAGCTTCTCATTGATTATTTTTGTAATATTTTTATTTGTAAATTTTTATATAGGCAGCCTATTTCAGGGAGAAAGGTATAGTAGAAACACTGTAGTAATCCAGATATCAATTTATTTCCCAGATAAGAAATATATGGGATCAGTAGTACTTTTTGTTTTAGAGGTATTGCAACCATATATTTCCCTATTAAGAGTCTGTCACTTTAAAATTAGGCAGTTGGCTGATTTAATTTAAAATACTTATTATTCCTTCCATTGTTACTTTAGCTTTTTTGTTTAACTGTGTTAACTCTTTTCTACTTTATTATTCAAGGAAGGAATAAAAAAGATTTAACTTTTTGCTTTATTAGACAGATCTGTTAGAACTGCAGTTGACTATGGCCCTTTTGAGCAGAGATGCTTCCTGCCACCAAGCTTAATGTGTATCACAGAGCTTTGTAGGGAACGAAGAGAAAGCCTTGATGAATTGAACGTATTGTTGAAGAACTGGAAATAAGCAGGAATAAGGAGCTGATTTTCTGGTGGGCTCACAGGTTCCTTTCTGCACATGGTTAAACCTTTCTCCATCTCTTATATTTGCCCTGTCCTAGTGAATGGACAGCATCTATAGTATCACAGGGTCTCCTTCACTCTTTCTGCAGTTACAGAGCAAGAGTATCTGCTTGACTTTTACTTCCATTATCTAAATCTTAATTCAAAGTTTCCTGCCCCTTGCTTTTATTTTGTATTTCTTTTAATTGCAAGATGATCTCCATAAGATACTCTTTCTTGTAGCAGAGTTGTGTTGGTCACCCTTGTCAATGAGAGTGCAAGCATATATTGTGAGGCAGCTTTACTCTGCCAGAGTACTTTTGAGAGAACAGATTAAGAAGGCCTAGGTCAGTATGCATTTTTTTGAGACAGTGCTATGAAAAAAAGTTATAATTCTTACTATAAAAACTTTCCCTGTATGTCTCTGATAGTACAGTTTGTCATCCTCTTTTTTCTTAAACCAAACTTGTATCTACCAGCTGTTTAAAAAGTACAAAGGAATGTGGACCTTGTCTGGATATAGTCTAACTACTCCTGCTTTTTTTGACAACTCAACCAAGGTTTTTTCTCTGACTTTTGAGGTGGTTTTCTCAGTTAAGGCTAAATACCCATTATCAGAAACTCTTTTTTCCCATTAAATTTATACTGTTTTATCCAAATTATACAAATATTTTGCTTTTTTTGATAAGAGTATTTCTCTCTCTATGACTTTTGAAGGAGAAGAGATAGCAATTTAATTCTCTTCTTGTCTCCTACAGGTTCTTCTGATCTGTACACTTCCATCACTTTTCTGTAGTGTTCTTTAACCATAATTTTATTTCTGATCCTTTTTCTGAGACCCATAAAAACTATACTGTAACTTGTTTTGTTACAGGTTTTACATGACTGCTAAATCAGTTGTACTTTTAGATGTGGCTTTTCATGTTTATTAATCATGTTTAAAAAAAGGCAAATTAAATAAGTCTTCCATCAGAAGCTATTGGTGTTCTGCAATCAAATTCAATTACGTTTTCTAGATGTAGCACATAAGCTGTGTCACTTTTTCTAAATAACCCAGTCTAAATTGTTTGGAAAATATTACTCACCTTTATGGAGAACTAATTTATTTTGTTCTCTATTACTTTCCTAAATGCCGGCTTATTTTCTTTCATCCCTTAATGCTCCATGTCTGGGCACAGGACCTAAAGTCCTTTCTGGATAGAACTGAATTTTTTTATAATGATAATTAATATGTCAGCAATAATATTTTTCCTCTAAAAATAAATAAGAAGCTAATTAGAAAATTGTCAGTAATTGTACCAAGATTTTAGTAATAGTTCTATAGAGTTCAACTCCTTCCATAATTTTTGGAAACACAAAACTTTTCAGATACATGGGGTTCCATGTTTGTATTATATGACCTCATACAATTAGATGAAGATCACTTTGTTTCCATATTTCAAACATAAAAATAGATCTCATTATGGGAAGTGCAATTGTACTAAGGTTTACACATTGTTGCTAGCAGCAGTAGGAGAAGCAAAAAAGAAGAGGCATAGAAAACTTGCAGATCATTACGACTTCCTAAGAGCCTTCTTCCTTGTCAAATAGCACAGCTAAGTAGAAAAATGGAAGTCAGAAGAGGACAACATACTTCAGTTGTAATGGAAACTTTCTCAGATTAATAGCAGGATGTGTATAGGTCAAATCTAATTTGACACCAGAACAGTGTCGGGGAAAAATCTGTGAAGGGCTGGAAGTATATTTTTCATTATGCCAAAGTATATGCTTACAGTGGGTTCAACATGGCTTTTGATCAGTCATTGACTTTACTAGATGAAGGATGAGAGCCTTGATGTATCAAGGAAACTTCAGAAGATACCTACATATTTATATTCTGATAATTTTCTAATAATAGTCAGAATTAACATGCAGAGGAGTGCATCAGTACTTCAGTTTTGATTTTAAGATTATGATGCAGAACTGTGAGTCTGTAGGTAATTGAAATATAGAAAGGTCTTCCAGAGTAGTTAAAAGGAAATGATAAAATAGAAATATGGCTTATGGCTATAAAAAGGAAATATGACAGAAATATGAGGAAATATATGTGAATTGCAAATTAGGTTGGAAAAGTAGAAATAAAATATTTATAACAAGTACTGAAATGTAGAAAAATAAATTATTATTTTATGTATGTTGTTATTACAGTAGGCATATATCTAGTGCATTCAGAGACTGAATAGTAATTTCGGTATGAATGGGAAAGATCTTGGATTTGCCACGTTCAGTTGGTGGATTGTCATTCAGGACAGATGGAGTTTGGAGAGTGAAGTGGCACAAGATGAAGGGAAACAATCACTTTAAGCTGGCTTATGCAGCCAAATTATCTGACCACAGTAAACTACTGTATTTGATGTTGTTCTAAAAAGTTAATCCTTTAAGTAGATAGGCCAGATTCTTAGTATCCTGGACACTGCATGAGCCAGAATTCTTTTATCATCGTCTCTCAGTAACAAAAATGCATCATATACATAGGATTTCTGTGTTTCCTCAGTAATGTCTACATTAATATGTACTCCAAAATGTACTGGATGAATAAGGTTTCTGACAAGCTTATTTAGATCTCAAGAAAGCACTCAATGTCCAGACTTGTCTGTATGAGAGCTCTGATTGAAAGATAATATTATTATGGTAATCTAATCACTTGGCAATAGAACAACCTGTCAGGGCATTACTCTGAAGGTACGACTACAGAGCTGATTACAATCATATGCATGTGGGCTCCAATCTGTCTATGAACTGAAAGATGTATAGGCAGGCTACAAGTGGTGAGACTAAGTAAATAAATTTCTTATCCAGGACATTGTATAAATACATTTATATCTTCTAGTTAAGGGTAGAATGCACCCAACCAGCTCAGACTCCAAGCAGTGTGTGCTTACACCAGCCTCCAGGTGACAGTGGAGATTGTTGGAAGACTAGACTCACTTGAAGATAGTAACAACTAATTTGCAAAAGAAAGATTTTGATTTTTGGCACTTGAACGAAAACATGCGAAGGAACAGAAGAATTGGTCTCAGGAATGTATGTAAAGTGAAATAAGCCTTGGTAACATAATTTTTTTTGAAAAAAGGAATAAATCTAAAAGCAGACAAATATGCAAACAGTTCTGTCAGCCCAGGAAAACATGTTCAATTTCTTACAGCCATTTCACTGAAAAATACTCATCTACGCTGTTCTGTAGACAGTCATAGAAGAAGCCAGCATATAGTCAGTCAATCCTTTCCTCTCTTTCTGGGCTGTAATCTATTTAATTCTATTAAATAACGTGGGATTTTTGGGTTGATTCTGTGTTTGTCTTAGCTGTTCCTTTGCAGAACACAACCAGCAGTTATCCAAAGTTACTGGAGAGTATTTACCCTGGTCTGGTAAAGAGCAGTATCAAGCCAGAACCTGGTTCAAACTTACAGAGTGAATCTGATTTTCAGGTTAAACTTTTGACATCAGGATTAAACTATTGGGTATTTGTGACCAATGTAAAAATTAGTAATTTTAGGAAAACCTACTAATGTCTGCATTATATGATAGTCATATTCCACATTCCCTGTTGAAGAACTATGCAAAGTCCAGAGTTGCAATTTAAAATACTTCTAGTTTTGAAGTGTTTGAATTGGATGATTCCAGGCAAATCCACAGGACCTATGGAAGGGTCAAAGCTCAGTGGAAAATTGCCCCATTATTAATAAGCTGAGATAACCCTTAAATCAAAACAGCTTGATTAGAAAATAAACAGAAAACCTTCAGAAGGTTTAGATGCAGGAATTGGGTATTAATTGGGTTCAGATTTTGTAGTAACATTATAATTCTTAAACCTAAGATAAACCTGACACACACATGCCCTTAGGCTTTGTAGTTTTGAAAATGCACATTTAAATTGCAGCAGTCAGACCCATCTCTATTTTCAAGATATAACCACTCACAAGAGGGCAAGGTGAATCACAAAAGAGCTCCAGCATTACTGTTTTCCTTTTTCTTAGTTTTTTTTTTTTTTCCTTAAAGAATTTCCTTGTGTTTTTTTTATACCTGGAAACAAAATTTTGTTGCTGAAGATAAGGATCAGGCTGCACAATACTGCAGGATTTCAGTTCGTTGAAAAGAGTGTTTGGTTCCAAATACTCTCCCTATAATGATGACACTACAGGCCAAAAATATCTTGCTTTGTCCTGGAGCAATATTCTCGTTAGATGATAGAAGATGAGATAATTTGGATTTCAATTTGTAAAGCTTTCAGAATAGGAAAAATACTATTATATTTTCAGGAAATATTGCAGGCATCTGACTTTTTGCAAAGAATATACTGATGTACTTCTTACTGTGAGCCATGTAATACATGTCAGAACTGCGCTTCATTTTCTCTGAATTCTATCCCAAACCAGTACAAAGTAGCTTTTTTATTTTTATCCTACCTTAAGGCAAATTTTTATTCCAACTTTCAGTACAAGCTAATGTATTTAGTAGTCATAAACTGCATGGTGAGATTATATATGCGTTAGGTCATGACATACATCATACTTTCCAAATTTACTTATGAATGAACAGGAAGATCTTGACTCTAAATTTAGGTAGAAAATAGCTCAAATCCTCTCATGAAGGTACTGTTTGAGCACAGGGCAGTCACAGTTTGAAACAAAGCCTTACTCAGAGGAAAAGGTAGCAGATCCCCACCAGTAACATCTTGGACTTCACTGTTTTCCCTACAACTATTTATAAAGCAGGTATGCAGGCAAAGCTGTGAAAAACACAGATTCAAATAATGTCTGCTCTGCAATACATTTCAAAGCTTATTCATAGCAGACTCCTATAAGCTAGGAATAATTTCACACACAGGAAATGACTCCAGAAAAAAATTATTTCACCCACGAAAATATGGCCTGCAGCTTTCAGCCTACCTTGTGAATTTAAATTCCTATCCTCACTGTGGCTAATGATGAGTTTACATTTCACAGTGTCTGACAGCATTAAATTCAGCACACTAAGACACAAACATAATAAGCCATCATTTTGGCTGTGGAAAAATATCATCAATGTATATAGGCCACTGTACTTGAATTAAAAGTGTATAACAATTGCTCAAGATTCAGAAAGTACAGAAGTATGTATGTGTTATAAAGATTAAGAAATATAGATAGAAATGTTTAAGAATTCAGATTAGGAATCCAGAAGTAAGAGTGGCAAAAGTCAACATGTATTCTATAGAAGGCATGAAATTGTATGTGGTAAGAGTTATCTCATAATAAGAGAATGAAGGAAAAACTTGAATATCCAGACAAAACTGTATAACTGCTCTGAGATTCAAAAGGCAAATGAATTTATACTTCATGGGTATTGATGAAAGGGCAAAGAACCTATGTGGTGATGTTGACCACCAAACTAAAAAGATTAAACAGATTAAGCTTTTTATAAAGAAAAATAATCATCTAATGCACAGGGATTAGTGACAATATTTTGGAATATTGGAACTAACAAAAAAAACTACCAAGCCTTTTTAAAGAAAGAATAGTGAAACTCTGAAATAGTTTGGCTGTAGAGAATGTAGAATTTCCTTCATTTCCTTCTTCAGAGCTAATTATGTCATCTGTTGAAGATAAACTGATTTGGTCCTGATTTGGTTTGGAACTAAATGATCACAGCAAGGAATAGCCTTAGAGGAGATCAGATATTTTCTTTTTATGTCTAGTCACAAGCCAAGTACTATAAATTCAATAAAATGTGTTCTTTCTAACCTTAGTTCTTAGTTAGATACAATCTTTCTCATTGTAGTTTTATCTTCACTGTAGTTTTATTTATATTCTTTAAAGAGTTTTATTAGCTATAATACATTGGTTAGAATGAAAAAGCATGTGGGTAGCACATCCAAGAAAACAGAGATCAGTATATGCATTTGCAGCTAGGTCTCCATTTCGATCTCTTAAATTACTACTCATGAAATCTGTAATTTTGACTTTTATGTAAAAGTATTTCTGTTCAAGCTAAACGTAGGATTCCTTTTTCTCTTTTACAAAGTAAAAGAAAAACTATAGCAATTTTTTTCTTGCATTTTTACTTTTCGTTGTGCGTTGCGGTCTATCTGTAAATCCTGAGCAAGTCACAGCATGATGGGACATTATGAGAGAGGTGGAATACCTTCTGCTACAGAAGGAAAGGCATGCGTCCTCAAACAAGGTCCAGCAAGTAGCGTTTGTCCAGCAAGAGAACCAGCACCTACTCTCTTGGCTTTCTCTGCTGGCTTTCAGCATGTGCTTTCAGAGACAGGCAAGCCATGTACCGGTTCTACTCTCTGTGCTCCTTCACATTCGCTTAACACTTTTGCTCGGGTTTGTTCCAGGGAAGTCCTTCAGTTCTCATCCCTTTCACATGGCAGTTGACAAGTCACAAGCTGACCAGTGACTGGTTAACAACTTTATTCCTTTACCTCATGAATACTTTTGTTTCTTGAATATAAGCACAAGTCTTTTGGATGCAGTGGAACTTCATTATGTATTACCTCTTCTATTCAAAATTCTCCCATCTACCAGCCAAACTAGTTTTTCCCAGCTGCTACTTCTCTAGGGAGAAGTTTCCTTTTTCTGAGATCTGATCATCAGACAAGAATCTTGAAGTAAGTCTCAGTAGTATACTGTATGTGATTGCAAACAAGTTTTTCTTTTACTTGAAATCTAACTAGACGCAATCTAGCAAGAATGGTCTCAATAATACTAATTACATTGGTGTACACCGTAGTCTGACTGAATTTGTCTTGACTCTCAGCACCTATGTGATCTTGTGTTTACACTGGATCATATATTCCAGGCTTAGAAACATATCCTCTATAAACCTTCTGTCCTACTTTGTCCTCTGTTGTAAGCAATCCTTGCAGATTTTCAAGTGAGCTTCCCAGACCAGAGAGAGCATCCTTGGTGAAACCCTTTCAGTTTCTTCAGACTTCAGCTAATCTCTTTCTGTAAGGAATTAATTTCTTTCTTCCTCTTACCTCTTTCTTAGAACTTAATCCCTAAATTTGGGGATCACCTGGTTGGTTAAGTAAGCTTCTCTGTAGAGCTCATTCCAGTGCTCAAACACTCCCTGTGTGAAGAACATGTTTCTAGTATCCAACATAAACCTCCCCTGTCACAACTTCAGGCCATTCCCTTGGGTCCTGTTACTGGTCACCACAGAGAAGAGATCAGTGTCTGCTCCTCCTCTTCCCCATCACTTGTAGACTGCCATGAGGTCTCCTCTCAGTCTCCTCTTCTCCAGGCTGAACAGACCAAGTGCCCTCAGCCACTCCTCATATGGCTTCCCCTCAAGGCCCTTCACCATCTTTGTTGCCCTCCTTTGGACGCTCTCTAAGAGCTCAATATCCTTCTTATATTGAGGTACCCAAAACTGCACACAATATTCAAGGTGAGAATACACCAGTGCAGAGCAGAGCGGGACAATCCCCTCTCTCAACCAGCTGATGACATTTTGCCTGATGCCCCCCCGGTCACGGTTGGCCCTCCTGGCTGCCAGGGCACTGCTGACTCATATTCAACTTGCCATCGACCAGGATCCCCAGGTCCTTTTCCACAGTACTGTTTTGCAGCCTCTCTTTCCCCGGTCTGTATGTACATCTGGGATTGCCCCATCCCAGGTGCAGAATCCGGCACTTCCCCTTGTTGAACTTCATATGGTTGGGGATTGCCCAGCCCTCTAATTTGTCGAGATCTCTCTGCAGGGACCTTCCTGCCTTTGAGGGAGTCAACAGCTCCTCCCAGTTTTGTACCGTCTGCATGTTTTGCCATACTCATTTTCAGAAGGCTGTGATAGCAAACATTCTTGTAAGTAAATTTGTTCTGTAGAAAAATTATTGAAATATAAAACAGACAATGCTTCTTCTCCATCCTTGCCAGCCCACCTAAACTGGAACTTGTAGCATGGAGCTTGAAATCAGTGTAAGGTTTACCTTTTAATTGTATAGGAGCAAGAATGAGCCCTATATTATTAAACTAAATTAATGCTTAAATTCACTAAAGTTATTTAAAATTAGTTATGAATTATTAGACTTTAAATATACATTTTTCTCACACATGGTTTGTCATTCTAGGTGCCGTATTGATTTGAGCACTTTTACATTTTTTGGGGCTACTAAGGCCCTTCCTTAGTGTTTGAATTTGGAAGACCAATAGCTAAGCATTATGGCAATAAAATTACAAAACGTTTAATATTCTTGAACTTTGGTCCTGTGAGTTGTAACACTGAAGCTAAGACACACAATGAGGAACTTTGCAAAACTCGGGTAATAAATAGCTCAGGATCTTGGACCGTGTCTGAGATCTTATTGAGTCACTTGGTTTTCCTTCTGCACTAATTACCATCCCCATTTATTAATTTATAAATAATTTAGCAAGGAGGTCTTCATATTTTGTATTTAAATTTATTTTTTCACTTTCTTTATATGCTTTCAATTAATTTATTTTCACTAACATAGAGTTTATGCTTGACACAGTTCTAGAAATCATTCTCATTCTTTTATTGACTGTCATTTCTTTTATTATTTTTTCCTGAAGTGCTAAATCTTTTTTTTTCACTTTATTATTTAAAACTGTAAAATTGTACATAAGACAATGTGCATTTAATATTATATATTTTAATTTGAGTGATCTCCTGTCAGGTCTTATTAACTATTTTTGTTTTACTCAAACAGTAAACCAAAAACTGTTTTTGTTTTACTCGAACAGGTGCAGAGTTTCGAGATATTTCATGCCAAATGTAGTAGATCAGTGATATTCTAGGAATATAGACTCTTTAGTTCCTATTTAAATAAGTGTTGTCAGTGTCATGTATACTGGTCCAAGCTGTATGCTTTGATGAGGTGGGCATTCCTAGGTATGACATTGAGCAAAGTTAGTGCAAACTGCACTGTTTTGAAACAGAGAGCAACACTGCAAAACACTGTAATTTCACAAGATTAATTCATAAAATGGCATTAGAACTGTATGAACAGAAGAACACACCACAATTGTAGCTCATTTGGATCATATTTTGGCAAACTAGAATATCTGTGGTTAACCACAGTGACATTCTAAAATAACCTTGTACATCGACCTTTTCATCTTACTGGAGAGAAAATGAAAAAATTAGGGTTTGGCCATAAAAAGTGACCATTCTATTGTCCTTTATTTCCTTCTGTGTGCAGTTCCTCTCTGCATAATGTATTTCTCATATGTCAATTTAGAGATTAATTGCTTTTGGGATGTATTATCAACTTCACTTTTAAGTAAAATTCTGTGCAGTGAGGGGAAGATGAGAAACCTGCATAAATAAGCACACTTCACTACAAGTAGGGATAGGATGAATAAGCTCCGGAAGGTAAAGCAACCAGACACCTCTCCTTTCATAAATCATCATACTGTGGTTGGTAGCCCGCACCAAGACCTACACATCGATGCATTCATAGATAAACTGAACTGAATATGCATAGCATAAATTCTACTGGTTTGATATATGAAGAACACTCGTATTGATCCTGTTAATACTAATATCAGTAATGGATATAGTGGGATATATTTATCTTCCTCTTCCCAATTAGAAAGCATTAGAATTCAGTTTTATGCTAACTGTTCCTCAGCACATATCTTAGTTTTCATTGCAACTATTAGATAACAGGTTTGTAAAACATTTGAAACTTATTTTGTGAGCTGTCTAGAGAAATGCTGCTAGAGAATAGATCTAAGTACACAAATACACATGCACACATGCACAGTCGTGCACACACAAATGCCTTCCAGTTCCTCCAGGCAGCCTTACCACTTTACAAATGCCAAAATGTCATTTAGTTCAAGTAGAGACTTTTCCCTTAAGTCATCATCATTCTAAACCAATCTGATACATAAAATGTGAAAGAAATGACAGTGAGCACTATAGGTTACACCACTTACAGTGTTAAGAGTGTGGTTTTGTGTCCTTTTTCTACATCACTGTTTGCAAAGCAAATGTGTTATGTTGGTCAGAGGTCTGGATGCAGCAACACAAATTTTTAAAAGTACTTGAATATCATGCTAAGACACAAGATGGTTCCAAGTTCAGCAAAGCAAAATACTAGCATCAGCCAAATGCTAGGTTCACTTGAAAAATTTCTGTCCCAGTTTATGGTTGAAAGCATGAAGTGGAATTGGTAGTTGCATCTGAAAGTCTTTCCTCATTAAACATCAAAGGGAGATAGCTTTTTAAAAAAAATTTATATTCATACCAAGCAAACCAATTTTATTTTTTTTGCTATTTTTGTCTTAGCAGCATTACCAAACAATGGACTACTTTTTAAATATGTTTTTACACTCTCAGTGTGGAACAGAGAAAATGCAATAGATAAAGCATACTGTGAAGAAAGAGTATCTATCAACAAGTTTGTTTCATGTTTTGGCTCTCAGAACTGTTTTCAGGCTTTTTATAGTTACATTTTTTTCTTCTCACTGTCATTCTTGATGTTGCCTTCTTGGTTTATATTTAGGGTGAAAGGAAAAGAGCAATTAGAGTCTCTGAAGTTGAAGTTTTAATGAAAATACTCTCTTTTTTCTTTTCTCCTTGACAGGAAAATCTAACAGTAATTCAAAACAATTTCATGTTGGCAAAACATTGACGTAAAAAATTATTATAGATATTGAAAGGAACTTTTAATACAAAACAGGGGAAGGAACAGAGGGAGTATCCTGTTGCAAAAAACAGAACATATTACTTACAGTGATAAGATGCCTAGAGGCCAGAGGGAGACTAAAGGACAAGAAAGACTAAATCTAAAAGAAATATATTCCTTTGGAAGGTTTAACAATAAAAAAATAAAGGTCTTTCCCAGTCACATTCTTTTCAGTGAAAGCTAAAAAGCTGGAGTGGTAAGCATCATGACAGTTTATTAACAGGATAATATGGAGAAATACTTCTTTAAGTTCATCTGAAGGAAAGGCAAAATAAGAAAGATTTTTTTTTTTTTTGTCTCTTAACCTGTCTCTAAAATTAGTAAGGGCTTTTGTTGCTAGTTGGATAAAGGATATATATTCTTTCTGTTTTAACTTAAAAATGATAAATCAAAATAACTGATTCACGATGACAGTCAAATTGTATGACATTCTGTTCCCTAGGCATGACTGTCCTGAATTCAGTTTTCTGTTCTTAAAATACCTGAACATAATGTACTTTAAGAGGATGTAAATAACAGATATCTCTGGCAGCTGACTACACCAAATTTTCATGCAGCAATAAAGCCTGCTTCGCTAATTTTAGCCAGATGTGCCTTGGTATGCAGTGGAAAAATGCTTAAATCTTAGAAGTCTGAATTTATGATAGGTATGTGAAAGGTGAATTTATGATAGTTGTATTGCAGCAGTGACAAGAGTGTGATTTTTGAGTCTCTCCTGACTCACGAACAGTAAAAGAGCAAAGACTAGACGAGGGTTGTGTTGCAAAACTCACAGCAGAGCTGGGCTGTTGCAAGATTTGCCAGGTAATCTGAATTGTGGTCATAGTCTGAGGCCTGGATACTGCTCCTTGGTGACACAGAAGGGAGTATTGAGACTGACACTGATAAATTACTCTGTGACCAGCTCAGTCCCATCTTGAAAATGGAGTGGTGGATCTAGCCCTAAATTACTGCCATAATCCCTCTTCCCGCAGCATCTGCAAGGTGTGTGGCAACTCTCCTGTGGTTCTTGCCTGAAAAAACATCTGAGGCTTTAGCAAAAGATGTGTATTTCAGCCAATGTTCACATCTTGCAGTATGATTTAGTATCTTGTCCCCTCCTGCAGAAAATGCTGTCTTTCCTGTGATTGATACAGATCACGCATAGGCACATGTTTACTATCATGACCATTGATGGTTTACAGTCACTGCAGTTAATTGGTTTGAAATACATCTGCTTCCATTTTATTGCTGAATGAAAAGGTTTGCTTCATGGCTATGCAGTCTTGAAGATGAGAATATTATGTGACAAAATTATTGTTGCACATTCACTCTCTATTTCACAGCTGCAGAATTTCCATTTAAAGCTGCAGTAAAGACTTACCTGATGGCAAGTTTGAGTGTGCTGTAGTCATCTGAGTAATTTACTTCTAGAGAGAAAAACAGAACATTAAAAGAGCAGGAACACAAAGACAGTCATAATAGGTTATAATCATTAGTAGTAATATCAACTTTTTAGCAACCTTTTGAGGAACTGATATTATAGCTTCATTTTGCTTCTCATATCTGAAAAAAAATAGACTTTTAACAATTAGAGATGCTAACATTTTTGTTTAAGTTTGGTCTAATAGGCACAAAAATACATTATATCCACATATCTCTGTTTTAGCATTGTAGAAATATGTGGGAGGATACTTTCCAGATTTTCATTTTTGCTTTAATATTAAAGTATTTGGAAGCATTTGTAGTCCTTTAAAACACGTACTATGTACTTACATATGGTGGACTCCTACAGGGTGCACAAATGCACTTATTTAAATATTTGATTATAATTTATCAGTGGCATGTAAATTCCAATACAGTAAAAATGCTATAGCAGAGCTATTTAAAAAATCTGGATAACAGTCCTGCTGCTTTGTGGCCTCCTTTGCATAAGTAAAACAATTTCCTAAATTGTAGTAATGCAGCAGTAATTATCACATAACAATTTTTCAGTATGCTGCAGTAATGACAAAGTAGAGAACAGAAATAAATGCACATTTCCATATGGCATAGAGAACTGGCCACTAAAACCTATATAAGGTACCCTATGAAGCAGTTTCAATGCGAAGGGGAAATTAGGTGACTTCTGATATGGTTAAAGTGAGATTCCCAAACAAGATTTTACCAATTTAGATAAAATTCAAATCATCAGTTGCTGATCAGATGGTGAAGGCAAAATCTTCAATGTGCTTGGTTTCTGTGCATTGTTGCTCTAGTCTCAGTCCGTTATCAGCAGTTAACTAACCTCTAGAGATGCCACTTTCTCTATTTTGACTATAGATAAAATGTAACTAATCTGTGCTCCTAACATAGCCAACAAATGAAATGTCTAGACTTAATGGCAAAATTCCTGGTAAATTCCTCTGAGCTTTTGACTTTTCAAAATCAAACTATTTATTTATAGATTATTTTAACTGAAGGGTAAATGCCCTTTGTTTTATAAAAAATTAGTAATTCAGGGTTCTTTAGAGCTTTTTGAAGCAAATGCATTCCAGCCTGTACCTGAAATAGTGTGGCCAGTAGGACCAGGGCAGTGATCGCCCCCCTGTACTCAGCACTAGTGAGGCTGCACTTTGAGTACTGTGACCAGTTCTGGGCCCCTCACTGCAAGAAGTTGAGGTGCTGAAACGAGTCCAGAGAAGGGCAACAAAGCTGGTGAAGGGTCTAGAGAGTATGCCATAGGGGGAGCATCTGAGGGAGCTGGGGTTTTTTAGGCTGGCAAAAAGGAGGCCCAGGGGACACCATATCACTCTCTACAACTACCTGAAGGGAAGTTGTAGCCAGGTAGGGATTGGTCTCTTCTCACAGCCCTCTATTGACAGGGCAAGTGGGAATGGCCTCAAGCTGTACCAGGGGACATTCAGGATGGACATCAGGAACAATTTCTTCACTGAAAGTGTGGTCAAGCATTGGAATGGGCTGCCCAGAGAAGTCACGATCCCTGGAAATGTTAAAGAAACAATTGGATGTGGCACTTAGTGCTATGGTTTAGTTGATAAGGTGGTGATCATTCAGAGGTTGGACTCGATGATCTTGGAAGTCTTTTCCAATCTTAATGATTCTATGGTTCTATGAAACTGGGTATACATCCCTGACTAGGTTTTACGGGTTGGCAGCAGTACTATAGAGTTCTGAAAACTGTAGAGTTTTCAGGGGTGAGAAACAATTTTCTCATTCTCTCATTTTTTACTTGGAATATACAAGTTTATATCTCATTATTTTACATTCCAGGTAAGTCCCTTGGTTATGAAGCTATTGACTATTGTTTGATAGACCTTTCATTCATTGATTCATTCATTTTTCATCAAGGAAACAACAATTCTGCTTTGAAATATATTAACTATTCATTAGAGCATAAGCCTGAGTGTTCCAAATTCTAGGGTTATCTACTACAACAAAGTGAAAATGTAATCTTTTGATTTATTAAATATGAAATAATCCCATTAAAATTCCATCTTGTGAATGTAGACAGGAACAGTTTTAGTTCAGTGCTCCACTATGGTAAACACAGAATAATTTACACCATTTTAAGAAAAATGCAGATTCAGACTATTATATACATATATCTAGGAAAAGATGATGAATTTGGAGGGGTTAATTTAGAAATTATTTACTGTGAAATCTAAATGTAAGCTTTAAGTCTATTCATGTATCTAGCTACTGAAACTTCAAGGAGACTGTATCAATTCAAGCAGAAAATGGTTGTATTTAATTGTTTTTATTGTCATGTGTATCTCCATCTGTCATACATAACAGGGGAAAAAAGTAAAAGATTTTACAAAAATTATTATTTTTTAAAACTTAATTTCTGTAAACCCCTTATATATATTTCAATTTTGTTCATGTTTTGAGGAAATATTCAGTTTTAAAGTGACTTCTCAGCAGTTAAATTTACATTTATTGACTTTTTTCACCCCAGAAATAGCATTTAGAATAGCCATTTAAAATAGCCATTTCCGATTCTTAATTGAATTACGTTACTGCCATGCTCAGTCCAAATTTTATTCAAATAGATTCATTTTTTCAGAAAAGTAAACCAACTGGTAGCCAAACATAGACTTTGGACATGAACCCTCAAACAACTATATGGATGAGAAACTGAATACGTAGGCATAATCCAGTTTCATTTGCATTGCAAAACGAGGTATCTTAGCTGCCCACCATTAGGAAGCAATGTCTCAAATGTTTGTACTCAATAAGTTAGGATGATATTTAAGCAATTTTGCAAGTATTTCCTGGAGCTGCAATTTGCTTTGATCAAAATTTAGCACAATTGAAAATGTTGAATTTTAATTTATTAGGGAACTTGTTCTTATTATCTAAATGAATGGCTTAGTAGAAGTCTTGCTTTAGTAAGATTACCATACAGAAAATATGCATCAAACATTAGTCATATTCAAGGACCTTGAGTAATGAATCCAAGTAATTAATTTTATAATTTACTTTTTAATAACAGCTTACCTCAGAAGATTTCAATGCTTGTGCTTTAGTTTATAAGTAAAAAACTTTATCTGTCAGGCTATACTACAACTTCCTACCTGTAATATGCATCCAATATGGCCACATCAGTTTCATGTCTGAAACCTTCACTGTTTAACGTTAGTCACTTTTGCTGCTGAGGTACTCTAAGATTTGAAATGCCAGCAATCATGTCAACCATGTTTTCGAAAAATAACTCATTTTCATTTTAGTTATGTACACCTCCACAACAATAATCCAGTTGAATCATACTTTTTAATACAAGTACCTTGCTACATTTCAAGCCATTTATAAAATTGGAAGTCTTGAAGAACTGCACAACCAATTTGCAGGCCAGAAGGTGCACTCTGATTCATCCCAAAATTAATGTTAATAACTGGGCTTTCATAAAAGAACAAACAAATAGTTTATGTGGTCTTTTTATGATCATTGGTCTTTTTGTGATCATTTGCATAGTTGAATATTTCTGGGTTTTTTCCAGTTTGGCAGTGATTAGCTCTTCCAAGGTCTTCGTGACAAACAACAACTGCCTAAACTCACAAAAGCCCTTTTAAATTTTAGCTATGTAAACATGGTAAAAGAACTAAGAATTTTACTTTGTTATTGGAATTAAATTTTTAGAACAAAAAGTCTCTGGTTTTAAGGTCTCTTCAGTGGTAAAACAATCTTGATTAATTACTCCTTTTTCTCTGAAACCTGTGGATGCTTTACCTTAATAATTATTTTGAAACAAGTAAAATTGCAAGCATCAAAAATAATAAATATTTTACAAACTCTTCTTAAAATCTCTAACTCACAGGATAAATTGGCATTGCAATCTAGTAGTTGCATAGTCTTAGACACTTGATGTTTTTGAAAAATCTAGTGAAAGATCAAGGCAGTAAGGTTCAGCTGCACCTGTGACACTGTAATTCCATCTGGTTTGTACACATCAAAATGGTACACAATTCCATTTTCAGTACACCTGATTTGCTTTCAAGAACAATGAAAAGGAGTGAGATAATGGTAATATATGGGTCATTTTCCACAGGAAAATAATTCATTCTCAGCTTGTCAACTCTTCAACCAACATTCTTTTCACAAAAAGAAAAAAACAACTCAGGTGGCAGTCTTTTCATCCTAGTGGGTTATTAAGCCTCTAAAAGGTATCATTTTGTTATGTAATCTCACTACCCATAAACTATGAAAGGAGTTTTTGCTGATTAAAAAAACGACAAAATTTCCTCAACATGCACATACATAAACAAATATAATCCAGAACCAAATGCCAACGTTGTTCCATTGGTTTTATGAATCTTTTCATTTCCCAAAGGCTGTATTTCAGGAACCAGTAAACTGAGCAGAAATTAGTAGCTTGCACTTCTCTCTCTCAATTCTGAATATTCAGTTTCAGCAGGAACATGTGACTGGTTTTGCTTGTAGTGAAATGGTCATTTTGATTTGCTCTATGTCAAAAAAGAGTAATTTTAAAGGTCTGGTGTTCATGAATCAGCTATGCATAAAGAGGTTTCTCTATAAATACAGAACTGAACTTTTGGCCTTTTTACCTGATTCAGGCTATTTACCGAGTTTTCTCTAGCAACCTCTATAACAACTGATATTCTTTGATCAGTGGTTTGCCTGCACAGATGCTTCTTTCTTCGTGAAGTCTTGATTCATTCTTTTCCAATGGAAGCTGGAGGTGTAATTTTATTCAGTTACACTTACAGTTTTGATTTCACATCCTTTGCACCTACTCCATTCTCTTGCTATTTTATTTCCTCTAAAAGATTCACTTTTTACAGTTGTCTACTCCAACTCATGTTCCTTTGAATTCACTTCCCTAACTACTTCCTTTTGAGCTATACTTGAAAGAGCTTGAAGGTTCAAGTCTTTTCTTTTTATTCCTTATTTTGTATGTTTCATTTCTCGCTAGAATTTCACTCATCTCAAAGTAGGTCTTGGTTATAATTCTGTAAGTCAGGGAATACAGTTAATAGAATCCTCTCTTATTTGTGTAAAAAATAAGTATTTTAACATTGTAAATTATTAAATACCTGAAGTATATTTCTTTCATTAAAAAAAAATCTTGCTACTCCCTTTGAATCTGAATTTATATTGTTATGTTTATCATTCATTAAAAGGTATGTTCATAGTACCATTTCTTAACAGTACAGAACTACATAATCTAACTTCCCATCAAAGTACTACAGAGTTGCATATAGTAAATTGAAAAAAGAATATTATAGTTGAAAATATTCTTGAAGCCATTTTTTTTAAGGATAAAGCATTTGCCACAAGGACTGTTGTACTTTCGCTTTTGAGGCTATATGAGATGAAAAAATATATTAAGGATTGCATCTTCAAATATCACAAGGAGCACATTTGGTTTGGTTTTAGGTTTAACTATATTTTATTTAATTATATCAGTTTATCTGTAATTTTACGTGCCTGGATTTCCAGTCTGCTTGGACAAACTTGGTCTTTCTTTCCAAATTTATATTTTCTTCAGAGAGAATTGCCTTCTCATCTTTTAAACAAATGCTGCTGACAGTGAGGAAATGCTAAAGCTCATTTAGAACAAGCTGTCATTTAACTTTTGTTATCTGTTTTTTCCGAATATTATCTTTGATTCTTCTGGTTGATTTAATGTCTGACTCATACTACAGTGATGTTTTGTGAATCTTTGCTTTGATAATGCTCTTTCAAACGTTACAGACATGGTCTTCTCATAAGTAAAGACTGGCAACTCTGGATTCTGCTCAGTTATTTACATCTTCATATCCCACTGTCATCTTCAAAAATATAAAAAGACCTTGGCCTTGAAAGCATTTAATTTTACTGATGAAAAAGATGAATGGAATCTGGAAGCACACTCTGATTTTGGATGTTCAGCTCCCATAGAGTTTCATTATGGATGAGGTTGAGCTTTATTTTGAGTGACACAAGGTCTGGCTATATAGACATGCTATTCCTGCCTCTTAAAGGCGGAAGAATTGCAAGTCAATCTCAGATTTAAAAAACTGATTCTGCACAGCACCTCTGAATACTTTTACGAAAAAATAGATGCTGGTTTCTTCCTTCCTATGGTTCTCCATAACACTCAGCAAAGTTTCATTATAGATAGTGGATTTTGTTTGTTTCTTTGTGAGATCTTCAAAGGAAGACCTGTAATAAAATTGTTTCCAGTGTTCTTTGCCAAGATAAGGTTATAGATTTCTGGCGATAAAAAACTAGGAATGTGATTCATTACTCTCAGAAATCTTCTCTTCCTCTCTTGGATACTCCATACTAATAGACCATTCTACAATGAAGATTTTTTTCTGGTTTGGTTTTTTTGGTTGGTTGGTTAGTTAGGTTTTTTTCTTTTAATGAAGGTGGAATTTAGAAAATTATTAACAGTTTAAAGTTCACTCAGATTTGTTTTTGGCTTCTTGCTCAGGCAAAAACAGTATTAACACTGTAAAATGGTATTATCAATTCAACATTTATAACCTCATTCTGCTTTCGAATCCTGGTAAGATCAAAGATCAGTTAGCTAAATATTATTAGTGAACTGCAAAAATATCTAAATAATTATCTTCATTGACAGCCAAATTTCTGAAAAAAAACCCCAAAACACCAAACTTGTGAAATATTTAAATACTTAAATAATTGAAAATACTTTATGCTGTTTAAATATTGTAGTAATTATAGTAGTGCTTCTGTTGTGTTGAGCACTTCTTACACAGCTGCTGTGAGATACTGTAGATATATTTTCAGATTTACTCAGAATTCAAGGCTCCGAACACAAGAAAGCTTCTGTTGTTGAAATATGACATGAAGTTGGTCCAGATTTTGATATAGAAATGAAAACATAAATATGAAGAAACATTTATAATCATTAATAAAGGATTTGTTCAGATATTTGTCCTAAAAGTGTCAATTTGTGGTCATATATTTCAATGTGTCTTTATTTTCCAAAGTAATTGTACTGTGTTTTATTTATGTATTTTAGGCACAGAAGGGGCAGTGTTTGGGCACTCTGTGGAGACACCTCATATCAGAGCAGAACCTTCCCAAGACCTCAAGTAGGTGTTCAAAAAGTTGTTTTAAAATCAAATATTCTCAAAAATAATTAAGTTTGGATTAAAAGCAGAATATCTGTATATTAATATATACTGCTATTTAATGACTCATACATATCCAAAACACTGGTAGACTCTAGTTTGTTCTAACTAGTCAAAAAACCCACACAAAATCCTATCACACAAAATGTAAAATACATTACTTTTTATATATGACTTTATATATAGTCATAGCAGAATCCTAGAGAAGTATATTTTACCTAGAGACTGGAATATTCAGGCATTTTTAAGGTCAAACATGAAAAGTACTGTTCCATAGCATCAGACCCAGAGTTTGATTTTTTATGAGCTGTTACAGAATATATAAGCCAAGTTAAACTCTCCCCAATTTTCCATCAAGTAGTGTGTCTGGGTGGTTGGGTTTTTTTGAATACTACAAATACAGTTAACAATGGAGGCTACATTTGTAAATGTAAAAAATACAAAGTTTTCTGGACATAGTCGCTAAAGTGGAGAAATAAGTAAATTATAAAAGATCAAGTTAAAAACTTACTGTAAAAACAGTTGTAGACCGAGAAAGAGAAAACTTAGAAAAGTTTATAGTGAAAACTTTTTTTTGAAGTGCATATGTGCACTGGTAAATACTAATCTGTGATTTATATGTATGAGAATATGTGACAATCACAGAAAATCAAAGATCCTTCCTTAATTAATTAATTGCTATAGAAAAGCATGGTTAAATGCTCTTACCTACATTTGCAAAAGCATTTAGGATGTTGCAAAAATCATTTGCAGGAAGCTGCCCCTGTGGACAAGTTTGACTGTTGTACATGGAGTATATGAAGTAAATTATTGTGTTTGATTATTTACACTAAAAATTTTAAAGTAATGTATAGCTTTGGGGTCTTCCAGAGGATTCTACTCACTAGATTTTTATCTTAAAAAATTCTGTCCCCTTGCAAGATTCCTGTCAGTGCTTTGTGGAAAGTAATTGTAAAGGCATTTATTAGTGATAACCACCAAGGTGATATGGTCTCTAATCAGAAGGAGTTCAGCAGAAATCAAAGTGAAAACATAACAAGCTTTTCTTTTTTCAGAGTACCAAAACTTTGGGTAAGAGACTGGAGCTTTTTCCACTCGAAAGAACATGGAGATACTGCTTTATATACTTTTTTCTAATTATTAAATAATATTAACAGACCAAAAATGTATGATAAAACAGATAACCTTGTGTCTTCAGGTTTAATTTAAGGAGGGATAAAATCACCTCATGTTGGTTCTGAAATTTACACATGCAGCATTCACCCTTCCAGTCTTTTGTCTTTATTCATTGCCATGATTTCCACTGTTGCTTAATGTTTTCAACTCCACCATTCCTTCAGCTTATTTTTCCAAAATAGACTTAAATTAGTAAGCATTTTCTGTTCAACTTTCTGCCCTCTCATTAACAATTAATGTAACCCAAACTTTTTGTTAAAAAAATTGATGAAACAGGAACCCTTGCTGTTTGGTCAAGCAATGTTAGCTAATGTGTAAGTGATTTTATTCTTAATATATTCAGTCCCTATTGTGTTCTGCAAGTTTTTGTACTTATGTGCTCCTATACATTAGCTGGGATTCAGTGATATTCTTTTTGAAATCTTCCAAGTCAATTTAGTAATTTTAAAATGATGACAATTAACATTAGAACAGTGGTTTCTTGGCTACTGGCACAAATCTTTGTAGCAGGTATAATCTGCAGAACCTTTTTAACCTTTTATCTTGAAAGAACTATAAATAATTACAGGTTTGTGCTGTTTTCTGGTAGCAAAATACAGTTAGACACTCAGATCATATATTATTTTCAAAATTCCAGTTGCCATCTGCCCTTTAGTCTTATTTCAAATGGTTAAACCCAAACCCATTGTTCTTTTTATTGTGGTTCAAGTCCTGCATTAATTTTCCAAAATAATATATTCAATTTTTTGCTAATATAAAAAAGCAATCATTTATAATTTAGATGACTGTTTGCCCAATACACCCAAACAGATAGGCCACAACCAGTGTGACCTCAGAAGGTACCTCTGTCACAGAAATAAAAAATACTAGAACCCATTTTCTGAGCTCATGTTCAACTGATACAATTACACTGATGTTGTAAAATCATCCTATCCTCTGAAACAGAATAGTTGCATCCTAAATGCCAAGAGGAAATGGTCTTTGACTCATGCTACCCTCCAAATAGTGAAAATTGTTTGTAAGTGTTGTGGCTGACTCTTAATTGACTCAGATATTTAGCTGTCTGGATTACTGAGTTCCAGTGGTCTGGTCTGGGTCCTAGCACTTTTTCATGTTTTAGTATAAATTTCCCAAAGTTTCCAATATTGGCAGTCCTAAAATGACATAGAGTATTTTTCTGAGTGTCTACATCCCTGTGCCTCTGGACATTTAAAATTAATGGTAACATGAGAGAGTAGAAAGTTTGCTGAATTAACATTGAAGTTCATTTTTACCAGTGGACAAACTTGAATGCAATTTGATAGGAAGTATATTTGGCTATGAAAATAATTATATACAGGGCTGAAGTTAATAGAATATACATTAGATTTTTAATTAAAACATAAATAATCCCATAATTTTCATGTTGGAATATGTACTTGTGGTCAGGTAATAAACCTCAGATATCAGATTTTTTTTTATTTTTCTTCAGAATAAAATGTGCTGAAAACCTATTCATAGCCTTAGAAATGTAAAACAATTCACTACTGAATTTAAGAAATGGAATACTGACCACCTTTATTACTGTGAATGAAACATAACTTAATGTTTTCTGGACAGGGGACAAAAAGAAAAGGTCAGATATTAGTGTCATATATCCAAACTTTGCCTCAACCACTCTTTGTTCTTTAGCCAGATTTTGTGGTTTTCGTACAGAGAAGCATACCTGAAATGTACTGTTAAAAGTGTGTTGTGTAAAAATAAAATTTAGTTGAGTTCTAATATATTTCCTTCCTATGTGTCTACCACTTTAGTCACATCTTTCTCATTTCTTGCATTTTCAAATAATAGCTAGCAAGGCTTTGCTTTCAGAAAATGTTTTTATACAGTCCTTTGTGAAGGCTTTTGTGTCAAATCTCAAAAACTAATTAAAGCTGACTTTCATTAGTTGGGATAAGCAGCATAAAAGAATCATGCATTAGAATCAGGAAGATGCATTATATCTTAATAATTTAATCTTCATATTTCTTTCACTACTTTTTCTCACAGGAACACAGTTAGGAAAGCTAAACTGTTAATATAATCCCTAAATATTGATTTTAGGCTAATAGTACATTAAAACATGGTGCACTAATAGAAAATATCCATGCAGAAAAGAGACAGACTAGTTAAATGCAGATAGCTTTGCCCTCAATAACATCCTTAATAAGGGGATAAATTAATTTGTTGTTGTTCTCTGGGGGTAGCTGCAAGATCAACTTTATTAGTTCTTTTTCTGTGTCAAGCCTCGCATACTGTTAACTATCAGCTAGTCCTGCAATGTAATGCTGGGCACAGAGATGAAAATTTTCACTTCTAGTGAAATGGATGAAAATAACGGATTAAGAGAGTCATCTAGTAAATTAGACCCCTTAGTCTGAACTCACTAATATGCAATGCTGTATAATATTATTTTGAAAGAATCATTAAGGGCTTGAAAGTAAGTAAAAACTGGGATGAAATAGCAGCTGGGTAAAATCTACTAATCTAAAGAAATATTCTTCTCTTGATAAGATACCTGATCTTCTAGAGAACAGAAAATAGGTGGATCTTTGATCTGGAGTTTAAGTAAAGTATTTCTTATAGGGTTATATCTAATGCAAAATAAAAACACACCACAGAGAAAAGGATATTCAAAGAAGCTTTAAGTGGTATATAATATGCATGCATTGTTCAAAACCCTTCTTCAGCCTGGAGGGAGATTGCAAGGAGAGTTGTTTCAGGTTTGATCTTATTTTCAGTTTTAATAACATTCTTTGTGCTAGAATGAGGTACAGAGGTTTGAAGCACTGGAAATCAGATCTTGAACACTAGATTTAGGAAATTTTGAAACTCAGTAGTATGATGGTGAATATTAGATGAAATATTAGATAGTCATTAGCATGATGTCTCTCAGACACAAGAGTTTCTGTAATTGTCTTTCAAAAGGAAAAACAGGAACAATTAAAATTCTTTATTATCAGTGGCTGCTTTATAAAATCGTAGAATCATTAAGGTTGGAAAATGCTTCCAAGAATATTGGGCCCAGTCTTTGAAAGAACACCACCTTGTCAGCTAAACCACAGCACTAACCACCATGGCCAGTTGTTTCTTGAACACTTCCAGAGACTCCACCACTTCCCTAGGAAGCATGTTCCAATGCTTAACCACTCTTTCAGGGAAGAAATTGTTCTGGATATCCAACCTGAACCTCCCCTGGCATAGTTGAGGCCACTTCCACTTGTCCTGTCACTAGTGGTCTGGGAGAAGAGGCTGACTGCTCCCTTACTACGACCTCCCTACAGGTAATTGTAGAAAGTGATGTGGTCTCCCCTGAGCCTCCTTTTCTCCCAGCTCCCTCAGCTACTCCTCATATGTCTTACATTGTAGTCCCTTCACCAGTTCTGTTGCTCTTCCCTGGACTCACTTCAGCACCTCAATGTCTTTCTTTCAGTGAGATGCCCAGAACTGGACACGGTGCTTGAGGTGTGGCCTCACCGGTGCCATGACAGGGGAGCGATCCCTTCCCTGGTCCTGCTGGCTACACTATTTCTGATACAGGCCAGGATGCCATTGGCCTTCTTGGCCACTTGGACACACTGCTGGCTCATGTTCAGCAGCTGTCGACCAGCACTCCCAGGTCCTTTTCTGCTGGGCTTATGAATAGGTTTTCTTATGATTATGCTTGCTTATGATTATGCCATGCCATGGCTTCAGGAACCCACAGATGGGCTCCAAGAGTATCTGTCTCAGGCTATATGGGCTTATGATTGTGATTATATTACCCTTTGAATCTTGTCTGAAAATCCATTTAAAGCTTGTAGCAGTGGAAAGCATTTGCACAGTGCTGAGTTAATGAAAGACAAGGCAACTTTACACTGCAGAATAATGTGAAGACAGCCAAGGTTCTTTCTTTACATGAAACCCTATCTAACAGCAAGCATGACCAGCAGAGGTGCTCAGAGTGCCAGGGGGATATGATCAGTATGTTTCAGCAGGTGCCCTGCTGTGTGCCCTCAGCTCCTGCAAGACATATTTCATCTGTAGTTGCTCCAGGGCTCTTACACTGCTTCTAGATCCAAGCTGCCGATTAGGAAATTCTAATTCCACATAGGTCCAGCCTAGAACTAGTTATGACAGCACATAGTTTGTTCAAGTTTTTCATTTTCACAGATTTTGCAGGTAGAAGTGTTTCACTGTTTTTTTAAACGAAAATTGAACAACAGTCCTCAGTGTCCAGGTGCTGATGTTAGAGACAACAGAATTCATTTCTGGCATACTTTGGACTCTAAACCAAATACAGTCTTGTTTCATCATACCTGCATACTCCATTTTGTTGTAGCTCTTCTAATGAAATATGTTTTGATATACTAACATAAAAATTGTACTATACATCAAGTAATGCTGCTGTAACATCCATAATATTTTCATCTCCTATTTTTCTTGTGATTCTAAGTGAATAGGCTTACTAAAGCATACTAAATAGTGCTACTTAATTTTTTTTCCATTTGAGCAATATTTAGTTTCCCTATTCTTTCCTTATACTAAATTTCTCCACAGATTTTTTTTCTCACTCTGTTTGTTCTTTTTCCCCTTCCTGGGAGTATCTCCATATTCTATGAAACTCTTCAGCCACTTTCACAAGAAAACAAGGCTTCTTAATTTTGTTATCTGTCTGTTCTCTCCTCTTGTCTCCCTGATAGTCTGTGAAGCAGTTAGGCAGTTTCATACCTGTTTAATAGAAAGGCAACAGTTCTTAAGTTCTCTGTGTTTTCTGAAAGTCAGTGCCCAACTAGACATGATGACAGAAAATCAGCTAGTAGTATTAGTATTTACTGCTGTCAGTTTACCAGTTTGTGTATGCATAGCTTTACACTACCCTAATTTCCGAAATACCTTGCTTCACGGTCAGGTGAAGGTTAAAGCATGTGGAGGACATGGAATTTATAACAGTGTTGTAGTTGTGAGTGCAGAAGTATGGTTCGGGTTCTTGTCATAGCATCATGTTAGTGCCAGGCAAAGGATCTGGAGCTCATCTAGATTGGATATAAGAAAAAGAAGGTTTAGAAGATGGAGTTTATATGAGTTTAAAAAATTATTATTTCGGCAGTCCACCAAACAGCTCCTATTGCTATACCTATAATTACACAGAGAACTCCAGAGATATCCTAAGCCACAGAGAAGAATGAATGATTTTGTTTATCTTGCAATTCTCACTCTATCATTAGCTGTATCTCAAGGTAGAATTCACTGCTTAGTCTGCAGAGGTCAAAGCAGAACTCTCAAAGGAATTTTAGCAGAATAATTTTCCATGAGATGCAGTTTTCTCAAAATGTGGATCAAACCACATCACAATTTGTCTCAGCTAAAATATATCTGTTTATATCATCTTAAGGCCCCTTAGAGAAACAATACAGAAAATATCATTAGATGATTAGAGGTGGTCTGGACTGTTCCTAATCACAGGAAGCTAATGGTTTTCAAAACTGAGAAGATTTTTTGTCAACCAGTTCTTATGTGCTTCTAGTTGTTCAAAGAGCCCAGTTTGGCTCTTCAGACTTCTCCAGGCACTTTATCTTGAGATCTAATTCTTAAAGGGCACTTGAGCATTACCTGTGGGCATGTTGCTTCAATCTCTTTCTCACAAGATAGATTTCTATTTTAAAGAAATCTATTCTGAAAGACAACTGAGGTAATGCTCTTTCTGGAAAGCAGATAAACTTCATGTAAGTATGTTTAGCAGAGTGGCTGAGTAAAGTAAGGAAGATAATGGGAAGGGGAAAGTTTAGTGTAGAATGGAGTAGCTCTGAGATGTCAGGGCTATGATGAATCCTTTTCCCATATCTTTTCTTAAATTATTATTTTGGATTGTCTCATATCCAGAACTTTGTCTCACAGCCTGGAAGTTAAGACTTTCAAGCATGTTTTGGTATTTTTCTAAGAAATAAAAGCTCACATTCTAAACCTTATTAGTTTTCTTGATTTTCAAAAGTTTGAGTTTTAATCGACTTATGAATGCATGATTTTTTACTACCTGAGATTCCATTTATGTTTTTGTTTTCTTCTTAATATTATTTCTGATTTTGATAGTTTCCTTGTCTTTAGCTATTCTGGCTCTGCCTTCACCCACTCTAACAAATAATCATGCATTCAGTTCTCTTTAAGCTCCCTCACATCACCTGCTTATTTAGTGAAGCCCTTGGTTCAAACATTTGCTCTCTCCAGTCTTCCTCACCTTTCCTTGATACTTCTTCACTTTTTCTAGTCCCTTAGTAACAACTCTGAAAAACTCTTCAATTACATTTTATTCCTTACTTTTTCTACTCAGTGAGTAATATTTTTAATATTCTCAGAAGAGTTCCTTTATTTCCCTATGTGGGAAATTCTTTCTATAATTTATCCTCTATGTCAAATAACATTAAAATATTCAGTTAATTTAAGCGTTGCTATGATAATGAAGACCTATTGGATTTAAACCAGTGGCATGTACAGGGCAATTAGAACTCAGCTTTAAGCCCACTAGAGTGATTTCTATGTTAATGAGAATTTCAGGAGTTATAATAAGGGCATGCTGACATATGCCAAAGTCAGTGACATGTAGAGCATGGACATAACATGAAATGCTGTACTGAATGCCATTACACTGTTCTGATTTAAGTCACAAAACTTTCCTCTTTATTTATTTTCCATAAGTTGCAAATTGGAAGAAAAACCACAATCCCTTCCCACCCCCAAAAAAAAGGTCGTATTTACTGGTTTAGGCCAATACCAATTCCAAAAACCACTTATTTAACTCTGTTACTGAGCAGTTTTGTTGTCACAAAACTGACAGCCAAATCATGCCCAAATTTAGGTTTTCACAAAATCAAAGTAAGTTTCACATGAACATATGCGAATTTTGTTTCTTCATAAAGAAAAGATGATCAGTAAACTATATTGAGGATTTTGAGGCCTGCACATTTACCCTTGCATTTCAATAATAATAAGAAAGAAAGCATTGGAATACATCAAGGTTCTGGAAAAATAATTATTCTGGCAATGATTCATATGCATCTTGAAGAGATGCATATTTTTATACATGTAAATGTATAAAAATATTTTTAGTCACTTTCATATATATGTTCAAATGTGCATGTATAATCTTGTAAATAGTATAAGTAATGAGATTGTAATTAGTGATTAGGAATTTTATTTTCATATCATTTCCACTGTGATGTCAAATGTAGTTATTCAGAACTCCACTGTTTGAATAGTTGCAATATCTTAATAAAAGGCTTTATATGTTTTTGCCACTATGATCATAAAAGTCCCTGGCTGTTCCTTATGTTGCAACCTGACTTCCAGGAAATGGACTTAGTAGAAACCCTAATTTTACCTAGCAACATCAGTGTTAAGTGGATACCTTTAAGGAGCCTTGGACTCACTGGAAGACTCTTGAAATCAGTTTCTTTGAGCATCAGGGCAAACAGCTGTTCTTTTCATAATAATAGAAATGTAAAGAATATTTATTTCAAATTGTTTGAGGTTTCTGGAAAACAATATTTTCAAAATTATTTTGAAAACAAATTCCTAATTCTTAATTTGAAACAAATTTATTTCACTTGTGAAAGAGGAAGATCCTGCGTTCTCTGGTTTTTTGTGGTTGGGAGCACTTGTTTACAAGAGGAAAGTCTGTTAGGCACATCTATTTGTCTTCCTTCTCCTCTTTGTGTATCTTACCTCTCTGCAGTCCCAGTTTGCCACAACTGTTGACCTACAGATAGCAAGATCAATGTCACAATTATTTTAATCTATAGAAATCTACAAAAAGCTTACTAAGTGAATGTGTAGACTTTCCATTGCTTTTATAATTGCAAAACTATTTTTTTTTTCATAATAGGATACCTATGCTCACTGAAAAAAAAGGCACAATGATGTGTGTTGGCAAGGCTATCATATATAAAAGTTAAATACTGGAAGTGTTGAAGTATTTCTTTACCCCCAAATGTAAAAATGCCAGTAAAGGGGAAATGAGTACCTGTTTTACATGCACGACCTCTAGTTGACAGCATATTTTTAATCTCCTGTTTTGAATACAAATTCCAGATTGGTAGAGGTTCATATCAGTTGTTTAACTAAGTAGCATGGGTTGGATATAATGCTTAAATAGACACAAAGCTCATAAATTATTCACTTCTGCACAGGGGAATCTTCTATTTCCTTCTATTTTAAGAAATACTTTCCGCTATTTAACAGAGGAAAATTAACATAGATAAATTATGTGGCATGTGAGGAGGAGGGATATGCAAGAGGTAAATATAAAATATTGCTTAAAACCCAAAATGAAACACTTGGGTTAATTTTTTTAATTGTTTTTCTCTAATACAATCTAGGTCAGCTTGTAAATGGAAAATACCAAATAAAATGTTTCTGCATTTCTGATGAGAAATATTTTAATACCTTCAAAGGAACATATTCATGATATTTTAAAAGTTTCCTTTTCTTGGAATAATTCTTTAATTATTTCAATTCAAATTCATATTGCTTTGATCTTATGAAATTTATCTTTTTTCACAAATTAACTAGTGATAATTAAAAAGAAAAAGCCCTTCTTTTCTGTGGATAGGATCATCTGTCTCCATCTCATATATCAAATTGACTGATTATATTACTTAAAAACCTCTTTTAAAAAGCCTCTTTGTCTTTCCTAAAGTTTTGTAGTTTCTGTCTAATAATAGCAATAGTTACCTTCTCCGTCAGAGCATTTTGCTGATCAGGAAAGCAAAATTAATTATATGAATAGGATTCACTCACAGATGTAAATGCCACTGTGACAGGCCATCAGTAAATCTGAAAGGAAAGCAAATTCTCCATATGCTATTTTAATAATGTGCTTTTCCCTGGAGGGATGAGTATTACAATGTGAAGTGTTACAATAGGTTTATAGTAGAGATTAAAGCTTTCAGAAATATGGCAAAGAAAAATATTATAAAGAAGCTGCATATCAAAACTAATTTATCTCAAAACATTGAGGAAATAATGTATGTGTATAGACTTTTGTATTTCCAGCTGCAGATTGTAGCTAAGTCACTTTTCAGATACAGATCAACCAGAGAATAATAATAAAGTAAATTAGAACTGTAAAACAGATTTAGGCATTCATTTTTACTAATTGATGGGTGGTGTTTTAAAATCTACCCTGATGATCATCAGTCATTCTTTCACATTTCTACCACATTATTTGATTTCAGGAGACTAAAAAAATCTATTTTCTGAAAAATAAATTTCTTCTCCATGGTATGTAGAAGGCTGATACTACCAACTTCTCAAGTGAAGGAATTAATTGCCCAAATATCTTAATTTTAGACAAATGGGAAGTCATTAATATTAATGTAGTTCATGAAAAACTATGATGAAAGTAGACTAAACAACTCCGAGCTATGCACTCACTGTCTTAGGTTTTTGGAAAAAAAAAAGAAAATAAAGTTTATTCTTCAAAGGAAACCAAAGTTTCTTGATGGATATTCCTAAATAGATGTTTATTGTCGACCCGCTGAAAAATTTTGGTCAGGTCTGAGAGTGGTTTTGATGTTATGAATCCAGAAATATTTGTGACTTTGTTAAGATCCATCAATTCAGTGAAGCTAAGAGCACTTATGTCTTTATGATTATTAAATGGCAACGGAAGTCACTGAGAAATGTTAATATTCCGGGAAAATAGGTTATAAATTGCAAAAATATGCTGCTGAAAAATATGGAATGGAAGAATCCAATCATGTAACATTTATACCATTCAGTTTCCTTTTAATTTTGAGGTAAAACCTCTTTAAGGCAGTGAAGTACTTTCAAAAACCTAATTTCTAAACTTTACAATTTATATGCTTTATAAAATGTTTTGGAAGTTCTTTTTCTTCTGTTCTGTAGAGATCAGAAGTTCACAAACTACCTGAAAAACACTTGTGTATGTTGTTAAATAATTCATGATATTTAGATTCTTCCCTAGTACAAGGAACTGCAGAACCTTCTAATAAATTCTCCCTACAGAATGTCGGAAAAAAAAAAAAGAAAAAAAAGAAAGAAAATGGCCTAGTGCTAACAGAAATACATATCCTTCTGCTCCTCATATCTATATATATCCTATGTATGTTTTTTTGTATAGGTATCTACAAATGGTGTTTTCCTCTATCTGGACACCTGCTTTTATAGTTTCATTTTTCATCGCTGAATATCTAAATACTTCACTAAATACTTTCCTTTTTATTTCTTTCTTTCCTTCCTTTCCCTATTGAGTGTCAGTGACATGTAACAAACAGAAATGTTTCACAGGCACCATCTCAGTGACTTGCTTTGCATGCAAATGTGTCATTTTGGTTTCAAAATTATAATCCAGCACTATTCTGTGTACTTAAAAAAATGCAGTAGTTGAAATATATTGAAATTCTCTTGTTCCATTGCTTGACAGATGTTTCATCAGGCTTTTCTGCACCAAGTTTTTGGTTAAACTACTCTCTCCTTTATACATCCAGTACCTCATTGTATTTTTGGATGCATATGACTTAACACTTATAGTTTGTTCAAGAGGGAAATACAGTATTTTCTTCAAGCTACACAGTCTAGACATTTTTATCATTAGTATATTTCATCTTTAAAAAGCCTTTGTTCAGGTAAAGTGGAACTATGTCCAGACATTATATTACTGAGATATAAATAGACTAAAACTTTTTGTCTCCCTCCCTTACAGTGCTATGCAACAAGTCTACAACTCAACACAATCAGAATCTGAAATATTGTTTCCTAGTTCAATACAGTTTTCATCTACAGTTTTCATCTTTCATATTCAGCATATGAGTATGACTTCTACAAAATCTTTGCATCGATACTTCCCTTTTAAGAGAAACCTCTGCAATATGATGAGGTAGTGCAGCTAAAAATGTATTATAGTTCTGCATCAAGGTTGATGGAGGATCTTGACTGTAGGGTAGAGAGAAGTGGAAAGACTGACAGTAGAACAAAAGTAGCTTTGAGTAAAGATATTAAGACCCAGTGATATGTGTCTTAATCCTATTAAAACAGGGTTGTATGAGCATAATATTTTGCAGAACAGAAAAAGCGTCTAAAACCTCGCAGTAATAGTGACATAACATTTTCTTTTCATCTCTTCTTCATCTGTGATGCTGCTAAACATACCCAAAATATGAATAAGCCTGTGAAGACAAAGTCATTCTAACTACTTTTACATCATTATTTAAAACTTTTAAAATGTTTTGTTTTCTGTTTATTTAGTTAAACATTTGTAATCAGTCACTTAAGTAGACTTTTCTGTCATTACAGAAACAGAGATGTGGGGATTCTTAAGTACCTATATTTCAGTATTAGTATGAGTAAATTAGGTGCTAATGCCAGAAAGCATCACTAGGCAGATAAATTTATATCAGTATATTCTTAAATGCTACTTTAAATAGGAATAGATTTAAATGCATATCTAAGTTTTTCTTTCTCTGTGTCAAAAGAGGTAGTGAGAGAATCACACTTATAATCTGTTTTTACTTCTTTGCCTTTGAAAGTATGTAATATCTACATGTATGATGGGCTTTGAGCCTGAGAGTTTTTTGGTGTTTCAATTCAGTGCATTTTTTCTCAGTAATTCTTTATGTCTTTCAGACTTGAATCTCCTACTAGATCCTTGCTGATGGAAGCACCCAGGGGAGTGCAAGTCAGTGCAGCTGCAGGAGACTTAAAGGCTACCTGTAGGAAAGAACTGCATTTACAGTCCACAGAAGGGGAGGTAAGTTCAACCAGCAGAGAAATGTTCTACAGTTCTGCCCAGTGAAACACAAACAATGTGAGGAGCGTTTACTGAGCAGCAAGGTAAACATCACAAGAAGTGTACTGCATTTACCTCCATTAAAGTAATTTTGGTTTAGCTTGCTCAATTATTAATACTTACTTCCTTTCTACAAATATTTGAATCACTAAGTTTCATTCACACAGAAAAAAGGTTATTTAAATTAATATAGATCAGAATTATTTTTAATCTAAGATTCAAGGAAAAAGCTACCCAGATCTTCCATGGAGCAGAGTCAGCTAAGTAACATGGTAAAAAATTAATGTGGATGAATCTGACAAAATAAGAGAGAGAATTTTGGATTAATTTAGATGAATGTGTCATTAAACCATGTGATATGGTTTGAAGCTGGCTCCCTGCCAAGTCTCCAAACCTTACCACCAGAAGTCCCCCCCGTCCTCCCCCCCCAGATCTCAGGGAGAAGAGGAAGAAAAACAACCAGCTAAGAAAACCTGAAATGAGAGAGACAGCTAAAGTGATATATATAAATATATTTACACTTATGTTACAATTGAAATATATACAATTTAAAATATATACAATTTTCACAAGGGAAGGGGAAGGGGGAAGGGAAAGGGAACAAAACCAAAATATTATATATATATATATATATATATATATTTCCCAATCGGTAGCCCGAGACCTAGTAACTAAAGAGTTTGCAAAGAAAATATCCCACCACTCTCCTTGGGACAACCGAGAGTCGCTCTGGGACAATCGCCAGCAACCTCCGCCTCCCAAGGTCGACAAGGCCTCACCAGGCCTCGCTCCCCAACACAGCAGACTCAACAGCAGGGAACCTGCACCTCCAAGCCACCGGAAGGAAAGAGAGCGAAGACCTCTCCTCCTTTCTTCTTATAATCTGGTTTACGTAAAAATCGTAGGGAATACTGGGTAAATCTGGACCCTTCCTTGGTTACAAACTGGTCACCAAGGAAGGCCTAACCCAAACCACCACACCATGATTAAGAGGTTTAACAAATTTGTTTTACCCGTGGTTTATCTCCTTAAACTGTTACTATCTCTGTAAGAGAGACAGAGTACTTCAATGGTATGCTCACTGTCCTGTTTCATTACTCTCTTGTTTCAGTGGTCAGTGATCAACGATTGATACCAAAAAAGATTTTGGTATAGATTCTGTGTAAACCTGAGTGAACTCATGAAAATGGTTTAAAATTGGATCACTCATGGGTGGCAATCCATGTATTGCAGAAATATGTGGAAGTTCTTTTATCTTCAGACCTTAATATGATGTAATATTTAAAAAACAACACAAAACAAAACTTGTGGAAGGCTATTAAAGGCTCACAGATTTCTATTAGGTACTTTGGAGAAATAGCCAGATTTTCAAATTGTTCTCAGAGGGACTTGCCAGGTTACAGCATTTTTGGAAAACCAGTTGTTTAATGTAAATATCTAATTGGGAATGGAGCTCTTTGGAAATATTTTGCCTTTTATGTTTGCTTTTTGTATTTTCTACCAAATGTTTCCAGATACTTTACAAACTAACCAAATAAGCAAAACCAAATAAAACCAGCATTCACATCTGTGACAGTCCCCTGCAATGCATACTCTGGACAACAGCACAGGCAGGAACATTTTGGCCAATATACTGAATCAAAGGCCTACTTTGAAAACATATTTCTATTGATGCAAGTATCTGTCCTGTATAATTAAAACACTATGTTTTCCTAATTCAGAGCCTCAAATATTTATATACCACATGCTGCACCTTATTTCTGAGTTTCTCCAAAAGCCAACTCAACAGCTCTTTCCCCTTCTTTCATCTTTACTTACCACCTCTGTTACTATTTCTGAACATTGCTGAGATAGAAACAAGGCAATCTAATCCTCTTTTAACAGTAAATATTGTCCTCCCTCACCCTTGTCCTTTCTGTGGGTATTTTTATTGCAGGGTCTACAGCTTTCTTGTCTCATGAATTCCTATCTGGCCAAATCTAGTATGTTCCCTACATTTATTAACATAAATAATTAAATAATAAAATTAACATAAATTTTAAAACTAGAATGTATTTCTTTGTTCTCCATCTTATTGCCAGAGGGAAAAAGTAATACTTGAATGGAAATTACAATTAAACTGCACTTTATTGGAAAGGTAGTTTTGAAAATAATGTCACATGACCTCAGTTGGACTTTGAGGATGGGAACCCAAGAAAAGGTATAATGACTATATTAAGTGTTATTCAGAACTGAAATTCAATTCTGTATTAAATATTTTGTAGGAGAAAAATGGCAGTTCAAAGCAGACTTTGCTGAACTTCACATTAAAAATCATTATTTTCTCTATGTGCTAAGACTTCGCACATCTGTGATGAAAGCACATAGATGAAAGATTTATAATTATTAGAAAGCAAACTACCAACCTTTCCCCACTTTTTCCTAAAGAGCTGTTCTGTAAACATACATCTGACAAAGTTCAAAGTCTTGAATACTCGGAATTTCATTAAGATCTGAATGTAGCCTAAATCCGCAGAGAAATTCTATCCTGAGGTCTGACCAATGCCTTTATAGTCCACTGTTTTATCTCTTACACTGGAGAGGGTTAGAGGAAAATGCAGAAACACTTTGGAAGGCATATGATAGGTTCCACAGCATCAGCTGTTGTGCTAAGTTACCATGGACACATTAGGGAATTGCTGGACTAATTACAGCCTGGTGTGAGGAACCAGGGTAAATATCTGATGGATTAAATGTCTACACAGCAAAATATTGATTGTTTTCCTTGCTTACAGCCCACCAGATAAACCACAGGTTAGTAGACTGTATGAAAAAAAATCTGCAAAGGGTTTATCATCACTCATTTTTAAGGAAACACATTCTAAAACAACACAATACCTATGTTAAAAATAATCTTCATTTTAGCCTAAAAAATGTGTGCTTTGTCAGTCATGTTTCTTCCACAAATAAAATAATGTTGTCTTTCTGAATTGGATCTGTGAACCGGTTTTGTGATGACATTTTTGCACTAGAAAAAATGCAAGTTTTTCTGTATTATTATCATACTGGTTAATTTAAATTTATGTTTTTTAATGTTTGTAAACTTTTTCAAAAACTCATTAAAGAGATGTGAATTAATATTTTCTTACTATAACAAAGTTATTGCCCTATTATGCCAGAAAATAGCTATGTGGTATCTGGAATCAACCAGTTATAGCCATGTGACAGAACATTATGAATTTACTGTCTGTGAAACATAGATTTTCCTGTTATTTAGGAATATCTTCAGAATATTTTTAAGAACATAAATGTGTTTATGAAATACTTTTTCTCTAGCTTTATTTCTCATGCAATATAATATCTAGGCTCCCACATCACAAACGGAATGCCTCTGCAAGCATTCTGAATTCTGCTGTTTGATACATTTTCTTTTTGTTTGCTGCAGTATTATAATAATCCTTTTAGCCCTATTACGCATTATAATGCGTGATCCCAGATTGAATACTGGAGGCTGTAATTTAGATTCAGATTTTGCTGCCCTTTATAAAGCTCTTGAGCTGCACCCTTGTGAGTCAAGACATCAGCAGAATCCTTTGATTCAATTATAGCTTGGCATTTAATTGTGAACTATGTATTATTCTATAAATAAACTATAACCAATGGTTTAAAGCAGCAATCATTTACAAGGAACATGAAATCTGAAGGTCCAGGCTCTAGCTGGTTCTACTGGTTCACATAAGAAGAAAAACAGCACTTCTTGTCTGGAAATTCAGCACAATGACTGCTAGTTAACTACTTCTTCTTTCACGTAAAATCATAATGCAAAAGTACAGAGCAATTTTGAATTCTGTAGATACTAGAGTTTACTAGACATAAAAAATGTTAGAATTGAACCTGGAACATACTATTGTATAAAGATAACAAGATGAAAGGATTATTTGATGTTGTCCACTCGTTGGCCTAATAATTAATTGTAATGGTTTTGACCGTACAGAATCACAGAATTGGTCAGGGTGGAAGGTACCGCAGTGGTCGTCTGGTCCAACCTCCCTGCTCAAGCAGGGTCATCCTAGGGCATACTGCACAGGATTGTGTCCAGATGGTTCTTGAATATCTCCAGTGAAGGGGACCCCACAATCTCTCTGGTCGATCTGTTCCAGAGCTTAGTCACCTGCACAGTAAAGAGGTTCTTCCTCATGTTCAAGTGGAACTTCCAGTGCATCAGTTTCTGCCCATTGCCTCTTGTCCTGTTGCTTGGTACCACCAAGAAGAGCTTGGATCCACCTTCTCAGCACTGTCCCTTAAGATGCTTATAGGCATTGATGGTGTCCGCTATCAGTTGTCTCTTCTCAAGGCTGAACAGGCCCTGTTCCCTCAGCCTTTCCTCATAAGAGAGATGCTCCCATCCCTTAATCATCTTTGTTGCCCTTCTCTGGACCTGCTCCAGGAGCTCCATGTCTCTCTTGCTCTGAGGAGCCCAGAACTGGACACAACACTCTGGACATAGCCTCACTAGGGCTGAGTAGAGGGGCAGGATCATCTCCCTCGACTTGCAGGCAATGTCCTTCCTACTGCACCCCAGGATACCCTTGGCCTTCTTGTCCAAAAGGACATACTGCTCACTCATGAACAGATTGTTGTCCACCAGGACCCCCAGGTCCTTCTCCTCAGAGCTGCTTTCCAGCAGTTCAACCCCCAGCCTGTGCTGGTGCATGGGGTTATCCTACCCCAGGTGCAGGACCTTGCATTTACCTGTGTTAAATTTCAGCGGGTTCTTCTCTGCCTATCTCTCCAACTTGCTGAGGTCCTTCTGGATGGCTGTGCAGCGTTCTGGGGTATTGGCTGCATCAATCTCTGAAGCAGAAGACTCCTAACTGTCCTCAGCTCTTAGGAATCTTGAGCAGCTGCTATGTGCCTTTGCAATGAGCTTCTATGTAAGCTAGGCTCTGCACTTTCATTGCATCCCATTGACTAAGACAAAGTAATTAAAATGAGAAAGATGTACAGAGGCTTCTCATTTTCACAAATGTATTCATATTAATCACCCTATCTATGACCTTTCTCCTATTTACCTCTTTATACCCTTGTATTTCCCTGTCAAATTACACTCCTTCATAGCATCATTTGTGGGCTATATTTTGTTGTTTCTGGCATAATGAGGCTGATCCCTCATTAGGGTAAGGCTTATAACTGTCACATTAAAAATGAGCAATATTCTTTAACAGACAAAGTTTACTCAAAATCAGTGTGGCAGACAAGAGGCCATGTTTATATTTACCATTTTAGCACAGTACAGTTAATGAAGCACATACAGAGGATTATTTTGTCGAGTCTAACAAATGCATATCGTACTAATATTTGATCTATAATCCTATTCAGTTCTAAGTCCAGGAGATGTATTTAACACAGAGATTAATAGTTAAAGTTTATTAATACTTAATCAAACTGGAGTAATCTTCACCTGTAAGCTCAACTAACAATACCATTTTAAAGCTTTGCTTTTGGTGGCATTTTTGTGGATGGCTTTTTTGTTCTGAAACAGAAAATTAAAAAAAAAAAAAACACAGGATTTTCTTTAATTAGTTAAATACACTGAAACGGAATTTCTTTACCTGGAATTCTCCAGGCCACTTGCCATAACTGTGCAGTAATGCCTGATCAAAGACAACAAGATTTCGTAGATAAGTTCAATTCAACCAAGTTATGTTTATCTGAGATCAAATGTTTGCAAAAAAAAAAATTAAATGTTCATATGCATGAATTGAGTTCGATAAACAATAAGCAATGGCAAGCTCTACAGCTCAAAGATCAATTGTTGATTTACCAAAAGTTGTCTAACACATCCTGCACTGTGTTTTCAAAGCCTTTTTTATGGTACCGACCAGTTGACTTGACACTGTTGTCTGGGAAGAAAGAGATTAGTAGAAATGAATTTTTTCTGCACTTTTTTTTAATTATAGGTTTCAAAAATCCTATAAAGATGTTTTTACAGATATTTAAAATTAAAATACCATCAGCTTTTTAAACAAAAGCTTTCATTTTCAACTTAAAACAGTTATTCACATGTAAGTTAATTTATAGTAAAAACCATTTCTCTGTAGCAGTCTACAATCAAAATAGAGTGTTCCCAAACTACAAAACCAAAGCATTTTAACTGAAAACATCCATCTTTAAACCATTTTCATTGTTCATGGCCAAATTTTCAAGACTCACACCATAAGGAATTTTATTAGAAAGGTAAAAAGAAGAGACAATGAATAATTTATTATATAAGTAAAATGGGTTTTTTATTAGTATCACATTTTAATCTAGTGCTGATTTGAATGGCAATTAATAAATCTTTGTACTCAGTAGATGAAGCAAAAATATTCCAAGTACATTTTCTTTTTTATGTTTTGTACATAAATCACAAAGAAGTCTCATCTGTCCCAGATTGAACGAATTTGCAAAGACAGAAAGAATAAACACATCAGAAAGTTTTTGCATAGGAACACATATAAATTGTACTGGGGTTATAACTCAGAACTTAAAATATATGCTTTTATGTATTTAATGTAAATTTACAAAAGCGTGTACTGAAAATGAAACATGATCCTCATAAATACCTCTTAGGTACTGAAGGGTCAAAACTAAATTCTTTCATTTAAGCAGCAACTAATGTACAGTGTTATTTTGAACATATATATATGTTAGTTTTCAGATCTGTTTCAGCTCTCAGTAGTTGTAGTCGTAACATGCAGGTGGTAATGGGAGCAATGATGCCAGTATGACTCTCTCCAGGTGCAGGTATAATCTTAAGAATGTTTGCCGCACCAGACCATCCTTAGGCTTAAAGGTCTCATTTGTCATTGGTCAATTGATCAGAGTACTGTAGAGAATACATTTTCAATGCACAGGTTGTACTAAATCTTTTGGTCTTTGATTATTTAGTATATTAAGTTTCATCTCAGTCATCACATTAATTTCACTGTTTATTGTTCCTTGAAACTATGAATCATTATGACCGATATGGTTCCAGATATTGTGCCAGCATATGTTTAGATTTTCCAGTATATATGCTATCAAGTTAGTATTTTAATTTTCCATTATGACTTTTTTTTCCTTTTTCTCAGAACTATCATTCAGATTTAAGGAAAGCTAGCGTAGGTGAGATGATTTAAAAAAAATGTCAAAATCGCAGATAAGTTAGAACAAATGGCCCATGTGAACTAAAGTACTGCAATTTATCCTACAGTTCATCTTCATGTTGAAACATATCGGCATATGAAAATTATAAAGTTGAGTCTAGTGACCTAATCTGTATAATCCTCTTTGTGGGACACTTCTGACAGCACATGCAGAAGAGCAAAAAGACTAGGAAAAACACTTGCATTACTTTAATTCAGATTAATTGAATTTCTAAGGAAATCCAAAAGATTTATTTAGTGAGAAGTCATTACACTGTCCTCTCATACTGGTTGATGGACACCCACCTTTCAAATTTCCTTCATTTCTTTCACATTTCTTCCAGTATACTGCCATTTCTTATATGCATTAGCCCTGAAATATGCCTCTGCAGCCCTGTAGAATTACCTGTTTAATCAAACAGTACATGAATACAGAAAATTTTTCAACGCCTATAAATCCCAGCTTTTTCATTTGGATTTATCAACTTAAACTATCATCTGCTCTCTTGAGACGATTTAGGCAAAGACCCATTGGAGAACTTTTACCCCTGACAGGTTTGTATCTCTGTATGGCTTGTAAGAATATTTGATTTTTTACCTCATGTCTGTATCTTAGCCACTGATAGTTTGCTTCTTCAATTTAGTTCTTTGGTTTGTAAATAATCTATATTTCTGACTTACCTTCCTCTCCCTCTCGCTGTTGAGATTAACAATACGGTCTGATGAGCAAGTGACTTGCAGATCTTCATTAACAAAAAGTGTATATAGAAAGAGTACAGTTCCTATCCTATGCCCTACAGGCTGATTCAGTTTGATGCTTTAATTAGTCAGAAATCAGATCTACTTTTAAATATTGTAGGGCTAATGTATTTTTCTCCATACTAAGATGCATGGGATGAAGCAGTGATCTGGGATTTCTAAACCTTAAGTATTTAGTGGGGATGATGCTGCTCAGTGCTCTGCTCTCTATGAAATAACATTACTCTGAGTAGCTGCTGCCTTTTCAGTTTTGTAATTTCTCAATCTCCCACAATGTTTCAAGAATGAGTAAAAGCTTTCATTCGTGCCATTTATCTGCTGAGGTGTGAGACTCCCAGAAAGAACATGACTAGACTGCATGGCCTCAATGAATGCGAAGTATTAAATGGCTTATCTAGTACCTTTCACAGCACAACAGATTAGAGAAAGACCATGTACACTGGCACTTCATTAACTGCTGTCATCTAGCTACAATATTCTCTAGGAACATAATACTGTTTAATTTTTTGTCATGCCACTTCTTCCCTTCTGTTTAAACACCTGATAACATCAGGCATAAAATGGTAAGTAGTTCAAATTTTGCTGATGTTGGAAGACTTTAAAGCATGAATTTCAGTTTTTAGCAGATTGAAGGACAAGAAAGAGTATATCCTCAAATATTCACTAGGTTCTCTGAAACTACTTATGTATTGGGCTACTATGATTATATATTTGGATCCCTGGTTAACTAATAAATAGCAATGTTGCATCTCTAAATTTAGTCTTTTATTTATAACCTTGACAGCACAGATACAGGGTAGATTTTAATAATGGCTTTAAACCATCTTTATTAATCCTCTTCATCTCAGGCTTCACCAGGGTGCAGCTATAGGAATCTGATTAAATTGGACTCACTACATCCGATATCACCCTCACAAGAAGCCAGTTCAATTTTTCTCAGACATCATACCCTAGTATCCACATTGCTCACCAGATGTTCTGGGATGCATGCTGGGACAGGACTCACTAGCTGCCGCTCAGGATTATGACACTAGATAAACCTGTATTGTTCTACACCACAGTGTTTGTAAGCTTTTAAGCACCCGTGGAAAAGGAGGTGCAGCTATGCTTATAAAGATCATTCCATTTAATGAGCAAAGATGAGCTACAATGTATGGTAATGCACATCAGAGCAAGGTACTCTGGAATAAAGTCTTGGAGCAGTACACTACAGAACTTCTGCAATGATGGGTTGCAGAAGCATAGCTGTCCTCATGTAAACAAACACAAAACATATTGAGCTCATAAAAATAATAACATTCAAGAGATTTTGACACATAGGCCCTCTGATTTTTTTTAGTTAATTTTTGTTTGAATCAAAACACGTCTTTTAGAACCCATTTAATTTTGTTTTACAGATTTCTTATGATTCTTCCCCATCACCACTGAAGCTAAGCTGTTAAAATGACCAGTCACACACTGCCAAAAGTACAGAGAGCTCATCTTGTATTGTTGTTGGATTTTCTTACATGTATATCTTCTACACTGAAGTGTATATATAATGTTCTAATGCCTCCAGCTTCCATTTTTTTTTCTTTAATAAAAGCATAGAAATAGTCTTTTTCTTATCTTTTTGGATATTGCAGTTATATCAAGGTGTACTGGTTTTGGCTGGGATGGAGATTATTTTTTCACAGTGGTTAGTATAGGACTGTGTTTTGAATTTATGCTGAACACAGGGTTGATAATATAGAGATGTTTTTGTAATTGCTAGGCAGTGCTTTTCATACTGCCACACTGGCAAAGAGGCTGGGGGTGCATGGGAAGCTGGGAGGAGACACAGCTGGGACAGGTGACCCAAACTGACCAAAGGGATATTCCATGGAATCATGCTCAGTATATAAAGTGGGCGGAAGAAGAAAGAAGCATAGGGGGACATTTGGAGTGATGGTGTTTGTCTTCCCAAGTCACTGTTAGACATGATGGGTCCCTGCTCTCCTGGGCATGGCTGAACACCTGCCTGCCCATGGGAAGCAGCGAATGAATTCCTTGTTTTGCTTTGCTTGCATACGTGGCTTTTGCTTTCCCTATTAAACTGTCTTTATCTCAACGCATGAGATTTCCAGCTTTTACCCTTCTGATTCTCTTCTCAATCCTACTGGTGGAAGAGTAAGCACTTGGCTGTGTGGTACATGGTTGTTGGCTGGGGTTAAGCCATGACACAGGGCTTGCTGAAAATCAGTATTAAAAGTCCAAAATGCTACTCATATTTTTTTTTTTTAATTTGAGCTCTAGTTTTTAAAAGTTATCAAGAACTGTAGATTAAAAGTATATGACATTAATGGCTCCTGTTTGATATCCTATTGAGTTACTGTTGAAATTGAAAGTATTTTATCACAGTCATGCTCTGACATCAATTTTTGATCTTTCTCCAAGTACAGAACTAAGCTGAGCACTATTCAATATAAAATATACTTCCATAGAGATTGCACTGCTGAATGCTTCTGGATTTTTATGCAATGCTATTGATAACTCTACTGTTACTACTTTAATAATGGACCTGTTGCCATCCCTTTCATTCTTGATATGAGAAATGAAAGAGTACTTTTTATTACTTGTCACTCCACTCATTGTTATTATGTCCTTTGTTTCCTTACTACGTTTTACAAATTCCTTGCTTCTAGTTTGCTATTAAATTTTTGTCCTTATTCTGTTTATCATAGTTATTTTCACATTTACTCCTAGCTAAGCTGAATATTTTTACGTGCGTAATATTTTTTTTTTTAAGTTGTAATTCTAGCAGAACATTATTAGATTGTTCCCAACACCATCCACATTTCTTGAATTGAAAATATTTCTGCAAGGGTTATGACTCCTAATTATCTCAGGTCTATAATAGTGGACTTTTCAAGCAGCACTGTGTGTATGCGTGTCTAAATACATCATTTCTTTGTTATATAAATTACAGAGTATAGTTAATAATTTACTGCATTTTGTGATCAATTCCTCTATCAATCACAATGTGAATTAAAGCAGGCATCGTGTCATGCAGATGTCATCTTTGCCTCTGAGATTCTCCCTTCCTGTCCCTTTTAGTGAAAATTTCCTCCCATGACAATGTATTACTTCGGGAGCTGGAGAACTCACTATGATGGAGGGTATATTGTTTGCCTCTACTATCAGACTGTATTACCTTCAATGATCCCAATGATCCCAATGCTTCTGCTGTGGCGGGAAACATGACTATGTATCAAACCCTCTACAGGATTTTATCCAGCCACTTCGGTTTTTTCCTAGCCTTCTATTCTTCACTTCTCTACAGCAAGGGCTCAGTAATGCTTCTACACTGCATTGCTGCCATATACTACCGATTTTATAATAAAATAATATTTGTCTCCTGTAGAAAAAAAAGCAATATATGCCATAGCTCTCCAGATTATTGATATGTACTGCCAACATTGTGGTATAATGTTGGTGTATTGTGTCAAGTTGGCTTTGTTGATTTTCAATACCCTATAAAAACCACTATTAAGTATTTAAAGAACTCACCTTTTCCTAAGCTTCAAGCTTTACCTGCAGAGCTTAAAGCCATTTTAATTTGTTACCTGTTTTCTAGAAGTCCCTAGTCTGCTCCTGAGATAATGACTGATCTTACTTTGACTCTTATTTACTCTTTCCATAAATAAAACACAAATTCTGAGTAGCTGGACATTCATCTGTTTGTGGCAGTGGAAGACATGGAGTTTTCTGAAAATGTAAGTGTAAATATTGCAGAACTCAATAGAGATTCATGAATACTACTGATATCTATAGTTTCATACTGACTCTTGTAATTTCTAATGGAAGATTAAAAAAAACTACAATATTTTTAATAGTATTCAATGTTCAGAAACAAATGGGAATAGTTTGATGACCTTCCTAATAAGACTTTAACCTGAAATCTTTTCTCCTCTTAATTTAGGTCAAAGAAGCTCTTTATTTTGCGTATGACTCTGTAACCTTATTTAATTATTCTCTGGATGTAGCTATTATTAAGCCCCTAAAATTTAGCACAGTTCAGCACGTATTTCAGCTGCTTACGCTGGGGAATGTATTTTAATATCACTTCACACTTATTAAAATAAAAATTATTCCAGAGCAAGGATATGCTGCTGCGACAAATGAATAAATTTTAATCATAAAGTGTACAAGTGAAAATTCAACCTATTCGAGAATATTGTCAAAATGTTTTTGTATGATAATGTTTGTACCTGAATAAACATGTTGGGTGAAGTAATTACATGTACTGTAATGATGACTACTAATGCGAAACAACTACCCACAGATGAAAAACAGTAAATGTTGACAGCTTTTTTATTTCTAAAAAGAATAACTTCTAATATATCTTTCTGATACTTCTAATAAAATATTTGTAAAATTTTAAATATATTTCTAAAAAATCATGACTCCTTCAAAACACTTTTTAAAAATATATCTCAATGCTGAAAGAAATTTACTTACCATTTTTTTCTCCCTCTTCTAGATATTCTTAAATGCAGATACAATCCGCCTGGGAAATCTACCAGTGGGTTCCTTTTCCTCCTCCTCCTCCTCCTCCTCTTCCTTCTCCTCCTCCTCCTCACCCAGCTCTTCAGCTCCTCGCCAGACTATCTATGAGCTCTGCGTCTGTCCCAATGGTAAACTTTACCTGTCCCCAGCAGGAGCAGGCTCCACATGTCAATCCAGTAGCAACATCTGCTTGTGGAGCTAGAATGACTCCATTTTATCCTCACACCAGAATAGCCTTTTGTTACTATCCCTCTGCTTCACAGTTCTGCTCGGTTTCCCTTGTGACAAGTTCAACGCTTCAAAAGGCCTGCAGAGCAACTTCTTCCAGTGTAAGCAGGAATACAGCGCTGCCTTCTCTTGTGGTGTGTGGTGCCACTCAACATAGAGATGGGAGTGACATATTCAGAAATAAATGTATTCTTCATCAGGAAACCTAGAACATAAAATCACCTTTTTTTCCAAAAGGGACAATAACACAGGTGCCTTTGCTACTTGAAGTGAAGCACATAGTTTTAGATTTTTGCAGGACCTGGATATGAACTGCACATAAATATATATATATATATATATATATAGTACATAAATTTGCCCAGAATCTGATGTTGAGATGAATTGGTTCCCTCTGTATGATAAATAACTTTACTGTCTAAAAGCACAATTTTCCATTCATCTTTTTGGATGTAAACTTTTATCCCTGAATTTTAAAATTTTGAAGCATTGTGTGATGCTTGCTTTATTACACAAATTCAGTAAATGATTTTTAATACAAAAAGAGACAGAATCCCTCCCTGAGTTTGGTTTCTTTAAATATGTGTTGTTACTCTTTTCCTACCAAGTCTAGGGTTTTATACACTAGGTGCATTTTGGAAGTGCTCAGCAATATTACCTTTCAAAGTTAAAAAACCATATGCTCTTGTTTGTCAGATCTGAATGACCTTATATAATATTTTCATGGCTACTGCATGTGAAGTGATTGCTTCAAGTAAAACATACAATTTCTGGAAAAGAAGAACAGGGTAAAGAAGGAAATTCTGATGATATGTTTGTTGATCAGTGTATTGCTCTTCACAGGGTACTTGTAATTGGCAAATATAAAAACCAAGAGAGAAATCTTCAAAGGTTCATCTTATCCACTTTCTGGCTGTGTCAAACTGCTGCCATTTGAACACAGTAAAAACGTTGGTACTAATGTAACATGTGATGCTGAGAAGCAGTGCACTAACAACTTGTATGACATTCACATTTATTATTCTCTTTTGTTTACCATCTTCTGCTAAGGTTTCAAAGTAATAGTAATATATATAAAATCACATATTAAACAATATTCAGTATTATAAAGTATGTTGATATTACGCTGACTTTATCAGGTCTGTGTTTAAAATATGCAGCCACATTTGCACTCAAAGCTCACTACTGACTTTCTCTTTTGACAAACCTCATGACAGATTTCTTTGTTGTGTCAATGTTCTTACTTGTTTGGCTTGGTTGGTAATTGAAATATTATGAAAAATGCTTTGGTATACTGCTGGTAAATTTGTTCGCAACATTGATTAACAAGAGTATCTTGAAACTTGCAGAACCCAGGAATGTAAAACAGTATAAAAATGCTTCCTATTGTGGAAGATGACTTGATTACATGAGGTAAGTGAGCTTTTTAATTCTATGCTTTAAATTACATCACCTAGCTTGTAGTTTTAGAGGCTTCTGAATGTAAGATCATAAATGAAATGTCAGCTTTTGCAAAGTAATTCTAAAGTCAAGGCAGACAGTGCAAGTTGGGTACTTGTACGCAATTCTTTTTCTTAGAGAAAAAAATGAAAACGAGCAAACTAATACTATGATTGCCTTTGTATTTTATTACCACCTAATTAGGTTGATTTTGTTTTCACTTCAGATGAAATTCACTCCTATGCAGAAGACCAGCACAGGACATGTCAATGGCTTGACTGGTGCTTGCCTTATCTTTGGCCCTCTTCAGAGGTGTGAATTTCACCCCATAGCAAGAATTCTGTATTTGCAGTTTTTACGAGCTAAATTAAGATTTCGAATTGATTATTTTACCACTTCAAAAGAATACCATTAACAGCTGATTTTTTTTTTTTGAGAATTTTATTCTTGGAAAGAAAATATATTAGAAAATATTCCAAGAAAATGTATTAGAACATGAGGATTTTTAGCAAGAGGGACAAAAAGAGATACAAATGGAAAAGAAGATGACAATAAAAGATTAGAAAGTGTAGCCATACAATACACACTTAAAACTGTAGGGATATAGATGTCTTTTTCTTATGTACGCAAGTAATAGAATGGTAGTGTGAGAGTCATGGTTAAATAGTGTTTCAGGAGGAAAAGTATATAGATATGTATGAAGGCACATCTATATGTAGTCATTATCTGTGCACACCTACATACACCTGTTACTGAAAAGATGAACAAACATATTATAGTGACTAATCTATTTGGTGAATTAAAATATGACTTCTTACAATATAAATAACCTAAGGATTTTTTTCCCCCTTAAATAAACCCATGGAATGGCTTGCAGATATTTTGTCATGAATTCTCTACTGAAAAGTTCTTGTTTGTTTGCTTTTTACCTTATGTGATTACTTACCTGTTATACATATAAAAAAGGTTTCTACTCACTGGATGGAAAGACCCAACCTTTATAAATTTTACACAACTTGGGTGGAATGGGCAGGTGCAAAAAAAATATTTTGTTACTAGCTTATTTTAATGAGACTGGAATAATTTGCCACTTGGCATGAAGAAAACTCAGAGCAGATATGTGGATGCTGCATTGGACTCCACAAAATCGAGTAGGTCCACATAGCTCTTCACTGTCAGGATATTCTTTATTGGAATCCCTTCAGTCTGAAGTAGAGAGTATTTAAGAGCTTCACCAACTGATTAGGTAGCATAAAAAATTCTCATGTCTCAGTATTGTGGTGAATTTCATAATATCAATGTTTTACTTTAAATTCATCAAAAACTGTAAGGGAAAAAACCCAGTTTTTATTTTAAAAAGTATTTCTAGCCCACATGATTTCAGGGGTTATTGCAAAAGTGATTTAATGGACTTACAGAACTAAAAATTTAGAATACCATCCTTATGACTGCAATGACATATATGAAAAGACCTTATTGGCTACATGAATTTAATATATATCATAGATTAACCTCCTGTAAAAAATCTATGTCATGATATTATAGGATACTGTCTCTTTCTTGTTTAAAAAAAAAAAAAAAAGAGAAAAATAAAAGCATCAGCCAACCTCTTTGAGCACTGTTATGGTTTTGTATAGCAGTTCATTCATCGTTTAAGTGTTAAGACCAAAGACTGACACTTCTATTATATCTAACACTATGACACTGCTGTTTCTACTAATTCTGTTGGAATGAAGAGATGAGAAGTTGTAATTACAACATGAAACTGTAACATAGTTTAGATTTGTGCAGCATTTTGAGCTGTAGACTGTCACTTTTTTCCAGAGTTTAAATTTTTTGTCAGTGTGTTGCAATTACCTTACTGTTCATGCATAGGAGTATCTTTTGGTGAAAACAAAGGCGTATGTATTCCAAAACTTGCCAAGATATTTATTCTTTCAACTGAAGTTATACTGATTTGCTTACAAAACAGTGGCTTGACTGGATAACAGAACTCACTTTAAATCATTTTGAATGCAGGGGGCTATTAAGTCTGGATTGAAGATACAGCCATAAATGTCTAGAAGGATTTAATGAAGGATGTTTAAGATATTTGGTTGCTAACATAATGTATTTTTTAGGGTTTTTTTGTTTTGCTTTATTTTTAGATTCTAAATAATTGCTAAATAAAAAACAAATTAAAAATCCACAAACTAGACTGGAATTGTTATCAGCTGATTTACCGTAATGTACATGAAAGTTGGATTAAAGTTTGAGTGTCATATTGTTTCTATCAGTACTCAGTAAAGGTCTGCTAACCATTTTTGTTTTGTAACCTTCATGTTAATGATTTTCTTATGTATATAAATATATATAAAAAGATGGAAACTATTTTCTTACACATACTATGCAATATGTTTGTAGAACTGCAATATTACCAAAATTACAAAAGCTGTGCTTTTGTACTCTCTTGCTTTATGTAAAACAGATCTTTTTTCTATTCAATGGACTGTCAATCTTAGAATTGTGGATAATGTTATTCAAAAGCAGTACACTAAAATTTAAAGATTTTTTATTTTCTTTTCCTTGGATTTTTTTGTTTTATGAAAATAATAGCAAGGTTTTGGAAGTTGGAAATTGCTTTTTCTTGGAAAGCTAGACTTTTACAGCATGTAATTAATGCTGTCAGTTTAAAATGTCTCCTGTACTTCTTTTGTTTGGTCTTAGCGTTTTCATCTGGTGCTACTATATAACCATAAATAAATGTAATGCATTAAATAGAAAACTTATAAGAACTAATTTCAAGAAAATCAAGCAGGAAAACTTCTAAGGGTGAGAGGAAGATATAGAGCAGCCAGTGAGAAACTTTTAAGTTTTCTCTATATTTTTATTTGATAGATTTTATTTTTGGTAGTTTGTGTTTCCTTGCTTCTGTCTACATTAGCAGCATGGTAATAGCTTTAATTTGTTTTTCAATAGCTTTGTCCTCACACACAGATTATAGTAGAGTTTTATTTCAAAATTTTTTTTAAAACAACAGACACTGCATTTAAATGCAGTACTTATGTTAAGAAAATCCAATTTTTAAAAAGTATAGGCTTTATTTCTACATCAGCATTAGTAAAAAGTCCTCAAGCACAAGTCCTATGAGGAGAGGCTGAGGGAGCTGGGGCTGTTCAGCCTGGAGAAGAGGAGGCTCAGGGGAGACCTCATCACTGTCTACAACTACCTGAAAGCAGGTTGTAGCCAGGTGGGGGTTGGTCTCTTCTCCCAGGCAACTATCAGCAAGACAAGAGGGCATGGTCTCAAGTTGTGCCAGGGGTGGTTTAGGTTAGATATTAGAATGAATTTCTTTACAGAGAGGGTAATCAGACATTGGAATGGGCTGCCCAGGGAAGTGGTGGATTCTCCGTCCCTGGAGATCTTAAAAAAGAGACTGGATGTGGCACTTAGTGCCATGGTCTAGTAACCACAGCGGTGTTGGATCAAGGGTTGGACTTGATGATCTCAGAGGTGCCTTCCAACCCAGCTGATTCTATGATTCTGTGATTCTATGAAAGTCAAAATTATGGTACTGCACCTCATCTACCATGAAAGCATATTACACTGCTCAAGTTCCTTTGTAGCTTGCCAGAATAAGGTTACACTGTATGTTTATGTTTAAACTGCAGCAGTTTACAAGCCACTTGACAACTACACAGCCATGTAAGAGGTCTTGCAGTGATGTCAGTAATGCAAACAAACCCCCTCTGTTTAAAATGGGTAGTGTCAGTCCTGGTAACAGTACAGCCTTGCACAAAGCTATGGCAAAAAGCAAGGTGATCATTTGGGTGGTTTGATTGCACTGAGCTCCTTGGTGCCCCATTACAATTTCAGCAATATGCACAGTAGCCAGACAACAGCTAGCTTCACAAGGCGTAAAAAACAAATGGTAATTTTTGTACAGGAGCCACAATTTTATAGAACTATCAGTAGTATAGGTCCTGATAAGTCTCAAGTGACTAAAACACAATAGCTGATACTGCTAGAAAAAGTATCCTTAGCCATTTTACTCAGGCTTGGACTAGTCCAATCTGGGGAAACCTACTGGCGGTTACAGATAAATGGAAGAGATAGTGAAAGAAAATCCACCATAAACATTTTCTTGATTTGATACAGTCCACACTGAGACTAAAATTTAATACATGTTCTCTGTGTAAAATAGGGTCTCTTCTGAAACTCTCAGCTGAGCTTTAGATTATGTTGTTTGAATTTGAAAGTATTATTTGATCCTTAAGCAATACATTTCTTACATAGGCTAGGACGAAGTAAAGTTTCAGAACAGCTGAGATAAAAGCTTATGTTGTATATCTGGTCTGATTAGAGTCAATTAACTGCAATTGAGTTTGGCCCACTTAACTAAAATTAAAAAAAAATGAAATCAGAAAGTTTTGCTGAGTCTTGGGAAAAGTTTAAGTGTAGTTCACTTTTTTAAGTGTCTAGCTCAACCAGTGTCTCCAATTCTGATGTGTTTAAGCAGTGAGAGTAATTTATATTACAAAAGTTGGCCTTTGACCTAATCAACTTCATTTAATACATGACTTGATCTGAGAAATAAAGATGGCTTTTAGTCACATGCATCCCTCCTTGTTTGTGATATACCTGAGGGAGAAGTCCAGCTTCCAGCATCATTTAGAGTGCAATGAAAAATAGGATTTAGGCACTAGGGAAACATTACTGAAGGCAAGATGTGTTGTTTTCTGTGCTTTATGATATTATGACAGCTTGCATACAGTCATTCTTTGCCACTAAGAGATCTGCGTTCTACCACAATAATTATTTTTCAAAGTATATTTTCCAGAACTATTCTGAAAAAAAAACAAAATTGGTTTCTTTCTAGGTGAGGTTTACTTGTCCCAAACACTGCAGCAGTTACTGAAAGTGAAATCCTCCTCCTTAACTCCCTCCCACTCTTAACTCTTCAGCTGAGCTTCAATTGTCCCTTAGCATTCTCCTTTCTTCATAAATAACGAAAGAATAGACAACAAAAAGAATTTAGCTATCTCTTTATCAGGGTCCTTCCTGTGTGACTTACTGGAACTGTATCAAAAGGAAAGTTTCTATCAAAGAGGAAGATTATTTGCTTTGTGACAACAGAAGTTACATAAGAAGGAAAACAAACACAGGTAAATATCAATTTTAGTCTGACTTCCTAGAAGAAACTTACTAGCGTGGAAGTTTTTAGACTATAGACTTCTTAATAACTTTTAATTTCTCAGAAGTTTTGTAATTCGTTGAATTTATTTAAAATACCATAAAATAAATATGCAAACTATGCTATCCTGTTACATTTTAGATAAGTAATATAATGGAAAATAGAAAAGGAAGCACTGAGTTCATAATTTGTCCCTCTCTACTAATGCACTTATTTACTTTTTCAAATTTGAAAGTACAAAACAGAGCTAAAATGTTAAATAGTATTTAGATAACTATTAAAAACCCTACTAATAATGGAATGTTCCTTTAGTTCATGGCTGACATTCTTATTCATCCTAGGTAAATTAATGCTCTAATTCCTTTTACAGTGGCATGCCTTTCTGTTGTTTGTGTGATCTTTGGGAGATAGGAAGCCCCTGATGAAAAAGGTAATAGAATATCTATACAGTACTAGAAGAACCAACAGTGATAGTATTTCTCATCCTACAATAGAACTGAACAAGATGTGGGGACCTTTACTTATCTGAGGAGAGAGGGTCTTCTACAGTAGTTTTATATTTTGAAGAAAATAGTCAGGATGCTTTCCAGATCTGTATTCTCCAGGGTGACTAAGACACAGCATTGCAATAACTTTTGATGGACAGACAGAAAAGCAGTGGGTTTCTTTGGTCTGCATGGGAACAGGTAGGACAGTGGTACATGAAACCTACCTGAAAGAAAGAGCTGAAAACAGGCCAGTACAGTAGGGAGGATTCAAACACTGGTTAAGAAAATAGGAAATTCTGACAAATTCTGTGTCTTTGAATTAGGCTTTAAATGTTCACTAAAAGTTTATGCAAAAAAAAATTACCCATGACTTTGTACTGTGTATTTCTAAAATGTATCATTAATATTAGCATAATTTTTCCTCTGCAAATTGTTCCCACTTCTAACTGCAGGTAGTACTTTGACTCCCCCACAAGGAGAACTCCAAACCATTGTGCAGTCTTCACTCATTTGTCAAAACCACTTTAATAGGTTACAAGATGTCCAAAATGAGCAATAAAAGAAAATGATAAAAAAATCTACTGCCACTGCCTTTTCATATTTCAGTCCAGTGTTTTGCTCACAGTCAAGAAGATACACTGGTTCTGAAAGCAATAGATTCAATATTCCTCATCTTCCCAGTCACTTTTAAGAGGCTCTGCAGACCATGCTGCTTCCCTTCCCTTCTCCACAGGAGGGTAAAATAGGGGAACTAATTCTTCCCACTGGGTTTGGACTTGATTTTTTTGCATGGTGTATCTTTAGACTTACCTTAATCTGTATTTTTTAAGTGTAAAGGGGAGAGAAAAATCTCATGGCAGCTGCTAAAACTGAGATTATTAATTGGGGCAAGGAGTAGGTTATTGCTTGAGATAATCATTATTGCTATGGTTGAACAAAATGCAAGAGGAGAAAGAGAGCATACAAAGAAAAAGAATGGAAAGAGGAAAAAGAGACAAAGAGTGCTATTAGAACAGCTTTACAACTTAAAGGGGAAGAAAATTATTTTGTGTTAAAATTCCTCTTTACCTCTCTTTTTCAAATATATCACGCCAAAGTGCAGGAAGCAGAGGAAAAGCTTCAGGATAACACTGATTCAGAAACCATTTTCAAGACCAGAAATGTACTATTCAAAGGAATAAGACAGTACAAACAACATCAGAAAATTTCTGTTGCTACTCTAACCATGATGAGAGGCAGAGCTGAGGAAGCTATAATCTATGGAAACTATATAGAAAACAGAATGTTTTATGTACAAAAGGACAGTCTTGGAAGAAGAAGGGAGTCATTGAGGCTTACATTACTCTACGGCAGTGTAAATGGAAAATAGCTGGGACAAGAATTAGAAAATAGCGAATAGTCTATAGGTTGGTGAGGGTTTGTTTGTTTGTTTGTTTGAGGATATTTTTAATACGAAATAATCTGGAGTGTAAGGTATTCTCTTATTTCTCTTTCCTCTTCTACTCTCTTTTTTTTTTTTTTTTGTCCCCAAACAGCATCTGGGAGCAAGCATTGACTTCTTCTGATTCATTTCACAGTACTCAAGAAACATATATACATATATAAAAATAGATAAGGAAACAGGGCTACTTACAAGCATTTTGGAAACAACAGCAGCTTTCTAGTTTTATGAAAGGTTGATCCATCAGCTAAAGAATGGGACTGATGAAAGCACATGTTTGTGTTCAAGGTTTTTAAGCACATTTACGGCTGCCCATATCACATTTCGCAGTTTTCAAGCCCAGATGAGTCCTCTTATATCACTTTGTAAAGAAATAGTTTATAGCTCTGCTTATGAATTAGATCCTATGCAGTGCAAATTTGACATAAACGTGTTTATTCCCTATGATGACTATTGGCAGGTCATCTTCAAGTTTCCTAGCATAAACTGCTGGACTATAGTAGACCTACTAAAATTCTGATCTTAAACTCGTGGTACTTCTAATTTTCTTTGGGAAAGTCTAGGACATCATACCAGTCTTTTCAACAGGGCTGTGATAATAAATGTCTCTTCTCATGCATGTTAGCATACATTTGTGAGCAAGTCACCACAGGTTTAGGCGGATTCCTGAAGATGCTTCCTAAAACGATTTCTTTACCTCCAGTTTCCAAAATCTTGCATGGCTTTAATATAATGTGGGGTTTTATTTTTTTGTTTAACTATAGTACATTATGTACTTTTTAAGAGATTTAAATTATATATCTAAACCACAAAACACTATTAATGGCCATATGTTCATGAGAACTGAAAGGGAAAAATACATTTAAATCATATTGTGTCACATCTTACAGAGCAGTATAATTTCACTTGATTTAGGCAATTTTCCTATCTATTTTTAGGAAACCTAACAAGCAAACATTTAGTTAAATTTGACACTGTACAGAATGCCTAAGAAATATTGTTTTAGTTAGACTATTGCAATGACAAAATATTTACATTCCAAAGAAAAATTTCTAAATGGTGTATTATTCCCTTTTAGAAGTAAATAATGTATTATCATGTTGTGAAGTATGACAAGTTAAGTTATATCAATTTTTAAATAAATGTAAATAAAATTCTTTAGTATAAACTTCTGTGAATGTGCACTGTCAATTTATTGAACTTTTCTGGTAACATAATTAATATGGAAAATAAGCTACATGCTAACACTTTTCATATTTTATGTTGTTTCCCATTGTCTCGCATATCCTTTGTGTAAGTGGGATATACTTTTCTATGTTTTTTGTGCCAAGTTCATATATTTTTGCTCTATTATCTAATGCATATGAGCTTGTCCTTTAGATTTATTTATCCTGAATGCAGTTTTGTCACTACACTTAACATTTAGGTCAAACTCATCCAAAGCTCTGAATATGTATTTAACTATAAGTATGTGAGTCATTCCAGTAAACTTAATGGAACTTCTGAAGTTTGAAGTTTGGAGCATGATAAAATATTTTGCTGGACCAGTCTTCATAAATCAAGCAAATTAAGGCAATACCCTGCAGATCTAAAAATTACTTACCCTAAGATAATGAAAGTGAAAGACTATTCTGACTATTCTGCAACGCTTCACTTTTGCTTAGTTTAGTTGAGTAAAGCTGCTCTTGAGAAGATACATTAATCACTACTTCCCCTTTCAGATCTGTATGTGATTTCTATGCACCATTTTTCTGCATCATACCCATTTTTACTCCTGATTTGAATTATATTAGCATCTATTATGTTGAAAGTGTTTTTTGCAAGTCCTGAAAAGCCCTGCTGACTTTATATGAACATACTCTATTGCGTCTTTGAGGATAAATGCCATCAATCAACAAAGTGAATCGATGGCATTGGACTATGTTTCACATATACAGCTCTAGAAATTATTTATATTTGAAGCCTTGAAACATGGATAAAACCTTTACCCTACACATAAGGGGCAAAAGCAGCTTGATTCCAAGCTTTATTTAAGATTCCAAGCTTTATTTAAGATTCCAAGCTTTAATTAAGATTATTTATCTGCCACAGTGCAGTTTGTTTATCCTGATGTTCTCTTACTAAAATTGTCTTCTCAGATACACTGGGTGGTGTGAACCCAGATCATCAGGCATGAATTCCACAGGTTGAAGAAAATCAATTTGAATTGTCAAAAAATGAAGGTGGTGCAGAAGGCCAGTATATTGCCAGTTGTTCCACAACTCCAGGGTCTCCAAGAGGGATTTGAGCTTCAGGACTGCCCTATTTATTATCATGGGACACAGAAGAGCTCAGAAAAAATGGAGAATGAAATTTTCTTTGCACTGCAATAATCAGTAATCACAGTATAGTGAAAGAGAGAAGAGGAGGGAAATGACAGGTTTTACAGTCTTGCCACCATGACAATGTCAGCTCTGTAATATCAGATTTTGTATAGGGAGATCTGGCTATCAACTGTATAAGAATTGACTACTCTATCTGTCAGCTGTACTCTGGGGAGAATAATTATCTGCGAAACTTTTTAGTTGTGTGTTTTCAATCATCGTGATTATTCTGCTCGTACTTTCTCTTTTTCTATCCATTAGTCTGAAAACTCCTTATGACTCTTTCGGTAAGAATCTGTAGCAAATACTAGTATTTGGAAAGTTCTCCAGGTTAATGGTCTTTTGTTCTCCAGTTTAATAAAATAACACATGGAAGTAATATTTCATTTTATAAGACAAATTTAAAAATCTAGTCATAATTGCAAATTAAATTATTCTAATAGCCATCTGAATAAAACACCTTAGATATCACTCTGCATAGTTCTCCTGTTATCATTACCTTTAGACTTCTGTGAACTCTGGAGAAACCACCCCAATGCACTTAGCACAACCAATGTCCAAGTCTAGGTCAGACTGGCAGTGGCAGCAGGAGATGGCATTTAGGGACAGCATGGGAGTTGGTCAATTTATACAGTCCCTTCCCCACAGACTCCCCGAGTATCCACAGTTGTATTTCGTGCCTCGTACCCTTGGTATTGGTTTATGGAGCTGTTGTGTGTGGGTTTCTGTAATCCTTTTTCGAAACTGCTGACAGATGCTTTTCATAGCAGCAAGTTCCAAATGTTCACCACTTACTGCTCAAATAAGAACTCTTTCATCTAGTTTAAACAGATCTTCAAGTAATTTCACTGGCTGCCTCTAGTTCTGTTATAATGGGATTTAGAATAAAACAGAATAAACTGTTTCAGTTGGAAGGGGCCTACAAAAATCATCTAGTCCAACTGCTTGACCCCTTCAGGGCTGACCAAATGTTGAAGTGTGTAATTGAGGGTGTTTTCCAAATGCCTCTTAAACACTGACAGGCTTGAGGCATCAACCACCTCTCTAGGAAGTCTGTTCCAACGTTTGACCACCCTTTTTTTAAAGAAATATTTCCTAATGTCCATTCTGAATCTCCCTTAACTGGATGAATAATGGCTCTGCAACCATCTTATCTACCACCATAAAGGTTAAACATATACCTTTCAGTCTTCAAGAGACCCCATCTTCTCTTCAGTTTCTGCTTATAATCCTCCAAAACTCTCAGATAAATCCCACCCTGTACTGGTCACTAATTAACACCTAATTTATCTGGTCTAGTAGTTCTTATGCATGTATTCTCTAGTGATTTAACCCCTCAATGTATTTGAGAATACATTGACTGTGAGAATATCCCCAGTACCATCAGTATCCTCTAAATTAGGCTTCTAGTCCTGGCACAGAAACACTTGTAAATTTTGCCTTTGCTCCACTCCTTGATTCCACGGAAAGGGTGATATTCTTCACAGAAAGTGTGAATAGATATTGGAATGGACTGCCCAGGGAGGTGGTGGAGTCACCATCCCTGGAGGTGTTATGGTCTAGCTGGCATGGTGGTATTGAGTCATAGATTGGACTTGATGATCTCAAAGGTCTTTTCCAATCTGATGGTTTCTGTGTGATTCTGTGATTCTGTGTTTGACATTGTGCATGCCAGTCAGCCAACCTGGCTAGCAGTCTGGTTTGTCTACTCTGTTTATTGTGATTGCGACATTTATGCCCTCCTGGCCTTTCAGAGACACACTGAATATTAACCACATCCTCTCAGGGGACTCATTATTCTGAACCAGGTGCTCCTATGTTCCTGTTGCCTTTCACCTAGCTCCTAGCACAAAACTCCTCTACAACCTTTTTAATTTTCAGTACCAGCACACTGTTTCCATTCTTGTTAAAGTGTGGTCTTAATAGGATCATTGTTAATAATAATAAATCTATTGTTTTTGAAGTGTTGCTGCAAAAGCTACATGTGTTCTTCTGGTGTTATTCACCTCTCCTGACAACAAGGGTCATGCATACTCTCAAGGTGTCAGAGGCCTGTAGCCACCCTTCCCAAAGCATGTGAGTTATGTTGTGCTGAAAAATAACAAACCATTGTTTGAACCTTTAGCTCTACTTTTCTAAACCTATATTAAAAACATACCACTGAAGCAGCATTTTTAGTTTTGTTTGCCCATTTTATTCTTAACAGAATTTGGCTGTAAATAACTTCTGGTCATAGTTTCTCCTTTCCTAGTAATTCTTTATCTAATTTTAGTTTACTTATCCTCATATTCCTAAAATATTTATTTCGATAAATGTTGTCACACATATTCGTCTGGCAGATACATTTTGTTGCTCTCTGAACATTCAACAAGTTAAGACACAAAATATTTGTTTATGCTGCAGGGGAAATGGAATTTTAAAAAAGAACATTACATTTGGAGAATATTCAAGGATATTTGGGGAATATAAGAGAAAATTCTGTGTTTTGGGCAGCTTGCTGAATTTTTCACTTTCTCAGTGTCTAACTAAATACATATATTCTTGTTTGTCCAGTGTGGCTTCCAGACCCATTCATCTCTCTGATGGTTTCTCTCCCTAGAGCCTAACCCAGTGTCTCTCCAGCAAAGCCTTCCAGCCCTGAACGGTCCAGCCTATTTTCTTATCCAACAAATCTTGTAAAGGTCAAAAGTTGGTTCAGGGTCTAAGTGATATTCCAGGTGGGCCTGCTGGGTGTTTGCTTGGTAATCACTGCTTGGAGTTGTTGCAGCTTGCAGTTGTTTCTTCCTCCAGCTAGGTTTCTGCCTTCCTGAGTAGATTTGGCTCTGACTCCTGATCAAATCCCAAATCCTTGCTCTTGAGCTGTCTTTACTACTGACTTCTGAAGTAGTTGTCATGGTCTGCATTGTCAGGCTTCATGACAAGTCTTACGCGTGAAGCAGCATGGTAAGTACTGTTGGAGGGAAGGGAATTGTCTGCTAGTGAATGCACAGTGGCTGGTGCCTTCTCAAGATGAGAGCCCGCTAGGCAGATGAATAATCATTGCAATACATTGTTTGATGTTTTCTGCATGGAAAAAACCTAAGCCATTTTCAAATATTGGTTTTTTCTCCATTATTGGGGACCACCATAAGTGCTTTGCCTTCTCTTTAGCCTGTTGCTAAGGTTCCAGTCTTACGGACTGCTGGAAGGCAACAATCTTCAGTAAGTTTTATGAGGCTGCTCACAATGTTAACAACTAAGTTACCAGTATGAACATCAGTAAATGATTTTGTACTACCCACACTGTGGGCTTTACCCAAATTCATAGAACTAAAGTAATGTGCAGTGGTTAAGGTCAGATTTCTTTTTAATGCCTTAGATCCAGTTTTAAGAGCTATTCAGGATTATACTTCAAAAAAAAAATCAAGAAAACTAGATGAAGTTAAAAAAAAGTCTTCAGAAGCATCACAAGCTCTAAAGAGAAGAACACTGTTTTTACAATACGGTTAACCTGATGTCTCCCACTGTGATTTAAAAATAAAAAATCAAGGGATGATAAATTTTCAATTAGCAAATTAACAGCTCTTACAGTTATTAAATTAAGGCATTACATGTTTATAGTATCTTGAGAGCCATATTTTTTATATCCTATGTTATTAGATTTTATGCAAAATCTCTTCTTCCTCTTTCATGCTTAGCAAGAAAAATTATCAGGAACAAAGGGAGGAAAAACCTGGTCAGAAACTTTTGTCATGATTTTTAAGGGCATTTAAGTGTATGTGCTTTATCCACATCTGGTTTACCACTTTCTATAAGAACTATTGTTGTTGTTTGTTTTCAGCCAATAATGAACAAACTTCAAGAGTTTAAGAGTTTAAGTACAGTGTGCAAAGCCCTAGCATTCAATATGCATTCATAATTATTCCTGTTTTGACTGGGCATGCTATTTGTCTAGGTTGAGAAAAAGTTAATTAGGTAAGACTTTTTTAATAACTTCATGTGATTTGTATTTTTAAAGGATATCTGCAATTGTCCATATTTCTTGTGTATATGTATATGATAATTTGATAAAGCTCTGGATTATTTCCTCACTGCAAGAAAAATTTGTTGCTCAGAGAAAGTCAGAGGTATGATAATTCAATCAAAATTATCCCCAAATATAATGATATGAAGCAAAATCCGGAGCTAGTCAAATAAAGCAAAATCCAATAAAAATCTCAACTCTCTGCATGCATAAATATTTATGCCAAAGGCAATGATTTATGCTGTTTCTTTGTAATCTTACATAAAGGGATTTTTTTCTCTGACTCTCCTGTTCACATAGTTAATATTTCATCTTGCAGTATTACTTATTCCTACTTTAGTAATTAGATATAAAATATTATACTGTAGGACATGATAAATTACTTGTCAATACATTTTGTGCTTGGCATTTATGACTTTGGTAAGAGGTTTATAATTTTAGTTAGCCTGACCATTTGTGATCTATTTAAAGAGCTTCTCCTAGAGTCCAGAAATACATGAAATATTGCTGTTATGCTCACTGTTATTTATGAAATCTTATGGATTTAGATATCTTAAATTGTGTTTTCAACAATTATAATAGGTAGATATCAAAAAATGTAGGGATTACAGCTTAACAGGTGTTAGATAATACCATGCTTGAGTGCTGTAAATAACCCAAGGAGTATATTCATGTCTAATTGTCTACACTCCAGAGCACAACAGCTGCCACTTGTAGCAGATGCATCATCTGACTGACGATATTCTGCAATGTGTCGACCGGGTTTTCTAGTGCAGCTGATTATATATGATTGTATTTGGCATAGCTGCATACCCTTAATAGACACTTTTATCATTGTTCACTGAACATTGGAATACTTTAGTCAGCTGTTTGTTATGTCAGCTATAACGGACTATCAACCAAAAATTTTCATTGAGTTCGTTGTTTACTGGACTATATAAAATGAATCATTGACCTTAATGAACTAGTGTTCGTGAACACATGTCAAAAATACACTACAGTGGGTGGAAACAACAGCCTTGGCAATAAGTCTGTACAGAGAATGGAGACTCTTCTAGTCTTAATGGGTAATTGCACTACCATTGGGCTAGCAAATAATTAGGCGATAGTTCTAGGAAAGTGCAGTGCTGCTATCTGTGCAGATTTGTATATAAAGGTGTCATTCCTACAAAGATCTTTGCAGCATAACTATGTTTGACAGACTCTTATTTCCCAGGTCTTTTGCATGGTATTATTGAGAGAGGGGGACAGAGAGAGGAAAGAAGAAAAAAAGGAAAAAAAACAAAAGAAAAAAGAAAAAAATTTTAGCATCAAGTCTAACTTTGTTACTGCTATACATTTAAAAGTGTATTTTACACCCAAGAAAACGAAGACCCCTTGAAGCTACATAGAGCACTGACTAAGTTAATGAATAAAGAGTGCTAGGATCCAAACTTTTCCAGAGTATCAGTCTGAATGAAGCTTGGGAGTGGCAGGGGAAAAAAAGTGAAATTATCAACAACTTTGAGATTTGTAAGAAGAGTAAGTTCATATATTTTTCTCATATGTCTTCATCCATATTCTTGATTTGCCTGAAAACCTAATCACCAATCATTTTTGGAGGAATTATTAGAAAACATGTAATCACTTCTCTAACAATAGCCTGACTTTTTTCCCCCTTCTCCGTCCTTCTTCATTGTCTATTTTTCTTTCAAAGAAGAGATTTCACTTTTAATTAATGTAACTAATTCATATAGCTACTCAAACTAGGTTTTCTTGATTTCTTCTTGTTTTTATACCAGAACTCCATCCTTAAAATCAATATAATAGAGAGGGCCTACAATATTAACTTCTTGTAACTTAATAAGGAAGGAGTTCCATTCAAGGAAGCTGCTACTAAACAAAATGCCTGTAGTGGACTGGAAATTTAGATGAACCATTCTCAAACTATTCAATACCTCTCTTACAGTTTTCAGAATCCAGGGAGTAGCTTTCAGCCATTACACCTTCACAAGGTGTGAACTGTATGGGTATATTTAGTTCTATTGACTTAATGAGCGGAAGAAAAAAATAAAATAGATCCACAACAGTTGTTTTTTTCCCTCTAAAATAGCACAGTAAAAGTTTTGAAAGAGAAAATATCAAATGACTTTTAGTTGATGAGGTCAAAGCAGTCTGAATTAAGAAATAATTGAATTATCATATTTGATACCAGAGTAATTTGGGGAAAACGGATTTTGAAATCCATGGTAGATAAGAGTAAGGTGATTGTTTGCAGCTTCTTCTGTTAGGTGTCCAGGATATATCTCATGCCATGCAGAGTGTAGTTTTCTAGATTTTTTTTGTAGATTCCCAGAGGCAGATTGAGGCATAGTCTTAGAATGAATAAATTTGACATTCTTGGCTGTAATGGGACTTCAAGCCATATCAATCAAAAAAAGGTGTCACTCAGGGCAATAGACAAAAGAGTGTGTGATACCTAACATGACTGGATATCTTCAATTCCAGTAGCTAGGAACTCTTATTATCTTTTAATAGCCTATTGTCCTGTTGTGGCAGAAATACTGTGGTAGAAATACTATTGCACTAAGCTTTTAATTTTGTGGATAGACAAGAAAATATACTCCTTCTCTGTTCTGTACATTAGGCAACATGTTTCTGTGTAAAAATGCCTACTCTTCATTTCTGAAATGGCTTCCATGTAAGACATGTAAGCCATGATAACTTTGAACAGAATCATCTATTTAAAAGAAAACAGTTGGGTTTTAATGTCAGACTCAACTGCTGTAAAAATATGCAATGCCAGACACGGTCATAGTTTGTCTGCCTTGTATGTCATTTACACTGGCAGGAAGCCACCACAATGGTGCATTTAAAACTGTAGAGATGCAAGGTGAACAGTACAGCCTGAGCATTGATCTTACCTTTTATGACTATGTATTTGATTTTCCCCCACAGTCAATACTTGGTGCAAGTAAATACTTGGTGCAAATATGAATTAGCTCTGCATCCAAATGTGTGGGTTTTAAGCTCTGCATCAGTATGCACATTTTGATGGTATAAATCTATCATGGGCATTGTTTGACAAGGAGTAGCACTGAAAATATCTCTCTACCTTTTTTTAATGCGCCAGTGTTCTTTTCCTACTGTATACATTATCTTCTGTGAAAGCTTTGATGATAACCTCTGTATTAGTGTCTCCTCAAGCTCCAGCTTTGCCTCAGGCCTTTCCATCTTTGTGCTAATGTATAGTTGATAACATAAATTTAGGGAAATGGAATTTCTTATCATGAGTGTTCACCTTACTATTTGTCTTTTCCTGCCATTATTTAGCATTGCCTTTCTTTAGCCTACCTGTGAAGATATTCAGGATGTGCATTTTAGAGAAAAAGTGGAGCTGTCTAATTTTTTATTTCAGTATTTAGCTTCCTGCTAAATCTTTTATGTCTCAAAAGGAAAAAAAAATCCGTTCTCTGGATCTATATCTCTTCAAATCTCTCTAAAATATTCTGTCTACTTATTACTGTTTTCCTCAAGAACCTTTCTACTTGCTCCATTAACACTACCTTATTTCTCAAAATCCCTTATAGAGCTCTTTGCCTCTGAAGGTCTTAATTCACTTCTTTTAATTTATTTTTTTTGTGTCCCTTTTTTCATTGAATCCCTTTACTTTTCGTGCTCTACAGACACTGATTTGGTCCAGTTTTACTCACTTTGCACCGGTATCTTGTTTTGTCTCATTCCCAATAGTTTTTGGTATTTTTTTCTCCATTTCATATCTTATTATGTCCCTGATATTTGAGCATTCCCAAAGGCATTAATCGTAGTCATCAGGGATTAGTTACTTCCCAAGGAAATTTCAGATGCAAATCTGAGATGTTCTGCAAGGATTATATGTTGCTTAACTTCACTGTCTCAAACTTCTCTTCAGTACTCATTGTTTTATCACTTTCTTAAATCTTAAATATAATTTTCAAGGAAAAAGTTAAAAGCTTAATAAGGACACTAGTAAGGAGAACAGAAATATGTGTATTTATTTTTCTTTTGACAATTCTCATTCTTTATGCAGTGGTATGAATTGGTATTTCAGAGCCTTTTAGGAAGTATTTTTAATTTTTTTGTTCTCTGATGCTTATTGCAAAAAGAGGATGTCTGACTAGATTTTGCCCAAGTTGTTTCCTGTTCCAGTAGGCTATATGTTTTTGGGAAAAAGCCACACTAATTTCAAATCTCCGTTGCCAACACTGTGCTTAGCAAATTTCACAAGTTCTTAATGAATGTTTCTATTCAGTGTACCTTATTTCTATTCTGAATTTTAGTTCCACAAATTTTATTTAAATCTTAACTGCTAGTAAAAAACATTAATTTTCTATTCTGTTTTCCCCACCAATCCTGTATTTACACCTGCATTTCTTCTCTAAAGGTTGTTCTATAATTTTCATTTTGGAAACTTGATGTTAACTCACAAACAAAAAAGGTGGTGTAAGGTTTTGGGGTTTCACTCAGAATGGCTAAGACCATTCAAGAAGGTCTAGGATGAGTTTGGGTCTGACCTCAGGAGATGTGTATGTACCTAGATCCTTGACAAAACAGCACACCAGCTTTTTGGCTGTATTTGCCACTTCTCTGATTTTTACAGATGAAGATATTCACTGTTAGGATTATAAATGCTAATCTCCATATCCTGTTCAGATTCGCTACCCCTTTCCCCCTTTTTGGCCTGAAAGATATTACTTTACATTTTATGTATAAAACATATATAGTGATTGCCTGTCTCTAAGTTACCAAATGATTTGGGTAGCAGTGAAATTGACTCCTGAGGTCTCAGAGAAGGCTTCAAATGGCAGAGCTGTGCTGTCATATGTTCAGAAACAAATTTGTTGTTCCTCTGCTTTTTGGCACGTCCCCACAAGGGAGAAGTTTAGAGTCACTTGCACAGAATAAGTGTTGAAGGTATATTATTCTCCTTTGTGGATCTTTTTATTTTGTACTGCAAATATCCTTATTTACACTGCAATGGAAGGAAAGACTCAAAACTGTATTATGGTAAAGAAAATATATCTTCTATACCCTATGAAAAAAACACTTTTTGTCTCTCTTATTGTGTTTTTTTAAATTTTTTGCCTCTGCAAACCACACTCCACACTCATACTTCTCACATAACTTTGTCTTGAGATAAGAACTAGATTTTTTCAAGCCTGTTTTCTGGAATTACCATTGTTTGGGTTTCTGGTTTACGCTCATTCTTGGCATGTATAATAAAGAGGCTGAGCCATAATTATCTCAGACAATGTTTCTGACTTTTTCCTTTAATATTTCTTAAATTATAGGTTTTTTTGCGACCCATCTATTTCACAGACAACTCAGATATCTCAGTGTATTCACACTGTAAACAACACAAAATATTTGACAATATTTGCAGTGTTTATAACTCAATTCAGAGTGGCTCAGATCTGTCACAGCATGATAAATAAACCTTTTCTCTGAGGGAGATGCTCTCACCAGCATGATATCCTTTTGAGATAAGCAGGTCAGGCTACAAGCATGCTTGTGAAGAACCATCATTATTAATTTTTTTTTTACTCTTAGTGCATTTCCTATGCTTATGTCCAGTCTTCATACCCAGCCTTCCTACTTGGTTTACTATATTTATAAAAATTCATGTCCAATTTGAATGTATGCTTTCAAAGATAAGATTATCTTTTAATTTATGTTTAGAGCCTCATACCTGCCTTTAATATTTTGTCAATAATAAAGGGGTGTAAGACTTACCCTATGAACTTATAATTTAAGGTAATATTTTCCTCTTTGCTTGAGATATGCCAAGCTGTAGGGGCAGACATAGAGGAAATCAAAGGTTTTTCTCTGGCAGCAAGCAAACTTCAATTTGTGGAAACTTTTTAGCTAAACTGCCAAACCCCTCTAACATGGAGGGGAAAAAGAGCAAAATGTCTCGTGAATATTACTGGGAGGATTGATTGGGACATTCAAAAGGTCAGTTTTCAATGAACTGGGACACTCAAAATAAAATAATCATTCTCTATTACCCCACATTTGCCTTTCACAGTGCAGGGCCAATGAGAGAAAGAGAATACCTGGTGGATAAAGCAACTGGTAGAACTGCTTGTTAAGTATCAGCAAAGATGAAAAACTTCAGGCTCTAGCAATCTTGTGAAGAGTTTATACACTCATCAAAATGCTAAAGGAAACACAAATAAATGAGAGGGTTCAAAAGAGGATTTTTGATGAGGACAGACTGATTGAAATATGAAGAGGGCTGCATTCAGCTTTTTGGGGAATGCTGACATCAGAGCGCTACCATGTGAACAAGTAGGTCGCTAAAGTAGTTTGGATATTTTTTTAAGAGAAGGCAGAGGAATGTAATACAATCTTTGGCATTTGTTGCAGCCATTTTTCTAGATTGAAATCTTTGGAATTCTTGGCATTCTACACACAAAAAAAATCCACAGCAAGCAGTACCTACACTTTTTTTTTTTATTTTACACTTCTACACTTCAGCTTTTTGAATAACCTAGTCTTGAAGATTTTTGTGCATTTGGTAATATCTGTACCTTTAATATCACCCCCACGTGCACCCATCCCTGCAGTGTTTGTGAATACTTTGGTCAAGTTGCTGTATGTGGGAGCTCAGGGATCACTAGAATTGGAAATCAATTTGGTTTAAAATTCCATTTTCACCTGTACAAGTAAGGCTCAAACAAGCTAAAGACAGATCTCAAGCTATGGTATTATTCAGGGGAAAAGTTCTAGTTTTCCTTGAAATAGTCTCGCATGGGTAAATAATGAAACCTCTGAATATGTACATCACATACCTCCAAAGATCAGGAAAGATCTGATGTTAGATAGTGTCCAAAGGAGGGCAATGAAGATGGTGAAGGGCCTTGAGGGGAAGCCGTATGAGGAGCAGCTGAACTCACTTGGTGTGTTCAACCTGGAGAAGAGGAGACTGAGGGGAGACCTTATTGCAGTCTACAACTTCCTCACGAGGGCAAGAGTAAGGGCAGGCGCTGATCACTGCTCTGTGGTGACCAGTGACAGAACCCGAGGGAATGGCCTCAAGTTGTGTCAGGGGAGGTTTAGGTTGGATATTATTAGAAAGAGGTTCTTCAGCTAGAGGGTGATTAAGTACTGGAACAGGCTCCCACAGGGAACTGGTCACAGCACCAAATCTGACAGAGTTCAAGAAGCATCTGGATGTTACTCTCAGGCACATGATGTGACTCTTGGGGATGTGTACAGGGCCAGGAGTAGGACTCGATGATCCTTGTGGGTCCCTTCCAACTCGGCATATTCTGTGATTCTGTGATGTTGGCAAGGCTAGTACTCATGTGAAACAGAAATAAAGGGTTGCAGCAGGCTTACCAGCAGAAAAACAGAGTAAACTTTAACCCCAAGTCTCTACTAGGTTTAACTCCAAGTTATAAAGTGGATAGTGCCTTCCTAAATCTTCGTTCGCAAAGCCTAACCATGATGATGATGATGATAGTGAATTAGGTTCCCATCTACACCTGGAAAGCAACAGAAGATGTTTTTTAAAAACAAAGACTGGTCATAACTGAGAGTAGAGATCTTGGTAGTAGTGAACAATAAAAACCCCAAGGCTGGACAGACCTACACATCAGTGTACCAGTAGGCAAGGGAATACCACAATTAAATGGATGCTATAAAAGGGGGAAGAACTCAACTACTTTTTTTTTAACAATTTGCTGTTACATGAACAAAAAGACTACAATTGGTGTCTCTGTAATCACAGAGGGAAAAACTGAAAGACACTGGTAATGTGTTTATGCTTTTAAAGAAGCCTCTTTAAGTGTTATAAATAAAAATGTTAGACTTCTGTGGAATCACAGAATTACCTGGGTTGAAAGGGACCTTAAGAATCATCTAGTTCCAACCTCCCAGCCGTGCACAGGGGCACCTTTCACTTGACCAGGTTGTTCAGAACTCCATTCAACCTGGTCTTGAACACTTCCAAGGATGGGGTATTCCCAGCTTCTCTGGGGCAACCTGTTCCAGTGCTTCACCACACTCAAAGCAAAGAATGTTTTTCCTAACATCTAATCTTAACCTACTTTCCTTCAGTTTGAAGCCATACCCCCTCATCCTGTCACTACATGCTCTTGTAAAAAGTCTCTGCCCAAAATTAATTGATGTGAGCATGGGATTTGAGATCTTAGAATAAATAACTAAGCATTTTGTTGGACGTCAGAAAAACTGAGCAGTGACCACAGGGTCTGACTCTCTGAAGTAATAGACAAGAAATTATGTATGGAAGCACCCACCACAGAAGGAACCATTATTCTGCCTAGAAATACTCAACCACTTCTAAATAGGAAGTACCATGGGCTCAAATATTTGCATAAAAGAATTTCTTTACTGTTCTTAATTACTCTTGACAAGCTGCACTTAAAGACAAGTATGGCAAAACAGCGGTGCAGATCCCCAGAGCAGTAGCACCGCTTCATGGAGGTTATGAATTGGTGGTGGCTTGCTGCATAGCAGTGACTCTAAGAATTTCCATTAGTGGTGTGCTGCCTGCACTAGCTTTGTGCAGGATATTCAAAAACATCCCATCCATCTTATCAAGGCAATAACATCCCTTTCAGCAGAGTTTTCATTGTGCAATCCTTTGTATGTAGTAGTATACACAAAAATATTCCCCCTGCTGAGAGCACGAGCATTCACTTCATGCTATTCAACCAACGAATTCTTTACTGTCGGAGCAGCTTACCTCTCAGGTTAGGTGCTGAGTGCTGAAGGGAGTTTGTCATGCAACTCCAGGAAAATTATTTTTTTAAAGGTCCTGAAGCGATGGCTGCATGTCACGGATTGACATCACAGATCTGTGCACATAGAGAAGCATTAAGCTGCTGGTTCACTGTGATGAGTATCTTGGAAATCATTTACAGGGCTATTGATCTTCACACTGTCATCCTGCTCTTTACTGTCCCCACCTATTTGTCTTACTGTTAGAGTGGACCTTTAAGACACCAAGTATTTTGTCTGAGCATGCTGAGGAGCACTGAAGCCATTTTTCTCCAAAGTGTTTCAAAAGTTAATTTAGGACACAAGAAAAAATCCTGAAAATTATTGGGGTGGAGGAAAAGGAATATGACATTCCATTTCTGCTGTTAAAGCAGAGATGTCACACATATGGAGGGATTACCACTCTATGCTGACCAGTGCAGATGGATCATAGGGCCTTCACTGAGCTGGAGACCACAGTACCTCACACTGTATTGAAATCGTAGGGAGCAGTGTTTAGGCACAGGCAGATCAATGTGGATGCAGACTGCTTGATAAAGCTCCTGTAGGGCAGTTTGTTGACTTATCTAAGGTTTTAATCTTGTGACTTCCAGTCTCATATCCCTTGCCCTGGTCTATCCAAACTTTGTAATATTGTAAGTCAGGGGCCACCTTTTTGACCTTACCAGTTTGCAAAAGGATTAATTTTCCTCTGGTGACCAGTGATGTGAGTTGCTACCCATCTCCCTTCCAAAGCGGACACTTGGTAGTATCACCAGTCTGAACGAGTACCTCTGGGATGCCTGGCTTCTCAGCTGGTAGGAGTACTGGTCACCATCTCCTGGGATCACTGAAACAACCTGGTCCCTGGACAGCCAACCTGATGAGCTCTGTAAAGTGGATCTGATGAGCTGCAGGGCAGACTCCTTTCTTCTGAGCTCTCTCTGCTGTTGCCCACTGCAGGTTCCCCATTGCCTCAGGCAGCCGGCTCTGCACCTGTCTGGCTCCCTCAGTTATGTGAGGAGGGTCAGGGTGGTTTCCCAGCTGCTGGACTCAGAGACCTGTCTGCCAGGGGATTGGTGATGGACTGTCTTTCCTGGCTCCATTGGTGGCAACTTCCCTGGGGCTACTCAGGAAGCCAGGCAGCCCAGCTGGTGGCCACCCAACTGGTGGGCTTGACACCCAAACTGCTGGTGACAAAGACCTCGCCGAAGAGCTTGAGTTGAAATAACGAACTCAGTGAATGCCTAGAGCATGAGATCTCTGGGCTTGCTGTTCTCTGATTTCGAGGAGGCTTTTCTGGGCTTATTCTCTTGCATATCATCAGTAAAGAATCAGATTACTTCTGTTCTCTTTCTGTTCTCTGTTGTTCTGATAAAATGGTAATGGGTTTGCTGAGGTACCTCATTAAGTTCTGTACATTCAAGAGTTGTACAAATAACTACTTTGGAAGTGATACTGAAGGCTGTATTTTAGCTTTGACTTTCCATGCCAGTTGCAAATGAAGGAAAGGACCACAGTGCAGGTCGTAAACAGGTATTTTATTGTTAGTTCATGGCAAGACTGTGTGAGCTGACCAGACTGATCCAGACGAAAGGAGGATTTTTTTCTAGTAGCAAAAATGATACAAAGGTTTATTTGACTTTTTTTTTGCTCTATTATGCATTTTAAGTGATATTATTTATTATTTCTCTGTGTTTATGTGAGAAAGTAAAAAAAATATAAAATTGTGTACACTTGTTGATATTAATAATAAATCTTAAATATTTGAAGCAAATACACTTTCTACTAATTTATAGTTTCAACCATAATATTACTTTGTCTCTAATGACATATTTAGTAAAATAAATAAATAAATTAAGAAGTTGCTGTAATTTTTATTTCCTAAATATCTGGGTATGGATAACATAGAGGCATACAATGTAAATGTGCACAAATAATTAGGTTTTCAACTGCAACAAATCATATAGCATATGATGTTTTAAAATGAAAAGCTGTGAGATCTACACAGAGATGATGGATCTAAATAGAGATGAAAGTCATGTCTGCTATTTGATATTTTTCATTATTTTCTCACCTGATGTTTTAGTCTACAATATTTTGAACAATTTAAATTTAGAGAAGAAAACTATCATCACATGGCTACCAAATATTCTTAGGCTATGACTGCAGGTGCAGTAAATAGTGGATGATGGTGTTTTGTTTCTAATGATCAGTTTTTAATTGCCTTTTTTTCTTTTTCTAACAACATAAAATTAAAAAAAATTGAGAATATTCACAACATTCTGATTCTGAATAGAAAGCATACTGATGCACACTAATGGATCACAATTTTAATATGTTCTGCATGAAAATGAAAAATAAAAGACTGATGGCAAACCTCATCAGTATTTTGTAACCACCTCTTTTCAGAGTTAGGCAGCAGGAATGTGGAGGCTTACAAGCTCTAAAAAGCAAATTTGTGCAACAAATTTGTGCAGCACTGATTCAGAAGTGCTTGAATACTTCAGTACCGGCAGTTTTGTTTGAACTGTTTGTCTTATAAATTGTTACCTTAGATCTTCCTTTTTTCTGCTTTTACAGTCTATTCAAGAGGATGGGAAGCTGCTCAATGACTGCTTATATTTATGACCATTCCTTCTTAAATGAACAATACCTCACAATATTACTTATTTTTCACTATTTGCAGAGTTAGCTGAGTATCCTGAGTGAGACTGGAACCTCTTTTATTCTCAAAATAGGGAACTTGTATGAGAGATTTAGGGCAACATCTGCAGAATTCCTAAATCATGGTCTCTGAGATTAGCTTATGCCCCATTTTTAGTGAGATCTGATATTTCTTCAGTTTCTACGACTGAGAGAGAAAAGAAATTAAAAGGTAGATAAAAAATGTAACTAATCAGAAATAGCAATATTTCTTCAAATAACCAACTTCATGACCAGGGGTTAGACTGGATAATTTCTTTTGTTCTTCTTCAGCTCAATGATCCTATATAAAGTGTTAGAAAATTAAATGTCATTGCTCTCATAGTTACTGATAAAAAATTATTCAATAAAGCAGGCATTTTTTTAGTTCTATGAATAGTATTATTGAAAGATTCCTCAGAGACACAAGAGATTCTTTGGAACTGCTCCTCAACAAGCTCTTATGTGTGCATTTTTCCTTATCCTGTTAGAACAATTCAACATCTTTTACCATTAGGCATCCAATTTGCGAGTATTTGTCTAGAGAGCTATTAGCAGTGTTGGTGACTTTTTTCCTGGAGGAAAATGGCACTACACTATCTAATCAGTATTTGGAAGAATGTTTGTTTTGAGGGAGATATGGGGGAAACTCGAAGACGAAGCCATCTGAGCAGCTCCAGTTAAGAGCTTACCTTCCTGCTGCTAGCCTAAGGAGTATAATACAAAGTGTTGTGACAGACAGTATACAAGATGTGGCTCTTCATACACTCAGTGTGAAGCTGTCAGAAGGTTGGGTATTGAGATGCTGAGAATGAAGAAAAAGAAAGGTAACATTTACACCCACACACCTTGAGTTTTGTCATTCTCCTACAGCTGAGGACGTGAGATGGCAGTTAAAGTACAGTGAAAGAGAGTAAACGTTTTTGGCTTATTGCCTGGACTCCCCAGGCTCTTGGATGCAGAGCCTGGATCTTGGCTTCACTGGTATGAGCAAGAATAATGACTTCAAAGTTCCTAAGTAAAGAATATAACATGGAAGTATACACATGCAAAATATATGGGGCTCAGTTTTGGTACATATCTTACAGAATTAGAGATCAGTGGCTAACAAAAATCCCTGCAACTTTTCCTTTATGGGCATGTTCAGATCATTGTCTTTGTTGTATTCATACATATGTAAATATGCTCTGTTCCTCATGCTCCATCCAGTCCTTTTTCTATAGATCTTCTAGATTGTAATATCTTCAGAGACAATCTTGAGAGCTAATCCCAGCATAGTTAAGCAGGTTTTTTCCTGGCAAATAATAATAAAATTGTGTTGTTAACAGAATTCTGTATGGAGTCTAGAGAAACTAAAAGGGAAGAGGAAAGGTACAAAATAACACTGCAAAACTCTGAAGCATTCAGAGAATGTTAGCTATCCATAGGGAAGTAGATTTTTGTGTGCAAGACTTGCCTTACTAGGCTTTTTCAAATTAGACAGATAGCTTAGCTCTGTGCAGTGAACCTAGCACAGTATTATACGACAGTTCATCTTTTCAGGTACATTAGCCCTTTAGAAGCCTGCCATAGTACTTGTAGTCCCTCTGGATTAATGAAAAGAATATTCAGAACAAGAGACTTCTATCTTTTTATTTGCCCTGTTCTTTTGCAAACTGAAGTTGTTAAAACTTTGGAAAATAAAAAGGTTAGGGTTGGTTCAGCAGTTTCTATTAATTCACTGTTTTATCAACTGCTTAAAAATTAAAGGTGACCCAGAAATCACTTCAGCTGTTCTTGGATCCTTGCTTTTCTACTGTTTCTATAGGGCCCAAATGACCATGCTTGAAATGAGTAAATCTTTGTATTGAATTTGTGTGGCAAGGTTTTGGTAGCAGAGGGGCTGCAGGGGTGGCTTCTGCAAGGAGCTGCCATAAGCTTCCCTCGTGTCTGAGAGACCCAATGCCAGTGGGCTCTAAGACAGACCTGCCACTGGCTGAGGCTGAGCCCATCAGCAATGGTGATAGCACCCCTCATATAACATATTTAAGAAGGGAAAAGAAAACCTGTGCAACAGTAGCCAGAGAAGAGAGGAGTGAGAATATGTGAGAGCAACAGCTCTGCAGACACCAAGGTCAGTGGAGAAGCGGGAGGAGGACATGCTCCAGGTGCTGGAGCAGAGATTCCCCTACAGCCTGTGAGAAGATCGTAGTGAGGCAGCTGTCCCACTGCAGCCCATGAAGCTTCACAGTAAAGCAGATATCCCTCTGCAGTCCATGGAGGACCCCGTGCTGGAGTAAATGAATGCCTGAAGGAGGCTGTGATCCTGTGGGAAGCTCGTACTTGAGCAGGATACTGGTGGGACCTATGGTCCTATAAAGAGAGGAGCCCACGCTGGAGCAGGTTTGGTGGCAGGACTTGTGACCCCGTGGAGGATCTACCCTGGAGCAGTCTGTTCTTGAAAGACTGCACCCTGTGGGAGGGACCCTGTGCTGGAGCAGGGGAAGAGTGTAAGGAGTCCTCCCATTGAGGAAGAAGAAGCATCAGAGTCAACATGTGAAAAACTGACCATAGCCCCCATTACCCATCCCCCTGCATCTCTGGGCTTGAGGTAGAGAATTTAGGAGTGAAGTTTAGCTTGTAAAGAAGGAAGGAGTGTAGGGAAGGTGTTTTAAGATTTGGTTTTGTTTCTCATTATCCTGCTCTGATTCTAACTGGTAATAAATTCAGAGGGTTTTATTCCCCAAGTTAATTCTACTTTGCCCATGACAGTAACTGCTGAGTGATCTCTCCCTACCCTTATCTTAACCCATGGGCTTTTTGTTATATTTTCTTTCTCCAGTCCAGCTGAGGAGGAGAGTGCCAGAATGGTGTTAGTGGGTACCTGACATTCAGACAAGGTCCATCACACTCTAAATCTGTTTCTTACATTGAATAGTAATTTCATATATCTTGAACTTTCCTGCTAAATTTTGAAATAATTTTTCATTCATAATATAACAGTAATCACATCTTCATTAGATCTATTTTGCTGCACATTAAAATAGATACTCATGCCTTTTGTATCTAAGTTAAGCAAATTTAACAATGAGTCACTTGCACCTATCTTGGGCATTTATTGGATAACCATAAAAGATGTCTATACTGTGGAGATTAAAAAAAAAAACAACAACAACAAAAACCAAAAACCCACTCAATTTTTCTAACTGGAGCACTCTGTTACTGGTTGCTTACAAGAGCTGAGGTGCTTTTATATGGTTGTTTCTGTCTACTATTACTGCAAAGACAAGAGAAGAATAATGTGATGCTACTTGTGTTAAATGTGCTTTACTACTTGTTTTTATTATTTTGTAATTAAAACACAAACACAACTACCTACAAGTATCCTTTTGGTCTTCAATTGCCTCCAGGCTCTCCATTTCTTTGAAAAGTAAAATGCTGGTGACACAGGACTTCTCTACAAAAACAGCCAATATGAAAATTTGTATTTTAGACAACGAACATTGTGGAAAATCTTTGGCAAGAAGAGGTGTTGATCTTAACTCTAATGGTTAGTTTTAATAGACTGGGATGAAATCCAACCAAAATTAACATTTATTTAATTTGAATTGCATTATATTTTCACAGATTATACTTATGATTAAATTTATTTAAATGAAATTATATTTCTAAATCTTTTATTTAAAGGCCTAAGAGGAAAAAAGTAATCTGAGAAGGAAGACTATATGTCCTCTAATGTCCTAAAATGCCCTTCAGTTCAGTGAATCTCCCAAGATTATAAACTGAAGTAGCAAAATCTGAGTTTTAGTCAGAGATTCTTCAATATTTCTCTTCCATTCTTTGAATGTTCTCACAGACAAAACAAAATAATGAAAACAATATATATTGCTATCTCCATTTTTTGCCTTTCATCACTGCATCTGTAACTAATGAATGCAGTCAGTTTATAAATTCCTGGAAGAAAGTTGAGGGACTTTTGTACAAAGCTTAATATTGCTGTCTTTCACACTGCCAAGGGAAATGTTGTGTCTCTATCACAACATATATGCTTCTACAAATAGGCAGTTAAAAGGCTACTTAACAGTAGAATTGCTCTTTATTACAACTGGTAATAGCTGATCCATACTCTGTGGGATTTTTTTTCATCCCTTTCAGTATCCTGTTGTGATCGGGTTCTTTAAATTATTAGAGATATGCCTCTGCCCAAAATAAGATGCAAATGAGACCATATGCCCAAGTTAATAGTTCGGATTTTTTATTTAACAGTAAATGTGAGGGAGAGAGAGATAGAAAGAAATAAGAAAAACAGAGAGGGGGGGAAAGAAAGAGAGTGACAGAGAGACAGCTTAAGTAGAAGAAATATCAGCACTCCACAGATTCTGATGGCATCCTATTGATCGTCTTCTTGTGGTCTTCTCAGTGTGATGAGAGTCCCAGTCTTGTTGAAGTGATTGTTGAAGTCTGGATCTGTCAAGAAAAGCCCAGGGTGGTTAGGGAAGTCCATGGGGGTTTTGTTGTGCTTAGGCTAAGTGGGAATGCCCACGGTACCCCAGTTTTACAATGGATGATGTAATACTAGATCACTATTAGTAGGCATATTCAGGAAGGGGTGAGCTTCAGTGAGCAGTTGCTTCTTTGCAGTTTACAACTGTGGACAAAAGTATTTTGGTGATCTTAACAATGTTTAAGCCATTAACCATTTCATTCTCTCACACATCCAGGAGGAATATAATCAGAAATGTTTCAAAAAATCCTAGATCAGAATTCAATACCTGTAAAATGCTGGTTGAAGTTTTCTTGCTTCCACTTTCAACCCAAAATGGTATCTCTAATAGGGATTATCTGTACCTATCTCTGTAGACTCATTAATCTAATTGTGTAGAGTCAGCTGTGCTCTGCCACTGCACAGTCCCTTGGCCTTTCTCCAGCTTTTCCTCCATCTCAGCTGTTTAGCTGTCAAACCACGGGTGGGTAGTGCTGCCTGATAAATCAGTGCTCATATTGGTTGCCAATGCAAACAAGAAACAAATCAGCAGAAGTCTTTGGCCTTTGAAACAAGTGAATATTGTCTGCCAAGAGGATCAGGTTCCCAGTTTTATTGTCCTGTCCTCTGTCCATTTTGTTGGCTGCACAGGAGTAACTAGGTCTGGATTAAGGCTCAAAATTTTAGACAGCAAGTAATTTTCAAACTCCATTTTTTGAGGTGGTCATATAAAGACACAAGAGTTCCCACTACATGACAGAATTTGTATCTGCTACATACATATTCTTGTATGGTCTTGGCACTAATTAGAGCAGGGGTACTTTTACAGCAGACTGTTGTCAGATTGCAAATTTTATTTGAACCAAGTGTAATATTTCATTCTTTAGTGATTTTATATTTCTGTATGTCTGCCACAGCTTATAGAAAGGAAGGGAGCACGTAACATTTGGTAGACCAAGGATCACTGAAGCTAAACACTAAATAATAAATACTTCTTCCTGGTTGTCTGGCTTCAAAAAAATTTCCCAAATGAAGTAGTTGAGTAATATTGTTCTGAGGACTATAATCTATGAGAGTGAATATAGTACTTAGAAACATATATTGATAAAAAATTCTTGGCTCCAGTTATTTTATTCAGGCAGAGCTGCAATCCTGTAATTGAACTTATGAAAAGGAAAAAAAAATAAGCAATGTTTATTAAGTTCTTTTGCCAAAAGAAGGAAGAAAGCCAAACCTCTTTCCTCTGTGACAGTAAAGAGACAGAAACAGAAGGCATGACTAGAAATTTCACACTCTCCTGTGAGAGAATTATAGAATGTAGAATTATACTGAAGGGAAAATATCACTGAACAGCAGGGAAAATATAGAATCCACAAGCAAAGGAATACCAGTTATAATCTTCTCTTCCTAGTGAAATTCTCAAAGCAGAAATCATGAGTGCTGCATTATGATGGTAGAGACTTACAGAAGGAAATATCTGAAGTACATTAACACTTTCCAGTCTCCTCAGTTTTCATTCCTATCCAAGCATCAGTTCTCTAACAGAAAACTAAGCCTTTTCTGACATTGCAGCATCTCATGGGAATACAATGGAAAGTAAAAACTAGTTTAAGATGGCCCTGCAGTTGTTCAGGTATATTTTCTTTATACCTATAGATATTCAAGTAATATGGAGTCAGTATGGCTTGTCATTTGCTGCTAAATTGCTTTCTATATAGTAATATTAGCTCTGATCGGACAGGAATTACTGTGATTACAAATTGGATTAGTTCCCTGGAAATATTTTCTTCTAGCTGTCCTTAGCCCACACACTTCCTCTTATTTTGCTGGTTAATGAAAACTCTTTATCATCTCTCTTTATTTTGTTCAATAAGGGAAAACAGGGAGCATCTTGTGTATTTCCACTGACCATAGCGTACTAGTTTCCTGAGCAGTTTGGGTTCACCTCTGTAAAAGTAAGTATGAATTGCACAAAAGGCTGTTGATCTGAGTTTTATTTTACAAATCATTCATTATTTTACTAAGCTAGATGTTTGCCTTGTTCTCATTGTGAGCACTGGTAGACTTTTTTAGTAGTGTTTCATGTTGTGTGCTGTATCAGCAGAGTAGGGCTGCAGTTTTGCCCACTGTACAGAACAGAAGTCCATGCTTTTTGTTAATGATTGCCATTTGAATGAGAAATTATACTGTACTTTAAGTGGGCTTTTTTCCATTAACTAACTACCTTTAAATTCTTGCTGAGAAGAGGTGGGTTTATTTTGCAAAATAAGTTGTTTTCTTCCTCTGTGGCCCTGTACTGGAAAATATGGGCTTTCCTACATTTCCTTGTCTCAAATGCCTTAACACTTAATGATACTTCCTAAAGTTTTGTTATATCTGTACCGCTTTAAAATACCCATGCTAATATACACCAGAGTTTTTGTATGTGTTTATGGATATTGGATTTCCACTTCCCTTCAATGTCTAAACTTTTGAAGGCAAATGTTAACCAAGCAAGAAAAGACAGAAAAACCTTTACAGAAATTCATACATCTGACCTTATGAATAAGATCATGAAGTGACCTGAATTTTTCAGCCTACATGAGCTAAACTCTAAAATTATTCTGAATCTTAGAAGTCCATAGGACAGATATTTCTGTAACAAGAAAAGAAAGACCATTCTGTAAATATTGATGTTTACAGAGGAGAAAAAAATAGAGTATGCTGATCTACCTGTTCCACACATTCTCACAGGAAATAAGAGCCCCATTGGGGAGTTAGGGTGATAATAGGTGGCAGGAAGATGGGACTGCAGTGGGAGATAAACAGTCAAAACAAAAATATGTGAAAATGGGAAATAACAAAGTTTGTTGCCATTGATACAGAGTAGACAGCTTGAGATAATCTTAATTTGATGCTGCCTATGAAATGCACAGAGCATGCCAACGTGCTCAGGTTTATTTCCTATTCAATTTTGTTGATTGCAAAGAGATTGCATGTGGTCTAGTACTGAGCCAAATATGGCTAAATGCCCTCTATTTTTTTTCAAATGTATAAGTCAATATTCAGTACTGTTCAGGGAATACATATATAAATAGTTGTGAAAATGCTTAGGGACAGGAACTGTCCTTTAAAATTTTCCTTGTCTGTAATTAGAGTGAAGTAGTTGATCATTCTTGGTAACACTGTATTGTAAACAAGTGTTATGTGACTTGACCTTGAAACATTACAGCAATCTCTTCTTATCTTTACTAATATGCCAACTATATGCACCACAAGCAGTTACTATGGTTTCACCTAATCTACAGTCTACAGAATTTTGATCTACTCTTTGCAAGGAAAAAAATCACATAAAAGAGCTCAGTTTAACTTCATGACAATAGTGGTGTGAGCACCTGATGAACATACTCTTTCTGTACTGCTTTCTTATTTTGTTTTATTTATGTAAGAATGATCATGGTGTGGAAATTACTATAAATAGTGCATTGCCTTTCTGCATATAGGAAAGAAAAGACTGAATCTACCAGGTGAGGTGTTTGAAGCAGCATATTTACTAAGTTGTTCTGGCTGCTGGAATTTCATCTTTTTTTATCTGCCTTACCACTCAACAATGGGGATGGACAAACAGAATCTGACCCATAAAAGAGGGATCTAAAAAGAGAAAGAAAGTGTCAAGGCTAATCAATAAAAATATTGGACTAATGTGTTGTGAGCTCAGAAACTAAGACGAAGTTTATATCACTACTTCTGGTGTCATTAATAGTACGTGTGACAAATTCATCTGACTCAGATGAGGTTAATTTGATCAGCATATGATTTAAAAAAAATACTCTGATTCATTATTCATTTAAGAAAAAGTTGTCTTGATCCAGCATAGTGGAAAGTAGTATAAAACCAGTGCATACACACAAGCTGTCAATCCAGAGTATCACATTTTGCTACTGATAAGATTATTCTGAAATATGACTGACGTAAACTAAAGAGCTACTAAAGTACGTAACAACAGAAACCATTGTCATGATTAAATTTGACATTCTTTTGGGAGAGAAATGTTTTTAGGGTGCTAGTAATGCTAGTATAAATCACAAGGGAAACACTTCTTCAATTAGGCACGCATACTAAAATAGGTATACACAGAGATCTTATAGAATTGAGCTGTTGAACGGCTCTATGTTTCAGCCTGAAACCTATATTCTAGAATAGGTCAGCAACTGGCTGTCAAATCTTTCAGTACTTCTCTGTAGGAATAGTCTGTATCTTTCTAATTCTGGGAAGATCCAATTTGTTTATTGGCAGAAGTTTCCAGTATGACTTGAAATTCATCCAATTAAATGAATTCTACATTTCTGAGTGTGAATACAGACAGCCAAGAGCAGTGCCAAAATTAATTTTCCCTTATATATGAGCATAATATCATGGAAGGAAAATTTACTCAGTCTATCCCCCAGGCAGCACACAATTGTTACCATATTTCTGGTGGGATCCTTTCCTACTCTAGTTTAAGAGATTACATTCTACTTTATCATTGAGTACATGATAGGAAGGTGAAGAGATGGCAGGTGTGTATCTAAGTCTTTCCTTAATTTGCTTTATTTTACATCAACAGCCAGAAGGCAGGCTAATTGCTGATTTATTTGCATAGAACTCCTCTGTACTGAAGAAACCGAGTGTAAATCCCAGATTTGAAAGAAAACTTGGTTAAAACTGTGCCCTACAAATGGTCCAGAAGAAAATGACTGTGAACAAAAAATCCTTTTTTGCCATCACTGTTTCAATGCTCTTGAGGTCTTATCAACATTGTCTCAAAGAGAAGAGAACAAGAAGATCTAAGAATTTTAAAGTAAGACCAGGTCAAAATTATTCAATATGCCCAGCATGTTCAGCATTAAATGGATTTATTTTTCCCTCTCCAAATTTTTAGTCAGGTCACTAGGTTGCCTGGAACACTCATACAAATCACACTGTTGGGAATTTTGCCTCTCAATAAACTGAGGGTTCTTTTATATTTAGCCGGTTTTTCACTGCCTGTCTTATCTTAGTCAGACTGCATACACTTTTTTTATTTTTTATTAATTTGCTGTGTAGTAGAATATGCAGTTGCACAATCCTAGAAATACAAGTACCAGAGCAGTAGTAAGATATGCATTATAAGTAGCCTTTAAAGGCCAAGCACCAGTAATTTCAGGCAGGAAAACACATTTTAAAAGTATATCGCTAAGTATCTGTATCTACTGCTGATTGTTGTTTTATCAGTACAATGTTTAAATTACTATGACAAGTCACCTACTCCTAGTAAATACCTCAGTGAAAAATTATGTCTTTGGCCTAGTTATCATTTTTATAGAATTGGATAAGAGAGGGAGATGTAAGATAAGAGAGGGAGAGATGTAAGATAAGAGAGGGAGATTACATTAAATAAATAAATGTGATGTGCATGTTAAAATTATCTCTGATGAAAAAAATGCTTGGTATTTTTATATGGAATCAAAGTTAGAAAGATTTTGTCGTTAAAATTAGATTTTAAAGAAAAATATGGTGTTGGGAAGTAAAAATTTAATGATATAGTTATAGCACTGCATGTGTATGTTGCCACCTGGAATATACTCAAACTGAGATTAGGAACATACCGGTTAAGCTTACAAGCATCAGCAGAGAACACCTTAGATACAGGACTATTTTTGTGTACTTTGTCAATGTAAAGAGTGCCGATAAGATGACATAATGGAACATTATTCTATATATTTCATATTAAGAAAGCTATATGAGTTGTCAAAAGTATCAAATCTGACAAAACTATATTAGATCAACACAAACATTAGTATGTTCGCATTACAGGGCAGGAAACGATACTATCATAATGTAGTGGTTCTAAGTGAAGGCTGATACTGAAGAAACTGGGTGTCAGTACTACCACTGTGGGTCTTATGTTTGGCTTTGCACTGCTCTCCCATGGTGCCCAGGGTCCTGCCTTTCTTCATTTGCTACCTACATCCTTCTCTCATTCTCTGCCTTCCTCTTGTATTCACTTTTGTAGAGTTGGGGCGGCGTTACTTGCATGGCTTCTTAACTCAGTACTAAAGATGCTGAGCACCTCTTTCTCTCTGCTTACACATTGCCTTCCTCCTCTTAGTTTGCAAAGTGCAGAATAAGCTGCTCACATATTAGGTCAGTAGGGGTGGGCTTCACCTCCTAGTTAAAGCACTTGTACTACTGTGTCTACAAATCAGGATCTTGGTTGCTCCCATTACTCTCAATAGCAATCTACAGTCAGGGCAGTTTGAAGTGCTTGTATCAACAGTTTCCATAAAACACATTTTTACTTGCTGCTGAGAAAAATTGACCAATATTGAATTTTGGACCCTATTGATTGCATTGTCTGTATTGCCATAGCCTGTGTTGACTACAGCTTCCTTGACAATTACAGATTAGACATGCTCAGATGTATAAATCTCTCTCTAGTAGTTTTTAATCCCACAGCAGTGGTTAAGGAAGAAGTTGTGGAAGGAGGAGGTGGAGTGCAAGGGTTTTGGTACCAAAAGACTGAGAAACACAGCAGGGATGCCAGCACTTTCCTGAGTTGCTGCCCTGCCATGAAATAAATTTCCAAAGAAAGATTTGAACAAAACTGCTGCATTAGATCGGATGAGTATCTGGGATACTCTTCCCCTGTTAAGCATGAAAACCTTATGACTCCTTCTTACTCCTTAAGAGCAGTAAAGCATCTAATGATATCACAACTTTTCCTCAATGACACTGTGAGATATGGAGCATGGTAGATGCAAAAAATACATCTTGCAAATAACAGTTCAGCAATTCCATGAGTGAACCATATTGTTGGGGGGCATGACACAGGGGACTTTGCTCAGTTTAAACCAGTTCTTAATAGGTTTTCTTGTTTATTATTTAGGTTGGAAAGAATTCCTGGAGGTCCAACATCAATCAAAGTAAAACCAACTTCAAAAACAAAGTTGATTTGTAAACTGTCAACAGCAAACTCAGGCTTGTGGGGTCATATTTCCTGTATTTAGCTCAAGCTAACCTAAGTTGTACTGCTTGCAGGCAGCTAAAAACAAAGTCAGGAAGAGAATAGTATTGTGTGTCTTCAACTTCTCTTGCTGACCTCCTTTGAGAAATTCCACAAGGAAGCAAAGCTTTGCTGTGGGATGAATTCCTGCTCTGCATTGCACCTGCATCCTGAGACTATAAATTTCTATTATGGAACAAGTGTAATACTCTTGTGCTTTTTTAATTTTTTTTTTTTAACAGGATCTGGTTTATATAACTTTTTTTGTTTCCAGAGGAAAACTACTAGTGCCCAAAACAATGATGACAAATATATAAGGTGTATGTGTTTTGTATATATATATATATATATATATATATATATATATATATATATGTCAGTGTAGAGTCATGATGGCCGATAAAGATACAAGGAGTCAGTTATGTGCAGCAAAGATGTCTTCTGTCTTTATTTTCTCATCTGCTTTTTTATACCCCTTGCTAGCAGCAAGCAGTATCCTTATTTTAGGTAAGCAAGCAACAGCGTTTTCATTGGCTAGGATGTATGGGTGATACACTTGGCAAAGCTCAAGGCCTTATTGCAGTTCCCACATCCTAGGCCTACCAGCTTTACAGTCTGCCTTTGTTTTCTCCATTAGGGCTGCATACTGACTTTCTTATCATCAAGGATTCACACGAAAGTTTGCCCAGTCAATATCTTCATCCTGGGAGCTAATAGACCTCCTATTAACACCTTCATATATACACACCACATATATGTGGCATAAATGTAAGAGCTGAGTATTTATCATAGTAGCTATTACAATTTTTTCAATTTTTCACACAACTCCTGTATAAATGCATGTTAAAGCAAAATAATATTTCAACGTTCTAGATGAGAAAATTGATGGAACTTCCTTCCCCTTTATTTAGACTATCATGTATTTTGGTGTTCTATTACAGAAAATTCTATGTCTTGTTTCCTGTCTTTCCTACAGCTCTCTCATTCATTACCTATCACACACCATTTTAAAGGATAAGTGGAGATAATCTGAGACAGAAATATACTTTTGTGTAAATATAAGGCTTCCAAAAACCTCAAAAGCATAAAAGCCAATCTGATGGCAAGAATACTGATACATTTTGGATCCATGTTATAGTAAATATAGAGAAGAAATAGAAATTCTGAACATATTATTCTAAGACAATTCACATTACAAAGCTTTAATATTTTGGAAGAAATTTAGACTCCATAATTTCTGATACAGAAGAATCAAAATCTTTCTTTTCAACCAAGCAGAAACTATTCACCTCTGCTGTGCAATCAGTCTAATTCATTGAAATTTTACAATTATGGTAAGCATTATTTGGTATCATAAAATATTGGCTGTGTTACCCCATTCTTACAGTTTCATATCACCTTGCTATATAACCTTAGGTTTCTATATTGTCGTTTCTGATCAGTTTCAGCAGATCGTTTTGAGTGTTTTTCTAAAATGTAAGCCTTGACTACTTTATATATCACCACTTACATATTATCTCTCAATTAATATTCCATTGAGTCTTTTTTGGTTTTGTACTGCACATAATGTTTTTATATGCTCTATAATCCAGTGTACGCTGTTTCGCCAGGCTCTAATGTTGTTCAAAGTTGCGTGCCATTTTCAGTCATTAATTTGTTGACTTTTTAATTTGCTTAAAAATATGCTCAGTTTATTGTTGTATTATTCTCTCAGTAGGAATAGAATAATTTTGTTACAGTCCCTTGACCTAAAGCAGCCAAGAGGAAACTAGTATTACAGTCCTGTGCATAAATGTCTAGAGCTGTCATTTTCATGTTTTAAAAACTCTCTAAGTACAATTCCAGCACATTATATACGGCCACATTATTAAGACATGCAACCTGCTATTGTGATCTACCCTCTCTGTATCTGGAATCTGTGCTTTTGAACAGCTCTGTAGATCTGTTTTCCCACAGAAAGTATTGGTGTGAACTTGTAGAAAATGCAAAAATTCCATTCTGCCCACAGTAAACAAAAACAAAATTTAACACCCTCACTTCCCCCCTAAAACAAAACAAAACAAAACAAAAATCCCCACAACACCAAAAGCCCAAAACCAAACTCAACAACCAGCCACAAGGTTGAATTAACTCTTGCTTAAGATTCTGATGAGGACAAGTGCAGCTCAGTTAACTGACCACGTACAAGTTTGTCTTCTCTAATATTTTCTTCCTTGGTAGATATGTAATTGTTTTATTCAATTGTCAGCTGTATATATTTTAGGATCCCAGAAAAGTTACTTCACTAATGATGGACAAACCACTTTTTTGTTATGAACAGGAAGAAGTAAGTTTGCTAAGCAGAGTCTGCAATACTTTGCTGGTCATAGAGCTGTTTCTAAGAAACAATGGTGATTTTACTTTCATGAATATATTTTTCATTAAATCCGAGCAATAAGACTGATAACTTTGGATCTAGCTAATGTTTTTAAAACAGAATTTAAAATGTTCTTCCTTCATGGTGATATTCTGCTCACTTCAGAACTATAATGGATTAAAAAATAAATACAATTTCAATGAAATATCCAATAAGAGGAAATGAAATAAAATGAAAGTCTCAAAAATTGATGGAAAAATACCAAACAACAGGAGGTGTACTTAAAGGATGAACATATCTTTTATTACTATCAGACTCAATTAGAAACCAGCTGATAAGTCCTTTCACTTATTCGTGTTGTATGGGAGACCTCTGACATAGCTAACTTCTCCTTTTTTTTATTGCTTTTCAAAGTCTAATTTCCCTTGATAATAATCACTTTGTCAAGTGACAGAAAAAGTAATTAAAGATGTTCATAGCTAACTCATCTCTCTGCCAATAAACTAAATAGCTAAACTGTTGAAGAATGACAATAATAACTAGCCTCTTTATGAATAATGGAAAACTGGTCTTATATTATTTGTCCCCGTAGAGATCGTGGTGGTAGTATTGATTTTAGCGCAATCAGACTGCAATGATTCAGAATTATAGCTATTGTTCTATTGAATGCTGATGAAAGCATAAATACAGCCATTGGCATTACAAGATGGTACCACCTTCCTGAAACTGCTCTGTTTTGCTGGACTGAAAGGGAAAATTAATCCAGGCAATCATAAGGTACGTTAACCTGAAAAAAACCCATCTTTTATTTTTTTAAAAAGTAGTTGAGTACCGATTTCTTTCTTGTGAAAAGAGCTGGATATTGTGACCTTTTAAAGGACACTGAGTAATTGGTCTATATATTTTTCTTCATTCCACTAGATGAATGTACAAAGCTAAGATAACTGACTTTTTGATCTCAAAGCTTAATCATTGTCTCAACCTCTCATTTGAAAGTTACTGAGTGTCAGATATGATATGTAACAAAAATTACTATGAGAAAATTTTGTCTTTATTTTCTAATATCATTAGGGAATGCAGAGCAGTCTAAATCAAATTAAAGTCTTAGCCATTCTCAAGATTGAAGGAGAACAGGTACATTAAAGAAACAATGCTTCTTTACACTGCAAAGTAGACAACAGCAATAGCAGAAATATTTTAGATTTGCAACCAATCATAACAAATAGAACTTTTGGTTATCTCACAGAGACAAATATTTGTCTTATATAGTTGTTATGCAAACAAATGGTAAATGTACTGCTTAAAATCTTTACATGTACCAATGCAATTATATTTACCATATTAGCTGAAGTTAGAGTTTACATTAATTACTTTTCTCAGAATTCTCAAAATCTTTGCTCAAAAAGTCAATGGAGTTTGGCAGACTTAACTTTTTTCTCTACCGTGCTATGACAATTTCTATGTGTACAACACTAAACAACATACCTTCAATTTGTTGGTTTCTTAAAAGAGTCCCAAATGTATCAGTAAATACTTTTTATTCTCTCTCAATTTGATTTTTGGTTCGTCTTCAGCAAGTTTATACACATACACACACAGGGTGTGGCCACTGGGATGGAATAGTTGTTCTATGAATTGGTTAAGCAAGTCAGGTAAAATGTTCTCTAACCCCAAAATCTCAAGGAAGATGACATATTATTGAAAAAAAAAAAGTGGAAAAAATAAAGGTTATTTTAGTAACTGCAATACCTACAACAATGTGCCTGAAGACAGGGATGTAAAAGTAGCTGATTAGCCATGGGAAGATGTAAAGTTTACTTTATGTTTCTGAAGGCATATTTTTGGAGAGTCTTCCATGCAATCAGTTTTGAAGTCTATGCTGTAAACTTTTATAATACTATTTATAATAATAAATAAAAGAAAGAACTTCTGCTACAGCACCATGCTTTGTAGATTAGAGGAGGGGCAAATGTTAGTGCCCTCTGTGTGAAGACAGGTTGTATATAACAACACAGGAAGAAGCAGGGAAATTTGATACAGTAAGAGAAAGTTTTTCTTTACTTTCCCTTTTCTTGTTTCCCCCACCTCTTCAATTTCACACTTCACTCAACATATGTAATAACAAAGCTCTGGAGTACAGCAGAAGATACAAAGAAATTGTTTACATTTCCTGGGTTCTTTGTTGCTAAGACTATAGAAGGTGCATGTAAAGGAGTAAAAACACTGAAAAAGGTAAAGGTACAGGGTATTATGTTGAAGATCTGCCTTGACGGGAGAAGTTCAATATATCGTTGTCTTTAGAAAATAAATGAATAAAAAATAATTTAAAAAACCCTCAGCAGAATTTCTGTGTGGGTTGCAATTGTCCCAGTTGTTCTAAAATCCTCAAATTGCTTCAATTTTGGTTCCAGATTTTATTTCCTCCTCCCTGGCTAGACAGTGCTATAGCTGGCAGACCCTAGCAGCTCTCAACCTCCTCGTATGATGTCTCAGTTTGAGACAATTTAGAGGGGTGTAGACCTCAGACACAAGTCTCCTCCCTTGGATTCAATACCACTGTTTTTTCCAACAGAGAGAGAGAGAAACAAAATACACCCAGATGTATGTGGATAAACCCCCGCCCTTTACCAAGAAAAATGCTAATAACAATACTGAAAACAGTGGATTAAACCAGCCAATGAGAATATTCCCAAGCCTTGATCACCAGACCAAATAGAGGTGGCACCCAGCCTCTACCACCTGGGAAAAACACGTGGCCACAGGACAGAGACAGGATGGCCACCCTTCTAGGGGGCCCTAACCCTTACCCATGCCCAGAAAACCTGGTAAGAACAGTTGGAGAATCAGTGCTGGCAGGAAACAGCAGATAGATGGGATTTGATACCAGCAGACACTTGTGGGGCACTGGAAGGAGGTTGCAGCACTGGTACAGGCAGTCAGGGCAGGGCTGTGAACCCCCCAAGCAACTGGAGGACCTGCAAGACACTTCTTGGATCCTGTGATGAGACTTGGTTTTTGCAAATTCGGTATTCACTGGTCAAAGCAGTGATTGTAGTCCTACCAAAATGGTGTTAACAGTCTGGATCCATAGCGGTGGTCAGAGTTATATGTCCTCAGGCTCAGATGGAAACACCTTCAGTACCTCCCCTGGAGAGGGGAGTTTTACACTGGAGGATGTAATAATGTGGGTCACAGGATATTTCAGGAGTCTTTGACACCTTCTGAGATGTTGCAGCTGTCTCTAACACAGTGTAGCTGAGTCCATTGTGGCCCACTATGGCTCATGAAAGAGAGATGAAAACCTTCAGGCTAGGTGTGAATATTCCGAGGATTTATTACAGCTGAGTGATCTGCTTAAGGAAAAAGAAAAACAACCCCACCTCACCGGGGTTTGTCTCTTTCCTGTCTTGTTTAACACCTAGCTTGTATCCTGAGGTGTAGGATGTGCATGCCTTAAGCCCCTGGCCTGGGGGGCCACTCTACTCATTGTCAGCAAAGCACACTGCTGATTGAGCTATAAGCACCAATAATCCAGTCTCTTACAGCACCTGGGCAGGCACTGCAGGTGGCCACATGTCTGAGTCATTAATCACTAGCAGTTCAGTCTCTTTAAAGAAGGCAAAACACCAAAAAGCCAAAAAGGCATATCTGGGGGGGAAAAAAAAAAAAAAAAAAAAAAAGAAAAGAAAAAGTGAGTATCAGAATTTTTGTGTAACCCAGGACGTGACTCCCTCTGATGATTTCTGCCACTGGTTCAGAAGCACATGGGAACCATTCACCCCTTTTGGTGCATTTTAGTGGTACACTTGAGCAGTTTTAGTATATGTAAATGCAGCTGTAAGTAAATTTTGGTCCACCTACCTCAGGAAAATTGCATCCAAACCATAAATACTGGTTTGGAGCCTTTATCACAACTGTAAGGGAAAAGACATGCTCTCCTTCATGCTAAGAATATTTCTGGAAGATTGTGTTTTTTCATGGAAAGAATTGTAGTATATTTCACAACAAAGCAGCAGGCCACAGATGAAGCCTTTTATACCAGAAAATTGTCTGACAGAACAGTTTGTGTGGGGAAAGAAGTAGATCTCCCCAAGGTAAATCTCTAGCCAGGAATCAAATACCTCTTTGGTTTTGTTTGTTTGGGGTTTTGTTTGGTTTTCTAAATGGTGAATCTGATGTATCTGTTGAGACAGATTGAAGAAGTTCTAATAATTCCAAAAAAAAAAGGAAGAAGTTTTTTAACAAACAGTAGTGGGAATCAAGGAAGGTGGCAAAAGGAGAAGACATTAGAGTCCTATGTTTGCCGCTCAATTAGGTGCCTCTCCACAGAATAAATCGGGTTTTGTGATAAGTAATGTGTTTTCAGCATGGTAAATAGTAGACATAGGGTATAAGTTATCCCATGTTGTCTTTGTTTTCTAAAGCCCTACTAATATTCTGAAATATTTCTTAGCCTTTGGTATAATCTGAAGTCAAACAATAATATTTTACTGCAAAAACACTGAAACAGGTAAGCTGTCTCTTCCTTCCTCTCTGTGGCAATGTTATAAGCTAGAGGTGCTATTAATGTAATACAACAAATGTAGACATCAGTTTCTGTTAACACGAGGAAGATCTAACTCCTTTGCCAGGTACTGGGTGGAACACTCTGTAGATTTCTCAGACTGCTCTTAATTTCTTCTTGAAAATGAGGTTGATCAAGTCCTGTCTTATACTACTGTGCTGCATAACCTTTCTTCTGCAAATTTGTGTAAGTCAAGGATAAGCAAAACACTGGGATTCTGATGGCTTAATGGCACAAAAGGAAAAAAAAAGCTCTGGTATTATTTTTCAACATTTGGTAAAAAAAGAGAAAATATAAGATTTATCAAGCAGGAGAGGCTAAAAGCAGAGGATAGAACTAGAATTGAATAGAATTTTGAGTTATGAAAAAAATTAGTGTAATTCAGCAATGGAGAGTGCAAGTCACATAGAACTATGGCAATTAGATTTCTAGAATGCATAACCCATGAGAAAAGACTTAAAGAAATAAGGTTGTTCAGTCTAGAAGTCTTTTTATAATAATGAGGGAAGAGCAGATAATTGTTTCAATGAAAAACATCTAAAGAGGAGGGGATAGGTATTCTCTGTGCGTTTATGGAAAAATTCAACAAGGACAGGTTAGCCACTATGAAAATCCACTTAGAAAGGTTTGTAAGTCTGAAAATGGATTGACTGGGTATATTGTCAACCTAGTTGCTGGAACTGCTTAAAGAGAAGTTAAACAAACTAGAAGAAAAAGTAATCAAGATGCATGCAATTGTTTATGTGTGACAGATTTCCTTTAAAGGACACATGGTGGGGAGGATAAATTTACTCTTTGGAGCAGCCTGCAACCAATTCTGTTTACATGTTTGATCCTTTTTATTGTTGTTGTTCCAAGTTGGCCCATTGTTAATGCTGAAGTATTGCAGTACAAATAAAATAGATGGTCTGACCTTCTAGTGTGTTACACAATCTTCAAACAAGGTGTTTTTTACTTACCACTATGTGAGTAGGAAAGAAACTACGCTACAGTCAGTAAAGTAGACTGAAAATCAGTTTTGTTTAGTGCCTGAAGGGTTTAGGTTTTAACAGTAGAGCACATTAAAGCTGCATAAAAAAAAAAAGAAGTCTAGTTATTTTCTTTTTTTTCACAACATAGGGAGAAATTATTTCTTTTTCAGTGGAGCACAAGGACAATAATATCAGCTGGCAATATCCAACTTTCACCTTTCTTGCTCTACATAATGTTGAACTTTCAAAATAAAAGACAAAGCTCTTGAAATTTTATTTCTTTAGTCTATTTAAAGAGCATGTTAGTCACAGCAGCAGGTCAAAAGATGTAAGAGCTTCGATGTTGCAGCTAGAGTAGTTCTGCTGTACAGTCACCCACTGTTGTGCTATTTATGAGTAGTTTGTAATTTAAACATAGCTGGAGAATTTCACTGGAAAAAAAACATGCATAAAACCAATAATGAACAATTTTTATAGAGCGCTTTCTTTAAGAACATATGATACTCTCTCCCCGCTATCAGTCCAACTGGTCCTTATCTACTGACAGCTTTATAAGGAGAGGGTCGTTAACTTCCCTAAAGGAAGTTATCCAAATAATTAGACTTTCATGCTGTTAAATAAACTAATGTACAACCTTTCAAGAATTAACCTATAAATAATTCTTCTCTCCCTTTGCACTTCACTCCAAACTGCCATTACACCATAAATCTACCTTGACATAGCACTGGTCTCTGTTGATTCTTTGAAGTCTACTTGCTCTTGGTATGCAACACTATTTTATTGGCATGTAGAAAAGATTTTTATGACCTAAGAGAATAAATGATTCTACATGATACTCAAAAATGTGTAGAAAATCTCTTTTCTGTTTTTTCAAGCAGAATTATTGAGACTTCATAGAGGGCACCATGGAGATTTTCAATTTCATATAGACTATGAATAATTTATGAACAAACAGTGCAGTAGTTGAGTTTTATTTAAGTTTTGCCTGATGTAACTTTCAGAAAAGGGAATTTTAGAAATAGCATGCTGCATCATAGTTCTAGTGTCAAACATACCAGCATGTGCATCTTTTTTTATATTAATGTGCAGGTACAAATAATTAACAGGCTTAGGTATATTTTTTAATAATCATCTCCCTTTTTCTTTTCCTCAAATAATTCTGAGTGCTTCAGTTTACAATGAAAAATTTAGCTTTGTTTGTTCAGATTTTATTGGACATGCATCACCTAATGATCCAGTGGACTCTTAATAATTATGTAGAGAGATAACTTTTGCATTATATAACATCCTCTTTAAAGTCAATCCCTGTGTGATCTATAACTGTGACTGATTAAGTGAATTCAACAGTTATGTTGGACTATGTTTTGGAGACTAGAAAATTAGCCACGCTACCATTCACCCGATGTGGCTATGAACAGAAGGTAAATTTTCTCTCGTTAAGTATTGATATTAGGCTTAGTGAAATGTGCTTTGAGGACCCAAACATTTATCCTACCTTCCTTAGATCCACACTATGAAAGATTGATCTGATGAGTGATATGAAACACAAAATATGTGATGTACATCATAGGGTAATGATTTTTTAAAGTCCTTTTATTTTAAGTAATCCTTGTTCTACTCTGCTCCTGACGGGAGCAGCTTCCTCTACTTCCTCTATCAAGGGGAATTTCTGTGGACAGCAGGGGAAAGGTTTTGAAAAATCTTATAGGGAGCTAAGCTGTTCAGCACAGACATCCCTGAAGCTTGTATAAGAAATCTTTTCTGGTTTTAGCTTGATTCAAGATTAATTTGGGATACAGAGTTGTTTAATGCCTCCTGGAGGCCAACAGCATCATGTCTTTAATTAAGAAGTATTGAGAAGATTTAAAAATATGAATAGGGAAAAACTAATAGTTTTCATTCAGGAAGAGCATTGAAGAAGATATTAAAATCTCCTGTTAAGAGATCACATTGTCTTATCCTAGGAAGAGTACCTTCAAAAGGAAGAAACATCTTGTTTTTTATCGTAGGCCTGTGAGTGGGTCCAGTGTTCAAGGCCAGAGGAGAATTAAGAACATTTTTATGATTTCTAAAATTGCAACCTTTTTCTCTGGCTAAGTTATACATAGCTGTATCTGTTCTGCTTGGTAGGTTGTGGTAAGCATGGGGCTCCAAAATTCAAGTATCTGCATTTTTTTTTTCATCCTTCTCAAAATCTAGGTTACTGCTTTGGTTCAGTTCAACTCTGGTAACTTCACTTGTCCCTTAAATCAGAGGAACATTTTTAAGAACTGAGAGGGGAGGGGGCATAGAAGTGTAATAATTATTTAAACTATTTGTGGGAGTGTTGATCCAGCCTCTTTTTTATTTTTTTAGTAGTTGTGGAAAGGACTTAGCTTTTCCTCCTTCATGAGGCAACCTTGCTGTTTGGCTTCTGGCTCGTTGTGGGATGTGGGTGAGTTATTTTTCTGTCTGTACTAATGTGCAATAACTTTTTATGGTGGCCAGTAGTTATTCATGAGGGAAAGGGCTGAGAGACAGTACTCTCAAAATATTTGTCATTCATTCTTTCCTGAGAAATTATTTTTGACTGAGATTATCAGGCATACCTGGCAGGCCTGGATAGCAAGGCTGCAGCTGGCACAGACCACTCTGAAATGAAGCCTTACAGGTGACATGCTAAGGCAGAGACACTCTTGGGGACTGCAGGTGACGTGAGCTAGGACAAGAACACTCAGAATCATGGAGCAGTGGATGAAACATAGCAAGAAGCACGATGGAGAAGCGGAAAGAAATCAATACACACAGAACCCCAACCTCCTGCACTACCCCTCACCTCATTGGCGGGACTGAGAGAGGCTGAGTGTCACCACAGCAAAAAAGGGCACACAGAAACTAGGGAAGAGAGAGACCATTCTTTTGTAGGATGCAGGTAGTCATGATTGTTTTGCCTGTGACAGTGACTGAAGAAATTTTTATTTCACTTCAGTGTGTATTGCTGAGGCATTCATGTCACTTTTTAACTCATGTAGATCCTCATTTGAATCCATATAGATGTAAGATTTTTCTAGGTCTGTTTTTACAAAAATTGCTCTTTCTTCAGATGATGTGCTGTATATAAAATGGTCGGTGTGCTCTTTGATTTGTTGCTGCTTATGTGAGGATCAATCATCAGAGCAGCATTTTTATGATCCAAATTATACTACAAAAATACATATAATTTTAATGACATAAATTTGAAAATATTATATTTCAAATTATTATTTGTATAGAAAAAGGTCAGGTTCATAGGTCAGAGATTTTAAATATAAGTTACTTAAAGCAGCAAATCTGACAGTAGTTTTCTAAATTCAGTTACATTTTCTTCTGAGACAGTTCCAATGGCTTTATGGATTATGCTACTAAAATGCAAAAATTTCAGTTAAGCCAGAAATCTCACAAGCATTTGGACTATTCTATCTTATAATGTTATACAATAGCAGCTAAAGATAGATTGAGTTGTCTGTGTATTGAGAAATTCCACATTTTTAGTCAAGAATCCCCTCATTTTGGAAACCTGCTAGGGAAAAAAAAGTTGCTTATGTTATTGCCATCTGTAGCAGCATTCTTATAAAGTCTATTTGCTTTTCTTTGTTTCCTTCTCATCCTTTTCTATTTCAGCAAAAGCAGCACACACAGCATCGTTTCACAGGATCCTACCTCAGGGATTTGATTTTAATTATTATTGTAGCAGATTTTTTTCTTGTAAAATAATAGATTGGTTTGAGCTTTCTAGGTGCACACTGCTTTTCAGAACTTCCTTTGCCATTTGTTTCAAATTAATTTATTTTCCAGCTGATAAGCTTTATTTGTGATTGACTTTTAACACTTGATTATACACTGAGCAAAGCCTGAACACTTCTTTCCTAATTAAGGAGTCCGGTTGACATGTGTCTCATGAGGAGTATAAGAAAGGCATATGATTTGCATGAAATAGCTAATTGTTTCTGCCCTAATATCTAATACTCAGGTGCTATTCATATAAATTACAAGTGGAAAGCCATACCATGCTGTTTTGATGTCAGTGTCAATGCTATCTAGAAGCATCTTTTTGCTAGAACTACTTATTTTAAAAGAAACCATTACAGATTAAGTGGGACATGCAGTGAATGATAGACCTAGGGAAAACTGAGATAGGAGGATGCAAGTTCATTGGTTTCATTGTGGTAAAAGAGCTGTGAAGACGGCTCCATGTTGATTTACATACAGCCTCACACTATATAACCAGCACCTTGGACAAGCTTCCCCTCCAGTTTAATCCTCAGAGCTTTTTATTGGGAAGTTCTTGTGAGTTTGCTCCCCTTCCCACTGTCAAGAGGGTAGCACACTGCCAGTAGGCAGGCTGAGCCGGCAGAGTGCTACTATGCTTCAGCCAAAAGCTGCCAAGAGTTTGCAACTTCTTGCTAGCACTGGAATTCCTGATTTCACTTCTTTTATCTATGCCTCAGCAGCAAAGTCGGGAAAACAAACACCTGTCCTTACTCCAGCATTCACTCTTAAATATCTGCAATCATTTGACAGTGAGTAGCAGAACTGTTATTTCTGGAGCAGATCATCTGCACGAGATATTTACCCTAGGAGACATTTAAACATCCTGATCTTTTAGTTGCTATATAAGCAGGATGAATTGGTTTAAAAATTGAATGTGTTAGAGCAAGTAGTGAAACCTAGGCATGACACAGACGTGACATAGGCCTTTAGATTAAGTACAGACATATGAGTTAGATTGAGTCTGAGGGCTGCTAAACTAACTGTACTTGTCAAAGCACCTAATTATGATTGAGGATATGAGTAGATAACAGCTTGAATAAGAATGTTTACCTTACTATTAGTTCAGGGCACACGAAAGAGCACCCTGTGTTATTCCAGTCAATGTCAGGACTGATAACATCTCCTTAGGAAGAACACATCTATTCCCTCTTCTTCCTACATTTCTCTGATTCCTCATGTTTGCGTGATCTGATGAGCAGTGCCTTTCATCCTCAGATGCATCCATGCATCCCAGCTCACGTGATGATAACTTTCTTCTTTCAGGAGTTATATTCCAACCCACAGTCAGGAAAATATATATTGTTGTCTCATAGTTGTTCATAATGTTACCATTTTCCTCATAATCTTTGTTTTATCAGTTAAAACCTGGAGTACACTGTGTACTGGGAGACTGTACTGCAGGATTGTTCCTCACAGGCTGTCATTTCTGGCAATAGGATCCTTCCAGTTACCTATTCGACATAGTATGGATCAATTTTTCTGGGCCTGGGAAGGAAGACCTTACTGTATGTTGCCTTACTAGAGAAGAGGTAGCATGCTCATCATCACACGTTGGGTATTTTAAGACAGATTTTCTGTTTTAAAATATAAAAATATGATAATTTAAAGTCTGCACAAAAGGAAATATAAATTTCCCAGGGTGTACAACCTGCTTCTTTGACTGGTCTGACTGAGTTTTTGTAGTCTTCAAGTGGTGGTAATCTGCAGCAAGGTACCATTCGTTCATAGGTATTAAAATCCAGTTCATTTTAATTACAGGAGCTTTCTGTCCATCTCCAGTGTTTTTTAGTTGTTGTTTTTTTTTTTTAAGAATCATCTTCTTGCCCTCTTATCCTTCACCAGCTGAATACTTTTTGTCACATAAATTTTGCTATGTAGAAAGCTGTGAAACTCCCTGTTGCTATGCACACACCAAAACCTGACAAAAACTAAGATGGTAAAATTTTAAAGGGGCAGAAAAGATACATTTATCTTAGTCCCAATTATTTTGCACCAATAAAAACCCTCAAATTTAATTCTTCCCGTGGAGAAGTAAGCCTGCACCATCCCTTTTAATCAAGTCCAAATTCATTAGACTTTTCCAATAACTGTTTTCTGTGGGATCCCTTGCATACCAATGGTTGCTGTGGCAACCATACTTTGCCCATTCAGGTTATTTTCCCAAAGCACATAACAAAATTATCTTTTGCCTCCAAAATTCCACAACATGTTCAGCTCTGAAAACTGGTATATTTCCTTAATCTTAGACTGTTTTCTTTCTCTTTAGTCTGCTTTACCTCTGATATCCTATAAACCTGCCAGATGTGCCACGTTTTATATGTATCTGATGCAACTCTACAGCTCTCTTTGATGGTCAATACACCACAGGTAGCCTTTGCTGAAATATTTCCTCTCCTAATTTTGGGTGTGATTAATTTCATCAGTTCCAGTAGAGCAGATACACTTTAACTACTTGGAAAAGGTTTGTTTCTTTGTTCCGTTATTTCTTTAGAAAGTAGTGGAATTAAATTTACCTCACTTAATTTCTCCCCCTATAATTCAAAAATATTTCAGTATCAGTTGAATTGTCTCCTCTTAGGTCTGATGTTTGATGTCAAAATTGATTTGATAGGTTTCATTCAAATATGAAAATAGTGCTACTTTATCATAATAGGCAATTTTCTAGAAAAATGTAAGTTTTGGCATATTGCTTTTAATTGTTTTTCACATTTCAAACATGTTTAAGTAAGACATTTCAGCATATTCTAGACTAAAATAAATGTGTTCCTTTAAACACAGAGTATGTAGCTTTCATGAACAAAGCTTCTAATAAAATATGAAATTTCAATGTACCTTTTGTAAAAAGTTTTCCACTGTGCTGAACTTAAAAATATGTCAGTTTAGGTCATTCACATTTATTATCTTCGAAATTTCCCATGCCCCACTCACCCCCAAATGAACACTAAAATTTCAAAACCTCAGGTTTGTATAGGTTTCCTTAATATAAATCACCTTAATATAAATCCCCACTTGTCTTTCACTAGTAGGGAATATAACCTGCATTATGTGGTGGTAACAGTGTTTTCTCATGGTGTCTGATGAGCTCAAGTACATCATTGCTTTTGAACACACAATCAATTTACTTTTTATTTCAGATTTTATCAAATAAATCTCTTCTAATCTCCCTTGCCACTAAATGTGAATGTATATTCTCCTAACAGCCTCTAGTGGTACCCATTAATATTCTTACCACCCAAGGAGTAGTGACCCTTTCCTGTCCAGGATTCTCCAAAACTCTCTGGACAGAAGCTGGTATGAGATGACAGCTCTCTCTATTCATTTGTCACTTCAGTGGCACACTGCTCCCTGTCTCCCAGCTCCTCCTGCTTGCTGTCCCTGCAGCTTCCCTTCTCTTGGATCTACCCGTGTAGTGTACCTGTGGCAGCTGTTTGGTGTAATCTGCATTGGCACGGGTTTAGTACAGCAATATCCCGTAAGTCTAGTCCAAGAGTAACATTATTATCAGGGGGCTGGATGAGTCAGATGAGATAGAAATAAACTAACAGATGTTACTGAAAGCAGAACCCTTTCAAATGAAATGCCAATCCTTACACAGCTGTACAGAGAAAGCCTTGCATAAAACATTTCCTCTTCCCACATTGTTTTTATTCTCTCCTTTGAGAAATCCAAAGACATGCCATGCAGAAGCTTTTTGGTTGTTTTTTTTTTTTGTCACATGGTAAATAGCGTAACCAGATTGATGATATGAATTATTTTTAAATGCTTGCTTTATAAAATAACATCAAATGATTATGAACCTTCTGATCATGTTCTGTACTTAGTTTGCAACAGGAAAAAAATTCTTCTAAATATTTTAGCACTCTGTGTTTATGTAATCATCCCTTCCTCTTGGCATTGAAATATATTTTTTTTTCTCCTAGGATGTGACTCAGAGCTTCTGCTGTGAACTCTCTTTTCTATTCATTTATATATTTCTGTGTTTTAGAAATGCAGTATCCTTATTTGGGATTGGGCTAGATGATCTTTAAAGGTCCCTTTTTAACCCAAATAATTCTATGATATATACTTAATAATTTATTTCTTTTCACCTTAGCTAACTGCTAAGAGTTTGTGTTACTTATTACATCATCTTTCTATCCTGGAAGATCTTTATCATAATTAGAAAATTATTTTGCATTCTTTCCTCACCTAGTACCTCACAATAGCATAATCCTTAATTTTCTTTCTGATTAGTAAAAATCTACCATTAACTAGGACAGCATGCCTCTCACTTCTCTGCTGTAATACCTGGAAAATCTTTCATCTGAAATGTAACCTTTTTCCTGTCTATTTTTTATTCCGTGAAGGTTCATTTTTTATCTTTATAAATTATGACATATTAATACGTATTTTCTCACTGAATTAGAGTTATTACACTGTAGAACTCCCAATCTGACAACCATTATAGATTTTATATCAAATCCTGCTGCAGTTACTATGGCTGTAATACTACCATTGTGTATTTCTTGCTCTTAGCAGGTATTTTGGGAAAAAACTTGCAAATTTTTTCAGCATTTGTTCATAAATAAATTAAAAGCATTCTTCCAATATATAAGTACATAAATGTTACATATTACAGTTCACTTATGTTCTTTATTATCTAATCCTAATCCATGTCATATATTGCAAATTGTACTCATGGGGAGCTGTAATTTAAGATATGTTGTACCACACAGGAACAAAAAACCCCAGCTATTTACTAATTACTATATAGTTAAACTACAAAGACCTGGAGTCCCTTGCTGAAGATCCTTTTAAAAGTGAGCATTCTTCTGGTTTGAATCCACTCAACTATCCTCTAATGAACAATCACAGGCAGATGAGTTCTCCCCCAACTGAGTTCCCAGCTAATCAGAGTTAATTGTGTTTTCCTGTCCCAGACTTCTACCTTCCATTTCTTTTTCTCACTGCTATTGGAAAATTAATTGGAAGGACTCTGCGAATGTTTTGATTTTTTAGATTTTCAGGTTAGTAAAGTTTGCCATTCCTTTTTAAATGACAATTTTCATTAATCTCTTTGCTTACTTCTGTCTGCCATGGTTTTCCATAAACAGGGAATTTTGCAGGGCACGGATGAAACAACTCTTTCTTCAAGAAGCTGAGGTCTTGGAACAAGAGATATTAGAAAATATGTATGTATATTCTAAATGCAAGGTTTAATACAAGATGTAGTTATTTACCTTGATGCCTTGACTCTATTCTCATGCAATAGTGTATCTAATGTTTAGTGATTGCAGGCTATCTCCTCACTTCAAAATCTCAGCCAAAATGGGGAGATTAGTGGAAAACTTAGGGTACACACACGTGGGATGAGAAGTCTCTGGAATCTCAAATTTAAGTCCTAAAAAAAAGAAGTGGCTGAACCCGTCAGACCTATTACTTTTGAAACCCACAGGACCTTCTGAAGTCAGCATGGGCAAGTGAATTCAACCTTTACTTCATTTGTGCTACAATCTGTTTTATTGGACTAGCTCAAGGCTACACTCCTTCAAATATTCTACCTATCAAATAATTTTCTCCTAATATTCTGCTACTGCACATTTCAATTAAGATGACTGATTAGCCTCCTTACTCAGCTATCGGTTCACAAATTATAATCATTACAAAAAATGTTCTCTACAGAATTGTTATATATTTATTAATTATTTTAAATTAGCCTACTTGTAGCAGTGCAAATACCACAAACAACTTATTGCTAAAACAGATTTGAGATATTATATAGGAAATTGTCAGTAGTAATAATTTTTAAAAAATAAATATATTTTTAAAATATCATTAACATTCTTTGAATATGGAGAGCCTGAGTTTGAGTTCTATTTCAGATCAAATTACCATACCCACAAGGTAAATTGTAGGATGAATAGTAATTACTTTGGTAGCTCAAAGTAATAGGAAAAGGAACTTACCCACTGTTTTCAGGAGTCAAGGGGATAAAGAGCAGCACCTGTATTTTTCTGATGAAAGTCTACTAAATTTATTTATGAATTCTCAGCTCCTTTTCACTGAACTACTCTTTAAATCTATTTAAATCTTGAAATATTCTTGCTTATTGCCTAAACAATCTGTCTGAACATGATCACATTAAGTTCACATTTTTAACTTCTTGTTGTGGTTTTAAAATATTTAATTGCCTAAAACATTTTGAATTATGGGAAATACTCTACTGATGAGATTTATTGGGAGCTAAAAGTCTTGCATGAAATATTGCACTTTGTTGACTACTGTTGACTCTGCAAAGCAGTTGACAGGAAAGACAAGTGAATGATCTCCCCTGAGATTTGTGCCACTAGATGAGGCAGCCTATCTGAAAAGAAATGTGCAAAGGAAAAAGACCAAACAAACTTGTTTTAGGACTATTAAAGCTGTTGGAAACTTGGTGGGTTGGTTTGAAAGTGACTAGACACCTTTTTTTTTTTGAGTTTATATCATCTCACTCTATTTGTCTCCATTTTCCTTTTCAGTTTTAATGCAGATGAAAAATAATTCAACCAAAACAAGTGTTCTCAATGTTCTCAGAGTAAAATCCTGCATCTATGAACAGAACTAGAGGTTAACAGTGACCATTATGATTACCTTTGTGCTATCTGTTAATAATTTCAATTTCTAAATTATATTTAATCTTTGTTTAAAGAAAGTGACTTTAGGCTTAAGTATTTTTGTTATAACTATTATTATACTTTTAAAAATATGTATTCTTTTAAATTACTTTGGCTTTGGCTTGCAATATTCACTCTTGTCATAGTTGGAAGCTAAAATTCTGATTAACTTCTTTTATATTGCCCATAAAATCCCTGAAACAAAAAAGTAAATTACTTTGTAGCTTTCCTCTCAGTAGACTGATTTTATTGTTTCAGTCCTTCCTTTTTTCCTTGACTTTTCCTATTATTTTAGATTGTGGTAGTGAATAGAGGTCCAAAAAAGTCATTAAAACTCTTACAAAGAAACTGATTATGAAAACCTGACTTAGGTGCTAGTTTTTCTTCACTACTTATAGAGTAAACATGGGCTTCTAATGAGTGTGTTTAAAATTCCTAAAGCTGATGCTGTCACTCTTTCCAATGTCTTTCCATCTGTAATCTGATATGCAGTCTGAAATGACCTTGGGAAAAAAGAGCAAACATTATAGACAAGATTTCTTCAAGTATTATCAAACTGGAAAGGATCCTAGAAGCTTTCAAGGTCTGAAAAAACAGTGATGCTGGATAAGCCTCTACCGAGCTTTATGAAAACCGCATATATAAAGGACCAATGCAGTCTTCATAGAATCACCTGGAGTATTTAAAAACAAAGGAAACAAACAAAAAACTATGACCTCCAGAGACATACAAGAGGGTAAAAGGGTTACAATAAGACTTTTTAGCTACTGCATAGCAATGAAATTAGAGAAGCTAGACAACCTGAATGAGTTTGGATAGTTTACATCCTCCCTAGAGGATTTTGCAGCAGTGGAGTTGCTGTAAATAATGATCTGTGCTTTATGGAAGCCTGATCTTTGTGAGAGGGTTGCTCAGGGAATTCATTACATATTTGATTTCTTTTCTGCTACTCAGATTCCCTTCCTTTATGGCCAAATAAGTTAACCTTTGCTATGGTGTGGAACATTTCATGAGCAGTTTGCTAAGGGAGGGGTTGTAGCTGATTTTGCTTGCCAACTGGACAGCATGTATGAGTACACATGGAACCTGGCAAAGGTCCAGAACCAAATTTGGTCCACTGATTTAACTTCATTTACTAGTAGAAAAATAAAATATAGTTTACTGTCTTGAAAGCTGGGAAGAATATCTCTTGATGATGCTTTATGGAATTGTTTTCCCATTGTATTTTGCCAGACAGTTGACCTTGTTGAACTTCATGAGGTTTGCACAGGCCCACCACTCGAGTGTGTCAAGGTCCCTCCTGGATGCCATCCTTTCCCTCCTGTGTGTCAGCCACACCACACAGCCTGGTGACATCAGCAAACTTGCTGAGTCCCACTGTCCATGTTGCCAACACAGATGTTAAAAAGTGCTGGTCCCTGTCCCAACCCCTGAGGAACATCACTTCTCACTGCTCTCCATTTGGCCATTGAGCCACTGACCAAAACCCTTTGAGTGTGACCAACCAGTCAATTCTTTATGTAGAGAGTGGTTTACTCTATTCATGTCTCTTCAGTTTAGAGACATGGATGTCATATGTGACAGTGTCAGATGCTTTGCACAAGTCCAGGCAGATGACGTCACTTGCTCTTCCTTTATCCACCAACACTGTAACTGCATCATAAAAGGCTACCAAATCAGACAGGATTTTCCCTTAATGAAGCCACATTGGCTGTCATCAATCACCTCTTTATCTTCCATGTGCCTTAGCATATTTTCCAGGAGGATCTGATCCATGATCTTGCCAGGCATAGAAGTGAGACTGACTGGTGTATAGTTCCCTGCAAATAAGAAGTACACCTGATTTCAGATTTTTTTTTTCTTTGTAGTCTATAAGTTCAAAGAAATTGCAAAGCTTAAAAAAAAGTAGAAAAAATTACAATGGGACTTCAAACAAGTCTTGTATTTGAAAGCAAAAGTGACTCTTGTCCCAATCTTACTGTTTCCTTCAGAGATGACATTTGCCTCAGAGGAAAAAAAAAAAGAAAGATACAATATGCAGTACATGAGGTATAACCATCTCACAGATCTCCTCAGGGCAAAGTTACTTATACACTATAGTCCCATAAGAAGCTGGGAGTTTTAGCTGCTAATTTTTAAAACTTTTCAATGTAACACAGGGAGGGGAAAAAACCCTCTCCTATTCAACTGCATAGGTACCACCTGGGAATAACTGCAATACATATTACCTTCTTCCTCAAAATTAAATCCATTTTGACTGCCTTTGCATTTTTATTTAAATCCAGACCAAGAAATTATCCCAGGCTTGTTTCTACTAATGTGTATTTATTATTAAAAAAAAAAAGACACAGTACCTCTCTAGGAATAGAAAAATATTTGTATGTACAACCAATACAAAAATCAGAATAGTACAAGTTTATCTGTTTAGAAAATCTTTCCCTCTCTTTTTCTGATCTGGTATTATCATTTCTACAAGTGTTTCCATAGAATGTGTGTTTCACACATAGATTTCTAGGCAAGGTTTTCATGTCCTGCGTATCGTTAGAACAGAATTTCATTTTCTTCAAAAAGAAAGAAAAAGAAAAAGAGATAAATGGTACCACTTGGGGAGAAAAGCACAAAATGGATCTACAGCAATAGCTTCTCTCTAGTGTCAGACTGCACACGAACAATCTGCTAACAAGCTGGAAAATGAAGAAGAGGCCTAGAGGTCACATCCAACTTCAGCTTTTTACTCATCAGTGAATGGTCCTGTGGGAACCCACTGGATCTTGAAAGACAGCTAACAGTTCAAGGTGTCAGGTTAAAAATGAGTACAAGTATGAAAGCTGGATAAAAACTCTAAGATTCTACAGGACTTGTAGTTGCATGGACATGATACAGAAAAAAACAGATAAGTCTTTAAGATTCCAAACAAAAAGGAAATCATAGACCACACACAGCTGCAGAAATTCAAGGTAGTCACTAATTTTACCTATAGCAATGCCATTTTTCTTCCAAAAGCAATATTATTTATATTATGGAACTACATATTGTACAGTAACTTCTCTAGTGCAAGGCTGCATACGCTATGGGATAAATTATATGGATATATAGATATTTTGTGATGAGTGACTCAAGCCAGACATTTCTAGGACCTGAGTGGGGTGGGGAAGATGTACTTCAAATATAGATTTTTAAAAAACTGACTATTTTACAGAACAGAGATATTTTAAAAAGCTGTTCCAGGAGGCAGCATCTTCTTGGGAAATAGCTTTTATACTTCCCTGCCAAGTCCCCTCTCTGCTCTGTGAGGATGTGTTGCAGAAATTGTTAAAAACTGTAATAATATTTTTTAAAGGATTTTTAACTTGATTCATCAATGAAATTTAAATGCATTTGACAAATGACAGAAGGTGATGCAGCTGTGACCAAACTGAAGACTATGTTGTGCAACGTACACCAGCACAGTGCTAAGGGCTAAAAGCACAGTATTCTAGGGCTAGACCTGCATTAGTTGTAATGTGCATTGCATCTCAGCTAAGTCATGAAGGAAGTTGGTAGGCACTCCAACAGCATTAGAATTCTATAATCCTTTATTTTATTGAGTCACTAGCAATGCAGTTTTCTGCTCCGGGACAAATAGTTGCAAATGTTATGTTTAGTCCTTCAAAGACACAAGTGATGCTCATTCTGAACGCAGGCTGGAATGCATCTTATGGCTTTGCAATTTCTTGTCCATGCTAACAATACTGTTTTAGGAAAAGAGTCTGAAACAATCAATCCTGTTAAGAAAGAAAGAGGAAGAACCTAAACTTCTCAGAAATATTCAAGAAATGTGTGAGGATCAAAATTCGTTAGGTGAATGAAACATTATTTTCAAGGTTGTAAGGTTTTCAGAAGTTCAGAGGTACTGCACTACAAACAGCAGTTTTCTGCAGAATGAAATATTTGCATAAAATATTTTTGGAATCCCATATGGATTCTCTCTATTACTTTTGTATTTTTCCTCCACAGTATATAAATACAGCAAAATACAGTGTGTTAATATTTACACAGAAACATTATTTAAGTATATGTATGCTATATTCCTGGCATTCATGTATCATTGTCCGATCCACAGTAAAATAAATGTTGATATTTTAGTTTGTTCAGCTCTAGCTAGTCACATTGCTGATTTGGTAGATACAGTTCAGCCTTTCAGGAGAGCTCCATTACACTAACACGAATGTGACAAGGCAAATGTTTTACTGTGATTGTTTTTTAAGATGGGACATAGATGTACACTTTTACCTGGAGTAGAAGAGTGAACCCACCTAACACAGTCATATTTTAACTTACAATTTCTCTGGTGACTTCAGTTACTTATTTTGCATTCTTTCTGATGCTGTGTGGCCTGTTTTCACACTACATAATTCTGTTTTCTGTGCCACTCACCCCTATATCATAAATATTACAGTATTTTGTCTGAAGATCTTCAATATTCACTCTGAAAAAATCCAACACATAAATGTAGCAGCAAAGAGTGGTCATGACTAGTACTCACAGCTGCTGTTTTTTAGAGGTGTCCTGCTTCTCTGTTATTTCCTTAGCTATAAATTTAAGCTTTGGTAGTTGAAGCAGGGGCACATATTCACTTTATTAATTTACATGTGTTCAATTATAGCCATTTCTACTATAAGTTTGATTAGTGGCTGTCTGCCACTGAAATGACTATCCTTCTCTCCTCAACCTATGAGAATTGATCTGAGAAGGAAAGCGTCATTGGTTTCTTTGAAGTTTTTTTTGCTCTCCCAGAGTAGGTGAACTACTACCTGGAGAAGAGGAGACTGAGGGGAGACCTCATTGTACTCTACAACTTCCTTGTAAGGGGAAGAGGATGGGCAGACACTGTTTTTTTCTCTGTGGTGACCCATGAGAGGACACAAAGGAATGGCCTGAAGTTGTGCCAGGGGAGGTATAGGTTGGATATTAGAAAAAGGTTCTTCACCCAGAGGATGGTTGGGTGCTAGAACAGGCGCTCCAGGGAAGTGATCACAGCACCAAGCCTGTCAGAGTTTAAAAAGCGTTTGCATGATACTCTCAGGCACATGGTGTGACTCTTGGGGATGGTTCAGTGCAGGGCCAGGAGCTGGACTCAATGACCCTTTTGGGTCCCTTCCAACTCAGCATATTCTGTGATGACGTGATACAATGTATATAATTTGTTATGTAAACACTGCATAAAAATGTATCTGCAAAAGTGCTCCTATATGTTTTTGATACTACCACTTTCAACTGATTACAGCAGAGTGTTGTGTAGAAATATTTTTTTCCCCCATTCTAAAAGTAGAATCAACTTTGTACTTCCTGCCTTTCTAACTGAGGTGACCTTGTATAATTTCCCTGATATTGATTAGGAGATAAGATAAATGTAGGTTGAGATTTAACTATAAAGGAACAGGAAAGATAATATTACATTATCTCAGTCTAAAAGTCTCCTGCTGGTAACATGTGGTACTAGAATATGGGATATGTGCACATTGAAATCAACTAGATTTATAAGACCTAAAATTTCTACAACCGTATTACCATGACCTCTGAGCCCATGAGTTCACAGGAATGAAATAATAGTCAACCATTTATGGTATTTAAATGAGTGGCATTTAAATTTTAAAGTATTTGATCATCTCTCAGCAGAATATTGAGTCACATTAGTTTATTGGGATGAAGCTGGCAGTAGGTAAATTTAGATGTACTATTATGAATGCTGTTTCCTGTGGAAGAACTTTAATTTCCTTAAAATAACTATCAAAGCAATTGAACAATTCTAACTGATGAACACAAGGCAGTCTCTAACCCCACTTTCACTGTGAAAAGACTGCTTTTCATTTGCTACACAGCTGAGGAACAGGACTCAATGAAATCACATGGTTATTATGTATGCCTACCTGGGGGCTGCAGACAAGACCTCAGCTGACTTCAGCTAGCTTTTGTAACTTGTGTATATATAACACCCCAGGTTATCAGCTGTTCATGGGGTTATATTTATAACCAATACCTTAATGTGGATGTAGAAGACAGCTGGAAGAACCATATACTCTAAGCATTTGTGCTATATATTTCCATTTACATAAATGAAAAAAGTTGACAAGAAAATGGCTGTTGGGCTGAACACAGTGACTGCATCTGCATGCCAGGAACATATTCTAGACCAGAGACAAGCTAGAACTATTTTGTCACACCCGTTTACCCAGTTCTCTCACCTTTCAGAAATGACTGTTGAGAATGATCATACTGGTTCATGCTAATTCCCAACTCGTGGTCAGGAATTACCTGAAAAAGCAATAGTGACCCACCTGGTGGATGAGGGGAAGGCTGTGGATGTGGTCTACCTGGACTTCAGCAAAGCCTTTGACACCATCTCCCACAGCATACTCCTGAAAAAGCTGGCAGCCCACAGCTTGGACAGGGGCACCCTTTACTGGGTTAGGAACTGGCCGGAGGGCCGGGCCCAGAGAGTGGTGGTGAACGGTGCTGCATCCAGTTGGCAGCCAGTCACTAGTGGTGTCCCTCAGGAATCAGTGTTGGGCCCAGTTCTGTTTAATATCTTTATTGATGGTTTAGATGAGGGGATTGAGTCCATCATCAGCAAATTTGCAGATGACACTAAGCTGGGGGGGAGTGTCGATCAGCTGGTAGGCAGGAGGGTTCTGCAGAGGACCCTGGATAGGTTGGAGAGTTGGGCTGATTCCAGCAGGATGAGGTTCAACAAGGTCAGGTGCTGGGTCCTGCCCTTTGGCCGCAACAACTCCAGGCAGCACTACAGGCTGGGGACAGAGTGGCTGGAGAGCAGCCAGGTAGAAAGGAACCTGGGAGTATGGATTGACAAGAAGCTGAACATGAGCCAGCAGTGTGCCCAGGTGGCCAAGAAGGCCAATGGCATCCTGGCCTGTATCAGGAACAGTGTGGCCAGCAGGACCAAGGAAGTGATTCTTCCCCTGTACTCAGTGCTGGTGAGGCCACACCTGGAGTTCTGCGTCCAGTTCTGGGCCCCTCAGTTCAGGAAGGATATTGAGGTGCTGGAGCAGGTCCAGAGAAGAGCAAACAGACTGGTGAAGGGACTCAAGCACAAGTCCTATGAGGAGAGGCTGAGGGAGCTGGGGCTGTTCAGCCTGGAGAAGAGGAGGCTTAGGGGAGACCTCATCACTCTCTACAACTACCTGAAAGGAGGTTGTAGCCAGGTGGGGGGTTAGTCTCTTCTCCCAGGCAATGATCAGCAAGACAAGAGGGCATGGTCTCAAGTTGTACCAGGGGAGGTTTAGGTTAGACATCAGAAAGAATTTCTTTACAGAGAGGGTAATCAGACATTGGGATGGGCTGCCCAGGGAAGTGGTGGATTCTCCGTCCCTGGAGGTTTTTAAGATGAGACTGGATGTGGCACTTAGTGCCATGGTCTAGTAACCACAGCGGTGTTGGATCAAGGGTTGGACTTGATGATCTTGGAGGTCCCTTCCAACCCAGCTGATTCTATGATTCTAGTTGGCGAGGTGAAAAATACTTCCTCTGTTCTGTGCATTTGACAGAAGATGCTCTCTTAGTAGAAGTTATAGATTGGTTTTAATTTTTTATAATTTTCCTTATTTTTGAATTAATTTCAACCTCTCATTCAGGTATTACCCAATATCTAACAGGTTAGGCAGTGATCAAGATGGAAAAATTGTTTAATAGGAGTCTGATGCTAGTCCCTATCCAGAACAATATGTCGGTGAGATATACAACAGAGTTGGTTGTTTGCCAGCTGTGGAACTGAAAGTAATCTTCACCAATGGGGCACTGCACAGGCAGTCCTTGCAAGTAAGCGTGCGTCTCCTTACCAGTGCTTTAAAAAGAATGTTGGTAATATCTCTGCATGCCATTGCGCTGCATTTTATATACACATCAAATTGTTTTAGAACCAACTCCATATACATCTGGAGACTACCAGAAGTCTGGATTCTTCAAGCCAAATTTCTGGCTACTGACAGCATGAGATTTTGCAGGTTGCATTATGAAGATTCAGGGCACATGTAAACAATAATAAAAATTCTTTCAGCCTTGTAATGGATGTCAAGTACATACTAACTGAATTAGTATGCAATAGATTATTTAATTTCTTGCACTCTGGTCTGCTGTAGAAATAAATTCAAATAAAGATCATATTATGAATAAGTTATACATAAAAATACATAGTTTTCTTCCATGTGACTGCTCAAAATTTTTTTTCTGAAATTTGTTGGATGTGTTTTCTCCAGACCTGATTTGAGAAATCTGTGAATCAAAGATATAAATGTAAATTTGCATCTGCTCACCCACCAGTGCATTCTAGTAATTACATGAAGGATTTTTTACTAGATTATGTTTTTTAGTCAAGCTTCCAAGAGCAGAACATGGATAACAATGTCATTTGAACTCAGGATTACCTTTGTGGATGCCAGTGATAGGCATTTTTGAATAGCTAGTAATTCATCACTGTCATTTCATGGCTAAAGTTCAGAATGGTATCTGACCTTCTGCTCTATGACTTAGTGTCACTGCAGGCACACTACCTTTATTTAGCCAGGACATAGCTGTATTCATTTAGCACCTTGTTGGTGGAAAGCAGACAATGAAAGAATTAAATGTCAGACTTCTGAGAACTACAAGAAAGGCTTTCTTCCTTCAGATCAGAGACTAGAATAAGGTGTCAATCAGACAAAAATCTTCTTACAAGGTAAAAAAAATAAATTTAAAAAATCTGTTTTAATAGTGAGGGTTGTAAGGAAAGAAAGGGTTCACAGAGTTTTGATATGTTTTACAATGAGTACGAATAAACTTTACAAAGAAATAAGAATATCTGCCAGAAAGACCTTCTTTTTTTCCCAAATCACAGGTTATTTAAAAATTGCAGAAACTGAAGATTTTGGGGTGAGATCAGCCTAATAAATGCAAGGTGAAAAAAGAAAAAGGTAGTCTCACATTTTCAAAGACAAACTTTGTATATTTGACTTACAAACACTGTTAAAAAAACCCCAAGCCTGCCACTATGCTATATTCTGGTAAAATATGATATTGAAGCACTGTACAATTGCTCATGTAACATAAGCTGCAGCTGAGTTGGAAAGCTGATCTGTTATTATGTGATGAGACTGCTGGGAAATTTTCTTACTTATAACATGTCAGCAGCCAACTGAGGTAGGTATGCAAAACCATGAGTCAGGACGTAAGGAGGTAGGAGGTGTAAACAGCAATTTATCAACATGGGCAAAAAATACAAATTGTTTATGGTTTCCCAAATGTTAGATACACTGAGGCAGTCTAGGACAAATTCATTACTGGAGAAAAAGAAACAGTTCTGAAATCAGTGAAGGTGCACCTGTTTCTGCAGAAAAATCCTGTGGGCCAATAACTTAAGTGCCTGAGATATGAATCCCTTATGTCCACCATTTACAGCACCAGTTCCTGCTTCTGTGCACTCATGAATCCTTAAATTAGCTACAGCTGGAGTAGCTTGGGGTCCAGCAGCTTCCAATTTTCAGGAAACAGTTGACACATTTAGTCCCCTTTTGTAAATCAAGCTTGCAAAGGGAACAATTGCCTGTCATTTTCCTCTACCACATGTGAGGGTCTGTACCAGCAAAGCTGGTAAAAAGGGAGTGGGGAAAATTAGGCAGAGATTTTCTCATATTGAGAAGATACTAGCCCTTGCTTGCTGTATTCATCCTAATTTTGCTGACCTACAGCCTCACTGCAACTATCCACTTCTATCCTGAAATAGGTAAGTGAAACATAAAAGTTAATTATCTTTTTTCTGTGAAGGAAGCTTTGCAAATATGGAACTTTACAAGGGTTGTAGGGCAAACAAGCACCTTTGCATATATGATGGTATGGTTTAAAGCCCTCCATTGAAATCAGGTATGATTTTTAAGGCCAATTTGAATAAAAATTAGGAATTGAAAATTTGTGAGGAAAGATGCATAGGTTTGGTAAAAACAAACTGAATTTACCCTAGGTATGTTGAATTCTAACTTAAAACCATATCTGCTAGTGTACACAACATTTCAGTTAATGTCTATATCTATGTCATTTGCTCAAAGTAAGTGAAGTGAAAGGTTTACTGTATGGGAAAGCTCCAGTAATCTGATTTGTTGACTAGACTGGAAAGCAAAGATAAAGTACTGCTATTAAATTAGTCTCTTTGATTAGCAAGTTACATATAAAGTTAATGTTGCATTTGGCACCAAACTTGATAGGCTGTTCCCTGACGAGGGATAGAAGAAGAAGATATTGGAGAGATATATTCACTCTGAGAAGCGGTGTAAACCTTTCTTTTAAACTGATGTGACTTCAGAAGGAATTACCAAAAAATAGAATTAAGGTTTATTTTCCGGTAAAATTTAGAGAAAAATATTACATATTGCTTTTTAAAACAAATCTGCATCACTTCTGATTTCTTATTTTCTTTCTTAACTACTTAGCTTCTGTATTATTAGGGTTGCTTTTACATTAGAAACTCCGGTTTGAAGAAATAAACTACTGCATATCTTTAAAGCTAAAATATATCTTAAAGTTCTATCGGTTTTCTATGAAAAAACCTCCTTCTGATACTTGCCCAAGTTAGAACTGGTGAAACACATATTACTGCAATTCTTGTTTTCACTTAATAAGGTTTTTGATTTTGTTTTTGATTTGTCTAAATACTATTTCACATGAATTCATATATTTTAACAAAATATAACCCAGGAAGATTTGCGACATTCACACAGACATTTTGGTGTCAGTGAGTTTCCCTTGGGCCTCATTATCATCTGGCACTGGGATAAAAGAATTCTGCAAACCTAAAAACTATGGCTTTTTTTCACTGGCCAAAACTTACTAGCTGTTAGAAGAAACTTGTAAGGAAAAGTTTAGTTTCTGGAGAAAGGAAACAGAGAAGACAAGTGCATAGAAATTGCATACCTTAACTGGTAACAATCACATTCTTAAAATGTGTCTTAAATATTTTTATTTGCTGTAGTATGTGACAAGAGAAAGGCACCAAAAGTCCATTATTTTTATCTGTAATGGAAGTGTGAAGATTTGCATGTCATTATAAATTAACATTTTATGTGAGGTCGTGTTGTGAGGTCATGTTATAAGGTCACCCTGGCCCTATTTGAAATGTACATGTTAGAGAAGTATATGGGTATACTAGTAGTGTTGACAGAAATACATTATAAACAATGCTCTCTCCAACTCAGATCCATAAAAGATTAATGGAGAAAGAAGGACAAATACAGTAACTCATACAAACCCCTCTATTTTGCGAATTTCAATAACTATTAATGTCTCCTTAAGCTTGGAGCATCCCTATGTCAAAACGAGTTCAGTTTCTGAAACACCTCAGCTAAACAGATGTTCCATGAATTGCTCATAAAATGCTTTATTTATTTAATTCACATTAGTACATTAAATCTTTATCTACAATATCATAATGACTTCCACTTCTGATGAAGATTAGCTCTTCCTTCTTTACTTTCTCTTTTAATGATAATCTAGCTCTGTTTTTAGTAGCCTGGTTAATCATTACCTGAATCTGAAAGAATACTCTAATGTGAATTATAGCCCCATAAAGCCTTATATCCTATAGCACATTCAGCAAAATTGTGCTGGAGATTATATTCTAATTCCTTACCAGAATTGCCAATATTTCTGATAAAATATTTTCAAAAAGAAATGTCCATAAACTGATGTTTTTAATGTAAAGTGGAAATTATTTTAAAGAATTATAAATTCTACTTTGAAATTACATCTTTCTTGATTGTTTGACATCTAAAAGTTACTACAGAACATCTGTTCGCATACTGCACTTAGTTGGAAGCTGGAAAATATTAATTCCAACACCAAGATGCACAGAAGTAAGACAACATTTTAAATTACTTTTCATCCACTCTTGGAATCCATTCTCAATAAAGACAAAGATGACAGATGATTATGTCTGCTGCAAGGCAGCAGACAAAAGTTTGGCATAATTTACCACTGTTGCCCAAAACATAAAGCCTATTCAACAATTAGTAATATGACTGTTTACCTGCCTAACAAAGAATACTGCTACCTATTTCTTTTCAAAAGCAGGTGCCCTGCAACTTATTCAGTTAACAAGCTTAAGCTATTCCAAAGAAAATAATTCCAGATAAGTGTGTTTGATAAGTACTTTCACACCAAAATTCAAAAGTGAAAGACTCAACAAATGTTGAAATGAATGTTTGTGAAGCCAATAAAATACACAGATATGGTGCTCTAATGCTGCCAGTATCATTCATTTTGAATATGCTTGTCTTTGACTCCTAGCTATAATCCCGAACTGTTCTACAGTGGGAACAATCTCTCGCTGTCATGCGTTAATAATATAATATTTGATGAGAAAAAAGAACTTTTGAGTCAACGAAATTTTACAAGATTTACTCTTTTTTCTTTTTGCCTTGTGTGTTCAAAGTCCCTTAAGGCTCTCAAAGTTCAGACATGCTTCTGAGTGCCCAATGTATGTCTGAATTTTCCTAGTTATCCCAAATCATCAAAACAAAATTTCTCTCTGCAATTCCTTGAGATGCAAGCTCACAAAATAGGAATGCACAGCTTTTGCAGAAATTGCTGGAACTCCTGGGAAATTGAACAAGTTCATAGATCTGCCTTACCTTTAGGTAAGGGAAGTCTCACTGCTAAGCACTGTGAAGCTGTGCTTAGGTCAAGTCAGGTTAAGAATATGTATTACCTTCAATCTCTGCAATAGCACAGTGAGACAGCCCAGTGACAAATCTTCAAAGAAGTTAAAAGAGAAAGAAAATTGTGCTTACCTGCTTTCCCCCAAGATCAGATCTAAAAGATATCTTGCCCTATATTCATCTTACATTTGGATCATTCACTTCTTCAGAGCTTCTGGTGTCTGAATGTATCTCATCTCAGGTTGTAGTCATAAGGCAAACTCCACTTCTGCCAAAACACACTACCTTACTTAGCAACTGACTCTAACAGTTCTCCTGTCAAAAATTACAGTCTTCAAAAATGCAGGTTTTGTCAGGTACTAACCTCTGACAGTAGACAAAACCTGCCTAATAACTGACTAGCCTAGAAACATCTCCTCCATGCCAGCAAAACAGCTACTTTTATCTCTTACTCATGCCTTGGTGAGTGTGAAGTGAAATTCAGTCTCATCTTTTATATTGTGCCTTATTTTGACAAACATATTCAATATAATAATATAAATGTAATTATTGCATTTATCGATTTACCCAGTCAATTCTTATTTAAAAGCCACACATAATTTTTGGGCAGATAACATATATATAAGTCAATAGTAAATCCGAAAAATCCGGTATAAAGAATTGCTAAGAGACTTTGGATCTTTTAAGCAGAAAAGGTATTTATTTTGACGCTGGGAGCAAGTGTGGTTCGCACCACAGAGAACTTGTTTGAAGGTTTCACACAAAATCAGTGGGTTTTATACAATTTTCATACATAATTAAATGCATATTCATATGATTACAACATCTATCTATACATATTAATAACAGGTGGAGTATAGGCAGAGCTTAGGGTGGCGCTCCTCTTGGCCCTCAATCCCGGTGGCAAATCCGCTCTTCCTCCTGTGAGTCTGGGGTCTTCTTTCATCTTCAGCAACCTGACCTTTCTACCTTTCCATTGTTCTTGACCCACTCACTGAAGCTTGGAGAAAGCCCTGTCTCCAGGCCTATTTCTCCTATTCAAATGTCTACCTTATCTTACTGTGTCCTAATTTATTACCTCTAGGCCTATTGTATACTTCTTCTAGCATTCTTCTAAGTTTTGGTCCAGTAGGCAGAATAGAACAAGTCTCTAGTAGCACAGACCAATTAAATGGTGGGGGGGGGGGCTTTTTAGCAGACCCAGATTTCTCAGTTAACTCATTTGGGCCTAGCTTCTTGTTTCAATAGACACTTGGTATCCATTTCTCCTGTGGTGTTTGTGTACCCTTGTTGGTTTCAAGGTTCCAGAGAGCAGTTTGATCCCTGTAAGATACTTATGGTAACAGATATTTTCTTTGAAAGGTTTACCCCCAGTTCTGTGTGGATATCCCAGATTTATCACCCACCCTAAATAGCATTCCCACTCTTGAACAGCTCCAGCTTTCGTAGACAGAACTGCAGACGGATAATAACCTTCACTTACATATCTTCTTTCCATGTCCTTAAGGAATAAGCCAAAATGCACATTAGTATTCAATTACAGCTTTATAAAATAAAAGTTGAGCATGAAGTAAATTTAATTTAAATATTAGGAGAGTTGTTTTGGGGGGGGTGTTGTTTGGTTTTTTGTTGGGTTTGTTTTTGTTTTTGTTTTTTTAACTTACTAAAGGAAAAGAATTGTCAAGCATAAAATAGTTTCCCTTTTTGCATAGGCATCTAAGGCAGGAAAAAAATTACTTTTCTTTTAGACAATTAAATCCAATAATGTTAGATTCAAAAGTGACTTTCCCTATGTCCTCTAGAAGTTAATTACACGTACAAGGACTGCTTATTGATAGCATGGATTTAGAAGTCAAATTAATCTAAAATTTTGGAAACTGCTTCATAAATGCTTATTGCTATAAAATTTGATTAAAAAACCAACCAAACAAACAAAAAAACAAAAACAAAAAAACAATGTTACAGGGAGCATAATAGGAAGGGGATTTTAATGGATTTTCAACTATTCTGTCTGAAAGTCTTAAAAATGTCACCTCTTAAGATGTAGTACAATTGTACTCCAAGGAAAGAATTAGATCTCAGGATAACAAATGACACTGTGTTTATCATCAATACAAGTAGAAATTCATTAACAAAACTGTTACAGCAGAACTGAACTTACAAAATTAAAACCAGATCACTGATACTGAAGCTTGACTTTGTTATTTCCCAACTTAAAGATGAAGGACTGAGAAAGTGCTGAAAATTGAGAAGGTTTCATACAGCTTTCAGAGAATGGAGTTTCTCTTAAATCTAAATCCTGAAAATTCATTTCGTGAGCTTCGTTGGATAATTATTTTAATGAGAACAGGCCACAACAGGCAGGGTGATTTTTATGATAAAGCTCTACATCACACAGTGAAAAATTTTAGAATAAATCCTGCCTTCAGGAAGGGAAGAACTACAAAAAATACAATTTTTGTAACAAACATCAGGAAAAGCCACATTAGAGAAGTCAGTGTATTATTATTTATTCAGCAAATTTCATGCATTACCATTGTTTTTTATTTGTGAAAATAAAATGGACATTTTAGTTTCAAATGAAAAATTTTAGTGAAAAAATTTAATTTTGTATGAAAACCTAAATACACACTTTGAAATAAAGACAAATGGGAGGAAGGCAAGTGTTAGAAGTCAAGGAAACAAGAATATGTGTGCTATGTTAATGCATAAGGTGGAAAAATAGTAAGAAATCTTGATTTATTGACATCGTTCGTAGCCAAATTTTTTTTCTGACAGATTGTCTTTGAGGACCATTGGAAAAAAATTTCAGATATAAAAATTATTTAGCATCTAACAACTATATCTGTAAACCTGTATCAATAACTAAAGCAGTAATAATTTTTTTTTGCCAAATTTAGTGTTGAACTGGTCATAAAATACATAGGTAACCAACATGAAAGACTATCTCGATCAAAGATGCCCCAAACCTGATTTTTTTTCAATAACTGGAGTTCATAATGGACACTTACAGGTAAAGTCAAAATAGAAGCAAAGTAAAATCATGTTATACACAGAAGTGTTTGAAATTAGATAGATGACAGCCTGACAAAGGCTTGTTGAGGAAAGGATAGCTCTATAAATTGTTTTATTTATTTTATCAGCTTGATGCTCTAGCTGTTGACAATCTTGATTTATTTGTAATTTTGACCTATCAGACTGAGGAATGTTTCTCTACAGGGATCTGAGAAATAGATCTAAAATATAAGAAATATTCTTTTCAATTTTTTTTAATAGTACTTCATTATTTTTTACTATTGCAGCAAATATCGCAAAACATGGTTCTTCTGAAAATTAAAGACATTACTGTCATTGTTAAATACCATCCCTGTATTTAAATCTTTGTGAAAGAAAATCTTTGTGTCTTTCTTTGTCAGTAAGAATGTGGTTTTAGTTTGGGTTTTGATGGGATTTTGGGATTGACTTGGGTTTTTTTTTTTTCATTTGGGTTTTGATTTTTGACAACTAATAAACCTCTCTGCTAAGTCCATTAGATAATATTTTTTAGCAAACATTTTGTCAAATAGTGATTGTGCTATTTTTTTCTCTTTATTTTTATGTATCTTTTTTAACCTTACAAGAATATTTTGATTATTTGAATTTCACTCTGTTCCTTACCTATTTAGGGACACTGTTGAACTGTATGTACCATGATAGAAAGCTAAAATTAAGAATTAAGTGCCTAATCTTAGCATATGATATTAAATGTACCATGGTAGTTCTCTGCCATTTTTATAAGGAAAATCACTTCTGTAGAATGGTCTTTGCGTTTGTTTTAAGATTTTATTGAAATATCAAGTACTGTATGCTGCTCAATATGTGATCTTCCGTATTACCATCCTTGTAACACATTTTAATATCTGTGGCAAACAGAACAATGTTGTGGTCTAAAATTGTAATATATAATTTATTTATTTTTAGTAGGTGATTTTGAAGTATGTTGGGTACTCCTGTTTTATTTAGCCAAGTGGCATGAGTTCTTTCTTTTTCCTCATGAACACTGAAAATGTTGCCTGTTTTTTCACTTTTATATAAAATGCATAGGCAGTGATTTTTAAGAGCAGGTAGGACAGAGGAGGGAAGAAGCGGAAGTAGAGCATCCTTTCTACACTGTATGTAGGGTTATCATTTGTTTTTCTTGTGTACAAAGTACTGATCACTGTTGGATGAATGTTCTCAGCAGCTCCTGCGAGGTGCTTGGTCTCTGTGAGGACTGTACCTGCTGCTGTTTGAAATGGACACTTTTCTTTTGTGTTTTGATGCAAATTTTATCTGGTCATATCTTCTAATTATGTTTACAGTTTCGTATAAACTGATGAAAAGAAGGATAATGCTGTTACTCTAGCCCCATGGTAATAAGAATTTGTCAACAGGCTACATCAGCTCCACCACATTAAGCTGCATGTGAATTTAGGCTACTGACTGCTTTGATAACTACTTAATGTGATGATGCCATTAATACCTCGTATTTCATTATTTTCACCATACTTTACTCTCTGACCTTGTCTGCTTCCCCAGGGAGGACTTAGGTTACTCACAGAGATCAATTAAGGTTTTTCTTCTGTACCTTGTTACTTATGATTACCTGTTTTACCTGTCAAATTACTTGGAGTCCAATAGTTATTTAATCGGAACAAAGACTGAGGTGTTTGGTATAATGGTACAAGGACTACTTTCGTTGAAGAGAGATCAGAAAGTGATATTTGGAAATCTGAAATACTTCACAGTCTTGAGGAGAAAATAATAAAAATTTAGGAGATTAAAACTAAAACCATAGAGTTCAATTACACAAACTTTTCCATAAATGTTCTAGTTTTGAAGTAAATCTTTATATTAAATAATTTTCATGTTATTGCTATGAAAATTCAAAATACTGTATTTTTTTCATCTACCTTTTGCCAAACAAAATTAGTTTGGGTTGTATCAGTAATTATTGATACATAGCAAAGGCAGTAAGTGAGTGAACATGAACATGAGGGAATATCTATGTGAATTGAATTATTTCTGAATTCCAGGTCAATAATACAAAGTCTGGGTGATGGGTGTTTCAGTATTTTGAAATCATACTATAGTGTGAGTAATATTTTAATTTCTTGAATAGAACTGTTTCTCTCTTAATTTCTTACTGTCAGGGGAGTTATAACATAGATTTACTTGTAAACTATGTATACAAAAAATTTCATGGATTATGTGTGGTCACAAACACTGATACATTTTTATCCTTGTAACATTTTTTAGAAATTGAAAAGTATCTTTTCTGTGTAATTTTTATAATTATATCATTGTTTTCTTGATACCTTTTAATTCTCAAAGCTCAAAAAAAAATAAAGCTACAATTATTTTCTTCAAGTTAGAATTCCTTTGTTAGTTATGATTCAAATTATGAAAAATTTTCAAAGTCTTTTCAGTCATAAATACTGTCAAATATGTCAGGTTCTCTTCAAAGCTCATTTATAGTATACATCAACAACTAAATAATATTGCAAAGAAGATTTTTTGACAAGATATAGTGAAATTATTAGCCATGTAAACTTGGGATCTCTGATAACCACAATATAATGATTTTTTTATTCACATGAAGTTTCTATGCCCATTTCAGATGTATTTTTAATATTTAAAAAAACCCGACAAATATGAAGTATTAATGAAATCATGTACACAGACAGATTTTGAGAATGGGTGAAATGTTGCTTACAGAAGAGTTGTTTGGCTACAAATTCGTTACTCCAATAGAGATAGTCATTACCTGTCTTCACTGGCATTAGAATTCAGGTTTTTACCTGGTGTGAGGCAGCCTCATTCATGTATTCCTATTACAAAGCAAACAAAACACAGTTGAAAAACCAAAACCAAACAAACAATCTTTGACTGGCTTTTAGCAATACCTTGTCCTTCTGGACTATTACAAGTCCTCCTTTTGGAGTTTTGGTTAGGCCAATGGGTGCTCTGTTTCTGAATCAGATAATTGTCATTGGGAGAAGCTCTTTGTTAATAGGGCAAACCACAGGAGGAATTTTAAAAAAACAGGCTTCACAGAACCTCATAGTTACAAACTGTGGGATATGGGAAATTTCCCCAAATACACATAAGGGTTCTGGAGACACAGCAAGGGATCATCTGAAGGTCAATGGTATTCATGCTGGTACTGGTTATGTCGACACATCACCTAGGTACTTCAGTGAGTTGGATGGTTGCTGTTGGCAAGGAGGAAAATGTACCCATGTGTGATTAGTTGATAGTGTTTGTATAGCAAATATGTTGCCTTTTCATAACTTATTTTTCCTTTACTAGACTTCTAAGTGCTTTGGAAGGATATACCTGCTTTGTTTAACTTAGTATCTCAGATGGCAAGACTGAGGCAGCTGTAGTTTCAGTGACCAGCAAAGCAGCATTTTTTATTGGCTGAAAGCAGGCATTCAAGACACATTTTGCCCACAGTTGAATTTAATTCCAAAATGCTGTAAAAGTCTTTAAACATCTGCTTGGGGGGGGGGGGGTTTGTGAGAAAAAAAAAAAGGCTGAATTAAATTCTTCCTTTAAATGACATTGCATTCCCTCATTAACTGTTCTTTGACACAGCAACAAGGTCAGCATTATAGGAGTGTGGTAACTTGCATATGAGTAAAATGCCCTTCCATCTTTTTTTGTATTTTTATTTATTCTATCAGTACCAAAGTCACCTTTCCTTGGCAAAACATAAATTTTCATAATTTAGTTTTCATAATATCTTTCCTATTGGCTTGCTTCTGCCTCTTACAGTTTGCCAAAAAAAATAGTCTGAAACAATTTTTGTGTGGCACCCTTCATAAAAGAGAAGAGTTATATTTATATTCAAATATAAAATATTCAAAATATATGTTGAAAGACATACTGTCAAAGGAGACATATTTTTCTTTTTCCTGTGCTCCAGTAGTATCATTACCACTTTGAACTTAGCTCTTGTTAATCCTTTAAATAACTGCTGTCATATATATCACAAAGATTACTGAAGACAATGTGATGTGATACATCAACTTCACAAGAATATGGAACTTTGCAGAACTTTACATAATACCAGCTAGATTTTGTAATATCTATCCTTATTTTTAATTCCTTTGCATATAATCTTAATAAGTGATTAATTTCTAAATACACTTGGATTTGATACTAAGTAGCCATAGCAGAATAAAAAGATAATCTGGATTTAGTACCATTAAATTGAAGTGATAGAACAGACTCTTCCAAAACTGAGGGATAAAATTCAGCTTTGTTTCCCCAGAAAAATTGCTTCCTTTTTTTTTCTTTTAAAAATCAATAAACATATACCAATAAAAAACTAGCTTCCCATACTTGTTTGGGTTTTTTTCTGATTTTTTTTTCCATAAAATCTTGGTTTTGTAGGATTTGTTTTGGTAAAATTTGATTGCATAATTTGGTTTGAGACAGATTGGATTGGATTAGATTTTCATGAATTTTTTTGAGTTTGTCATCAAATTCCCATTAAGACTGTTTAAGGTAATAGACGATTGAATGAAGTTCTACATGAAAAACCCCAACCCAAACCACAACAACAACAAAAGCCCTCCAAATAGTACGCATACGGGGATAAAATAGACAAAGTAGATCAGAGCTGTTGCAAGCTATATTAAATAATTGTTTTTGTTCTCTTACCACTTGTGATGCTCCTGCTAGCATACTCTGTCCTGGGCACTGCATTTCCAGTGCAGAAATGAACCAGTTGGAGAAGGTCTAGGATAAAGTGAGAATAATCAAAGTTCTTAGGATTTAGACTCTCTGAGAAAAGACTAGATTGGAAATTCTAGAAATCTATATAAAATAGTAATGAAGGGGAAGAACATAAGTCTCAAAATAGATCAAAAGTATGCTGGCACTTCTGAACTTGATCACTATCTCCATACAGTTATTTTTAAGAAAAAATACAAAAGAAGCAAAGGAATACAATTTCTCGTGTTATAGAAATTATGTTTAAATCTATGAAAAAGCAGATAACAGTTGACCCATTCAGGTAGTGGGGGAACAAGGGAACAGATTACTTTGTGGGTTCTGTTTGCAGTGATATGGATTTATTGTGAGTGATGTCTGTTCTGTATATGTTTTTCTCATATGCCAGAGATGTGCAGCACATATGTTTCAAAGAAACTTTATCTGCATTGTGCACAGCCCTTCTGATTTTTTTCATTTCTACCACTTCACCATATATACTATCAGCACTTGCGTCCACAAACTCTCATAACCAGATCTCTATAGGATACTGTTATTTTTCACCCTCCTGTTTGTGATCAGCTCCCTTTACTTAAAGGGATCTTGCATTGCAACCTTGATCCTATGTCAGATGTACAGTCCTACTCAAAAAATAGCTTCATTCAAAACAGGACCATTAATAATTATATTTTTGACCAATATAAAAATTGTAAATTAGAAGATTAAGTTAATTTAGCAGAATAATTTAGTTTTTTCTTGTACTTCTGACAGCTTGGGCTCTGAGGAGGTATGCACACAGTTTGTACTTCCATCTTCACATCCTGTTCTCACTAAAGCAATATAAAAGCCTATTAACTTTTCAGAGTTTGTTTCATCATTCCCTCCATCCAATTTAAATTAATGCTGAGTTCAGATCATCTGTCCTTCACCAAGCTCATAAAGTGGAGATAATAGACATTTTAAATTATAAGGAGTCAAACTAGTTATGGTTCTAACATCTTTTAAATCCTCTTGAATAATTACATGGGAAGTATGGACACCTAGGAGAAGCCAGATCATTTAATGTGACAATAGGCTACTCATTGTATGTTGATTTTATAGGAAACCCTTTTTCTACAAGTTTGCTTTACATTGATATTTAATGTTTATTTCAGCAAATAAGATTTTAAAGTATTGATATTTAGATGCATAATATGATATATTAAAAAATTCTTGTCTGTCAGAATACTAGAATCAAACACTACCAAAATCCCATCTCCCAGACAGCTTCTATGAATCTTGTGATAAAAAATGGAAAGAATTCTCATTTGTGTCCTCTTTATTTGCATAGAAGATACTTTCAAATTTAATTCACTGCAGAAATTCACAAACATAACTGATTGACAGCACTAATATTAATACCAGATTATTACAATGTGTTTATTGTATTTGCTAAAGTACATGCTGTCAGGAAAAATACTTGAACAGTGATCAGTGGGTGGATATAAATGGGATGGTAACAGAAAAAATTTAATGGACCAGTGTAAAGAAAATAGTGTTTGCCAGCAAATTGTTGTATTGTAATTTAAACTAAATTATAATTAGAAAGTAGTAAAAAAAAATACGATATAGCTTATAGAACTATGATTTCCCCCAGATAAAGATATTCAAAGCAGGCTAGACAAGAACAATGGTATTCCACATAAGAATTTGAGTCAGTTTGACTCATCCGTGCATCACTTTCAAAATAGCAGTGAATAACACTTGAATATGTATGTTGTCCATGTGCTCGCCTTGCCAACAGTTCAGGTTAACCAGTAGCCAAGCCTTCAGCCAATTTCCGAGATGCTCTTTATTTCAACAGAGTTGCTCAATCAGGTCTATGTCATTCACTGCCATACTTACAGACAGGGAGAAACAAAGCAAAAGGAGAAGTCACTAATTTCTCTCTTGAGGACGAATCTACTTCTCTGTCAACTCTTCTGAGCGTATCAACAGAACCACCTCAGGTGAAGGGAATTTGTGAAGGGGAAATCATGTGTGACCAGCGTGATAGCCTTCTACATTGAGAAGGCTGGTCTGGTGAATGCTGTGGAAACTTTTTGAAAAGCAATAAATACCTTGATTTAAATTAAAAATTGATATGGCAAAAATTTTGCTGATTGGGAATTTATAACATTAAAAAGAAGTTAAGAAGCATTTTTTTGGTGACAATTCATTGTTCTCTAGTTCTGTAAGTATATGCAGTGTTTGATGGAGCTGTGCTATGTCTGGAGGTATCCCCCCCCAAAGATGAGTGGGATTGTAGAACTTGAGCGTTATCTTCCCCAAAACAGGTCAAATTCTCTTATATAGTTGTTACTGTTGAATTTACCTTGAAAAAATAGAAGAATAAAATATTTTAATAAAATTTAATTAAACAAAAATAATTCCAATCAGATTGCTGTGATGCATAATTGAATCAATTTCTTCTGTTTTCCTGAGAATAGGTGTATAAATTGCTGCAAAATTGACAAATCCCTCTGAAATTTGCAGGCGCTGCAAATTCCTTGGGGAGAAAACTATTTGGGAAGACACTTTGAATACAATAAAAATTTACAGAAATCTACGATTTGTTTCACCTGTTTCATTCTTCTGAACAGATTTCAAAGAATTAAACAGAAGATATTAAAAAAAATAACTGATAACTGTGTAAAAAAGAGAATAAAAAGTTACTATGATCCAGCCAGAGGTCTGACAAATGGTCTAGCTCATAAATTTGGGGTAGAATTCTGCTAAAGTGTAAACTAAAAGCCATCGGAATCTGCTTACATGCAAAACCAAAAAGGTCTGATGACTGGCATTTTTACAGGCTCTGGTTACCATTTTAGTGTTAATTTCTCTCCCGTGAGGTAAAAATATTCCTCATAGTCCTCGTTGTGAGGCATGAATATTCCAGTTCTGATGCCATAGAAGTTGTCACTTATCAAGCCTTAGCTCTTGTGTATTACTTTGTCATTGTTTTATAGAGATATTAGAATATGTCATCTATCATCAAATGTAAATTATTATTTGAGTACATAAACTTCTTTTCTCATAGGTATGCAAATTCCTGTGAAAAGTTAGAGGTAGCTGGAAAACACTCCTCATTTATGGACCAAACCAAAGCTGTCAGGTAGAAATGTACACCACTGGTCCTGTGTCAGCAGACAAAATGAATCCTAGAACAGAAACGAAACTACTGTGTTCTCAGAGCAAGGACTGCTGGTATGGTACATTTTTCTCCATTCTTGGGGCTTTTGACAAAGGAGTCAGAACCCTTCTGTGCTCTGACATTCCTTCTAAAGACCAAGTACTGTGTGAGAAGACCATTAGGGCTCAAAGAGCTTGTAAGGAAAGCTAAGGTGGCTTAAGTATTTTATACTTTCACATCACAGAAAAGACTAAGAATTTTGCATTGATTCTGTGAAAAACAGAAAAAAAATATCTCCATTGTAATTATTATCACTAAGTTATGGTTCATATTCTTCTGGAATACAGCAGACCTCAAAATGAAGTTCTTTCCCTGTCTGGTTTGGGTAAAAGTCAATAATTTATGTCTCCATTTTCCAAATGAGGATTTACATTCCCAGGTTAGCAGCTGAAGGACTACAGATAATTTTTTTGAAGCTCCAACTTCAAGTGTATTTAAGTAAATTACTCATCTTACTCACACTGCTAGAAAGAAGTTTTGTACCAATGAAAATTCTCAGTCTAAAAAAAAGAATTTAATGGAAATCAATGTTGTTCTGTGGAAAACTTTGGCGCCAAGATGTTGAAGAAGGAGCATGGTACAAAAAAAAAATGGTACTAGACTAACGCATAACCATTGCCTTAAAAGTAGAAAATTCAAATAAAACTTTCAAAGAAACTACAAAAAGTATGGAAGGAAAGAAGAGGATAGGAATGTTTTATTCCCAAATGTTATCAAAATGCATTTCTAGAATTCCTTGCCAGCTAATGCTAAAATTCCCCTAAGGTTTGGGGAATTACTATCTGCTAAAAAAACCCCAAACAACAGCAACAAACAAACACAAGCAAACAAAAAAAAACAAAACCCAAACAATGACAACAACAAAACAAACAAAAAAAAGACCAGAAAAAAAGTAGGACAAAAAAGAAAACAAAAAATTCCTTTACACTTAAAAGCTGTTTCCCAGGATTTCTAAAACTAGACAGAAAATACAATGCAATTTTTTATTTTTAAGATATATATATATATATCAAGCTAAATAGTCTAGTCTACAAACATGTTGTAAGGGGAAAGTAAAAATGGATAAACAAGATGAACCAATTTTACACAGCAAAATTGTGATGCTCATTTCTACCCCTTTTGCCTTCCTCTAACTCCCAGCTCCTTAGTTTATCTATGATAGTCTATCTATTTTTTTATTCATACTGATTTTGTACTCACATGATTTATTATCAAAATTATTATAGAATTGGTCCTCCTCACTAGCAGGTAACATATGTGGAGTAGGTTAAAGACTGAAAGTCTTCATTTTAAAAGGGTAGATGACTGTCTGCAAGCTAAGTAATCCACCTTTATTCTTGGGGCTGATTAGAGATGTCACTCAAGTGTTTTGTCATTTGAAATCAAGCATCTTGGATAGTAAGAAACTGAATTGTGTTATTACCCCAGTCTAAGAGAATTAAAACTTGAATTATCAACATCAAAGAGAAGAACGAAAAAGTAACAGGAACTACAATTGCTAAAGGATTATCTAGTCTCTGTCATTATAACAGCTTGTACTTTTACTCCTGAGTTCCAGGATAAAAAAGTTTTCCATTAAGTGTGGAAAAGTTCAAACACAACCTCTACAAAACCCATCTAGGTGTTTACATCTTTCCTTCCTTCCACCAAGTGTATAAATGGGCTTAGAAAATCTTGCTCTTTCATATTATTGGCTTTCATATTATTGACCTTCTCTGTTGAAAAGAAGGCTGAGTCTCTATTAAAGGCCATTTCAAAAAAAAAGAGGTTGGCATGATGTAGGTGTACCTTGTGACTGTATTATACTGAAGTTTTGTTCTAGTGCTCTAGTTCTCAAATGTAAACCACGTGTTGTACTGAGGAAAATAAAAACATACAATGTAGATTTGCTACCCCAAAATGAAGTACAGCATTTCATATAAAGAAGCTTTCAGACTTTGAATAAAAGCATATGGAAGCACAGGCTTAATCATTTTTAGTGAAAAGTTTCCCTGTCTTACACAAACAAATATATGACACTGTTAGCAATATTTTATTCAATGTATAACCAAGTAAGTTTTTTCCCAAACAGATACATACACTTACTACAGACTATACACAAAAAAAACCAATGCAACAAAAGAGTAGATCCTTGTGATTGCTTCTATAGTAGTAATGAAGCACTTTGTAGAACATCTTGAGGGAGATGCTTAAGTATTTGTTTCAGAGTCTGTAACTGTAATTCAATTGCTAATTCCCAAAAGTGCACACATATTTTCCAGGAAAATACTTTTTCAGAAAGACATAGGCTTACTGTTTTGGGGTTTTTTCAAATATAAGGATTTCTTTTAAAAAATCTGTTCCTAGAGTTGTTCAGAAATAGAAATAATTCCATGTGGTACCAAACTGGAAAAAACAAAACAAAAAAAACCAAAACAAAACCAAAAAAAACCCCCAAAACTTGACAGTATAGTTCTTTTAAACTCAAAAATATTATAATGCCTGTGGTTACAGGCTAAACACTTTTCTTTCCACCCTGGAAATAAAGAAATTACTATATTCTTAAATAAGGCAGTTTTTGTAATCACATTATCACTCACTCATTCAGTCTGCATTTTTGATTACAAAGCAGCTCATACGCCTTTATAGATGCCAATAAAGGCAGAGTATTAATTAGCAAAAGAAGATCCCAGGAGATCCATTTTTCAGTCTCAAACCATGATGTCCTTAACATTATGAGTGTGAGCTGACTCTCCCCTAAAGAGTTACCGATGTGGATGTCATCAGGATAACCTTGAACTAAACCTAAAACCCAATAACAAGTAGTTATGTGTGTTTCTGCTGGCTTTATTCATTATTCCAACACAGATTTCATAAACATATAAACTGAGTTATATCATGTGTTTGTCAAATAGAACAGGTAACTTTAGTGGTCCAAGATTTTCTTAATACTTGAAAGAGACACCCTGAATAGTCAGATCTATTTTTCTATACCCTTAGACTATATAAGGATAGTATTTAATGAAAATAATGATTCTTAGTTCAGTTCATCTGTCTGAAAATATTTATAACATTTAAAGCCGTCTTAGAAATTTCCTGACTACTTTGTGGCAGCTAATATTATCTTTCTGTACATACTCTTTGCCAAATTATAATAATTTTTTCTGTGTAAAGTTTATGTCTGAATTTAAATAGTACTTCCCCTACTCTAATGCTTAACACTATATTTTTAAAGAACATATATCTTTAGACTGTCATCTTTCCCTTTGATCCTAATTTTGCTGGGAAAACCAAAATAAATATATTTTAGTCTTCTATTCAGAGACTGAACACCTGTTACAAAGATGTGTTTTTTCTTTTTCCAAAGCCACATAGTTCTACCCCATGAAAATTTTATTGCATGCATCTGTTTTACCTTAGCCAATGTCTTTCTCATCTGACTCCTGTGTCTCAAAGGTGCTCTTTGATCAACCAAGACACATGTATGTTCTTTAAGTTTTCATTAAAGTAGTTCCATTCATAACAGAAATTCTGGTTGTCCTCAAGTGCTTCACTTCAGCATTTTTTGGCTTTGTAATAATATTTATTTCCTTAGATGAGTAATACACAATGAAAAGTCACCATTCTTCGTCTCACAGACAGAAATCCTAACCTGCATTACTGATGTTTCAGTATTATTGCTATTCCAAGTTTTCTGCTGTCCTGGACTTGAAACCAGACCAATCCAGCTGCCATATTTTCATACCATGACTTCAATTCATATAAAAATTTTGCAGCCAGTTCTTTCTAATTGCACTAGTACTCTAGCAGTTTGTAGTAAAATCATTGCATTAATGAAAACATACCGTTTGAATTATGTTGCTACCAATTTCAGAATATATTTTCCTCTTGCAAGGGGATAAAACACCACTAGAGTAAATTTTACTTCCCAGTGTCACCGAAGTCCACAAGGTGCAGTCTTACTATGTTCATGGTCAAGTTTCTCTATCTTTGCCATCAGAGAAACAATCCTTCCACTGGTAATGTATCATTAAAAAAAAAATAATTAAAAAAAAAATCCCCCCCTAAAATAAAACAAAAATAAACCAAAACCAAAACAAACAAACAAAAACCTTTAGGGCTGCAAACATTATCCAATGAAAACAGGAAGATAAATATTTCAGACAAAAAATACTAAAGATGAAAGGTTATTAACATCCTAGAAGTAAAAAGGTCAGACAACTCAATATTTCACATGCTTTATGACTTATATCTTGCACAGTGATTTACATCAGAAGCTGTCATAGTCTTGGAGGCATTTATTTCTCAGACTTACTTGTATTTGAAAATACATAAGTATAGCAAAGATCTATCTGTACTTGCAATTGCCAAAATCTCAAATGGGCCTTTCTTTAAGTTATATCAACATAACAAAGTACGTACCTATCCACAAAAAGATAATGGGAGTGTATATACGGCAATAGAAATGTATGTTCCAAGAAAAATAATGTAAGATTTAATATATCATAGAAGTCATAGTTACAGGATTTATGCAATATATGAGCTCATTGTAATTATAGCATATACAGTAATCAAATTTTTCGTTCTCCAAAATAGCTGCAAGCATTTTTAAAATTTAATAAAAATTTTAAAAAATAAGGTAGTGTTATGGGTTATAAATCTGAGAGAGGAATTTTTCTTTCCCTGCTTCCCTGTAAGAGAAACAGAGTTCAAATTGGGAAGGGGAAAGGGAATCAATTAGCCTTACAAAAGAAATGGCTAGCCAGGCTGCATTTCTGGCTAATGGCCCATTGAACGGTGGAGTGAGGGGGGGGGGGAAGGTTTGGGGGATTTGGGGAGCTGGCCACCTGGAGAGAGGACAGTCTGCTCGGACTACTGGCCTCAACTTGTCTGTGAGCTGTCTCTTGTCTCCAGCCCGGATCTACTGTGTTTCAGGATCTACTGTGTTTCATCAGAGACTTGCGTGCCCACAGGGGATAAAAGGGAGGAGTTTTGAGACACCGTCATCTGAGACAACAGTGAGTCCCGTGGGAGTGAACTGGTTCCCTTCCCTTTTTCTCCCATTGGGGGAAGGGTCCTCCATTTCCTTTTCGGCTTCTCCTGCGATCTGAGACCACCCCCCAGACCCCCCTCCCCACGTGGTGACCGCCAGAGCCCAACGGCGCCCCCTGCAGGCCACAACAGGGTACTGCAGGCCCTGCACCTCCAGCGATCCAACAGCGCCCCCTGCAGGCCATGATTAGGACTGCGCTAAAGGACAGAGAAGTATGTATTCAGACTTTTTTTTTGTTGGTTTTTTTTTTCCTAGGACTACTGTCTAGTTTTTTTTGTGTTCTGTTACTGGTTTTGCCAACATATGTACATCTTTTAATAAAGGGTTGTTATTTCTTCTGTTTTTCCACACTTCCTCGATTAAAGGCCCTTAATTTTGAATTTACAATTACTGAGCAAGAGAAGTTTGGTCTATCTCATAACTCATCCTCTTTAGCAAACATTCCAGTCTCCTCTGACTGTGACAGGTAGAAAAAGAACCTTGCCCAGCTTATTCTCCTCCAATATCAAAGCTCTATATGCATAAAACACTTTTTGTGGGTGCTGAGACAAACCATTTCCTTCTCTCTTCCAGAATGTGCCTATTATACTAGAGTTAGAGATATAAATGTCCACTCAAAGTCAAGATTATATATTTTAAAAATTAAGATCTCTCCACATCTCCTTCCTCCCTCAAAAAAAAAAAAAAAAGAATCACTTTTCTCTATTCTTGATAAGAGAGAGGAGAGACAAAAACATTAGTTCTATAGAGACAAGGAGTTTTACTCAAGAGCAAAAAATTTTGGATGATTTTCTCTGCATACTCTAGAATATTTGTAACTTTTTCAATTTTTTCTCAAACTTAATCTAAAAGAAAACTGGAACATCACACTGATAATAATAAAGTTTTCATGTTTAGAGGTTTGGTGGTGGGTTCTTTCTGTAATGAATTTACTGCTGCTGTCTCCATTACTTCAATTCTTTAGATACATTCAGAGTGCATCTACTAGAAGGAGAACTTAGACATACTAAATGATAGCTAGGTGAAGAGTTAAAATACTTCAGTCCTAAACTCAGCCACCACATCATCTTCTTACAAAACACATCTAAATGAACATTCTTGTTTTCATTACTGTAAAGAGAAAAGACTAGTCTGGGCTGACTATCTCAGGTAGTTAAGTCATACAGCTCAAACTGACTCACAGAAAAAATATAATTTTCTCCTTCACTGTTTTTTATGTTCATTTGGGGTTTTTTTTGTTATGGTTTTGGTTTTTTTTAAGACATGTCAGTGTGGAGGAACATCCAGGGTTGCCCCACCCCAGGAGCAAAATCCAGTGCTTTCCCTTGTTGAACTTCATATGGTTGGTGATTGCTCATCCTCTAATTCATCAAAACAAAGGTACTGGAACAGGCTCCCCAGGGAAGTGGTCACAGCATGAAACCTGACAGAGTTCAAGAAGCATTTGGACAATACTCTCAAGCATACGGCGTGACTCTTGGGGATGGTCCTGTGCATGGCTAAGAGTTGGACTCAATGATCTTTGTGAGTCCCTTCCAACTCAGCATATTCTGTGTGATTCTGTCTGAACTAATCCCTCTTCATATAGCTCTAGTGTGAATTCATGTTTCCTGGAGATGGATGTCAGGTATTACACATGATTATACACGTATATGGGTTTTTTTCACTGTGTGTTAACACACTCATGCACTAGTAGTCCCTGATGAGCTAAACTTCATGTATCAATTGTTGCAAGTGCACTCAGGCAAATTTGCAGTTGATTCAACTGTAGTTTTAAGGAAATCTAATTCAGGTCCAGAGTTCTCAAACTTTTGTCAATAAAGTTTCATTTTCTCAGAGTTGTTGTCATAATGTAACAATAGTAATATTTTATCACTTACCTTCAAACACTAAATTCTATTAAAGTTGATAACATGGTGCATAAAGCACCAAGTAATTTCACTTTGTAAAATGTAGCACTTGTCCTGTCTGGAAATAACAGAATGCAGTGATTGTTTTTTTCAGTAGGAAGTGCTGAGTGTTGTTCTGTATTATTATTTCAACAGTGAGAAAGCCAATTTTTTTTGTTACTTATAGCACAGTAATTGCATGTCAAGAATATAATGCTTCACATGTATATTACCTTGAGATTTGAATGGTAATAACATGAAACACTGCCAAAAAGCAGGATAGTGAAAATGAAGCTGTGTTCTGTTTTTCAAAGTAGGTAATGTTTAATTAAACTCTTCCATAAAGTACCTAATGCAAAAAGTGCTATATGTAAGAATTTTCTAGTCTCAAGGACCCGGTTTTATGCCTCTTGTTTCATTTGTTATGTAGTGGATAACCTTTCAGAGGTTTCCAGAATTTCCTTACAGTGAAGTAGGTAGAGTGATGTTTATTTTTGTGATTACTGAAGCATTGTGGTGTCTACAAGGGCATACAGAAATGGAAGACAGCTCAATTGCAGTAATTTACTCCCTCTTTCTAAAAATGATTCAGTAAATTTTTAAAACACAGAGTTAAATTATTTATTAAAAAAAATTAATTCCAGATAGGATAGAATTTGTTTTCTGTAATGGTACATTTCATATGTTTCAAATATGTACAATATCTAAAAGCTTTATGTAATAATACTGAAAATAAAGCACCCATTTGCCTTTCAGAAAACCACCGTAAAACCCATAGATAACTGAATCACTTTAATTTACTGATTGATGCATGGCTGGTGTTGACAGCTGCCCAACAGACGTATATGCAATATATGTTTTCTGGTACTTCCTAGCACTGGGTATAAGCAATGGTTCCTGTACCCTGGCTAACATACTGGCCAACATCCCTTTATGTCTTTATGTCTTACGCTGCTAACCTAAGCAACCTCTTTTCCAGAAGGCAGATGACCAAGTCTCTCTACCTTACATCTCATTTTCTAAGTGGTCTTGTTCCTGCATTTTCTTTCCCCTGAGTCCTTTACTCAGTATGTTGTTGCAGCTATCTCAGAAATAGGCTTAATTACCTTTTTATGCCACAAAAAGTAACATGTAATGTGCAATTAGAGTAAGAACAAAGTTAAAGTAACTATCAGCAAATTGCATGTTCCAGTTTTCCTTTTGTTTCCAACCTTCTAAAGTGCTGCTTTGTTAAAGAAAATAAGGAGCAGCCTGAAGCAGAAAAAAAAAATAACTTAGTTTTTCCTGCATGCAGCGCAAAATTTCTTTTTAAGGGACAAATAAATATTTGATGACTAACAGCTTTAGATTGTTTTACTACATGTTAAAACTGACCTTGGTTGTAGATTACTTAAATGATCAGTAGTGAGATGTAAATAATTACTGAAGGATCATTTGTGGATGCTGTAAATTATAGAGGAGCGTTGTTTTTAAAGGAAATGGGAAAAAAAAGTTTGGCTTATTTATTTGCTTCTTTGTCTATTCCCCTTTCTTCCACTAGCTTTTTCACTTTATTTAATTTCTTTTGTCACTTGACTGCATCCAAGGTCAGACTAAATGAGAGACAATCTTAAAACAGATAATAGATGACAGAAAATGCGTTCAAAACCAAATAATGCAATAATCCGATAGTGGCAGTAGTGGAGATGTTACCAAACCAGAAAGTATGCTGTAAGTAATCATGTTTTTCTCTGTAATTTCAACCTCTACTAAACAACTAATAAATATTAACAGGAGAGAAAATATGAAAAAATAAAAATAGTTCTAGAGTTTGACAAATTGTTTAAATTGAAATGACTTGCCATTCCATCAGTTAGCTCCATGATTCAATTCACTGACTAAACTGCTCCATTGTAAGAGATATCACTACATTGACTATTATTTTCATGGCCATATGTGCTTACTTTTAAAGAAGAAATTGTTATACAAACCCATAGGTTATCCTAAGTAAAAAAATAATTATGTCTTCTGAAATTTTGATTGAAAAAAACCCAAACCAAATTTTCTTTATGTAATTCCCATTTCCCCATTGAAAAAAGCCACTAAAAATACTTAAAAACCAAAACACTAATGTAGTTGCATAACGGTTTGATAGACTGTGATGGGTTGCTAAAAATTATTTGTGAGTTATTAATACTTCAACATTTACATGATCCATTTTACTCCAATGCATAGAAGAGACATGCAATAAGGTAGAACTGTGGTGGATATGGGTATTATAATACTAATGTTTTCTAACTTAGAAGTGTTTGCCTTCACTGACTTACGTTCCTTTTTATTTTGAGTAATTAGCAAAGAATTTAAAGTAAGCAAGGTATAAACACAGGCTAATCATGAAGTCTGTCTGACAGTCTGTCTGCCTTCTTAAAACTGCAGGTAGGTGGCAAAATCACCCAACAGATTTCCTTCCCAGGAAGTCCACACTACTACAGCCTCAGAGAGAATCGCACTGGCTTACTCTGGAGGTAAAAGAATAGGGACTAATTAGCCCTACTGGAAAAACTTTGGAAATCAGAGCTATGTAAAGCATGGAGCTAATACTTCTACATTGCCTCAAGTTTTGCAGACTACCTTGTTCATGCCTAGCTTGGCAGGAGTGGCCTGTACTATGCACTTACGATGCTAAACAGTTGTGAGAGTAGGTTCTATGGAGCCATTTATTTCTTTACAATCAATTCTCTGTTATAAATGTCACACAATACACTCACCTATTCATACTGTCAAAGGCCCTGACTTGTACTGTCATTAATATCATGTGTCATTTTTTTGCAGGTAGGGGTTTATCTTCATGACCTTCAGTTTGACAAAGGGGAGGACAGAGAAAACATGCGCTCTAGTTTTGTTTAAATCAGAGCTGGATTGGCTTTTTTACTGTTGCGGATCCTTATAATTCATAAAATTATTGTTAGTTTCCCCTTCAAACATGAGTACATGTAAGAATCTCACAACCATCTGTATTTGAAACTGGTAGAGTCAGCAAACCATTTTAACCGGTACCATTACATCCATTCAGGCTTTTGTATTCCGGTAAATATGCTGCACTGTAAAGTGCATTCTCTAGCATTTTGGTAAGGAAATAGTATGTATTTACTATATTTGTTTTAATTATTTAGTAGCAACTGACAACAGAATACACTAGACAGTATGTTGAATGAGGGTTAAGGTCTCTTCTATGTGAGTAATGTGAACTAGGTTTCACTTCCATCTTTCCTGCATTTGATACAGTTATAACAACTGAAAATAAAAGCAGTGGGGTTGCAAGAGCACAATAAAAGTATAAGATAGCAAAAATAGCCTTGTAAGTTGGCAAGAACAACAGTAGAGGTGGCAGCAGCAACCAAAGTAAACACAGGGTTTGAGCTGCACAGGGAGGTTCCCAAGGACCCTGGAACAGCCTGGATCTGGCAGCTCTTAACAGACAATTAGGTGAGGAAGGGGCATAGGCAGGACTATCTCCAGGCATAGTTGGAGATTTAAACAGTTCTAGAATGTGAGTCTGCTTCCTCCCTGGAGCCCCAGTAAGGGATATTATCGGGAGACTCTTTGAACAAATTCAGCCCTCTGATTATTACCCACTGCTGGTTGCCTAGGTTGGCAGTGACGAGGATGATAAGAGGGGTACCAGGGTAATTAAAAAGGCTCTGGGTCATTTGATTGGTGGGACAGGAACACGGGTGGTGTTTTGCCGAATTCCTTCAGTAGCAGGGATGAATGGTGAAAGGAACAGGAAAATACATATTATTGATAAATGTCTTAAGGCCTGGAGCCTTCCATGGAATTTTTGGGTTTTTTTGATCATGGGGCAATTTTTATGGCACCAGGCCTGCTGGAGACAGATGGGTTTCATCTATCTACCAAGGGCAAAATGATTCTAGTCCATGAGTTGGCAGGAGTGATTAAGCAGGTTTTAAACTAGGTTTGAAGAGGGAAGGGAATGAAACCAGGCTCTCCAGAGATGAGCCTACAGGTAGTAAGCCAGAGTTAGGGGTGAGATTAGCAGCCCAGCTGAGGGTACATGTACATTAATGGACACAGTATGGGTAACAAACTAGTGGAAGCCATTGTACACCAGGAAAGCTATTACATAGTTGCCATCATGGAAACACGGTGGGATGACTCACATGACTGGAGTGCTTCAATAGCCACATGCTCTTCAGAAGGGATAGGCAAGGTAGGAGAGGTGGAGGGGGGGGTCAGTATATTAAGGAGTCTCTTGACTCTGTAGAACTTGAGGTTAGTGACAATATGGTTGAGTGCCCATGGGTAAGAATCAGGGAGAAGGCCAACAAGGCTGACATCCTAGTGGGAGTCTGTTACAGACCACCCAATCAGGATGAAGAGGTGCATGAATCATTCTATAAGCTGGTAGATATTTTAAGATCTTGTTTTTGTGGGAGACTTTAACCTGCCAGATGTCTACTGGGAACTCATCACAGTGGAGAAGAGGAAGTCTAGGAGGTTCTTGGAGTATATGGAGCATAGTTTCTTGTCACAGCTGGTGAGTGAGCCTACCAGGGGTGGGGCACCGCTAGGCCTGCTGTCTACAAACAGAGAAGGGCTGGTGTAAGATGTGGTGACTGGAGGCCATCTGGGGTACAGTGACCATTTAATGACAGAGTTGTCAATACTCAGTGAAACAAGGAGGGGCATCAACAAAACCTCTACCCTGGATTTCTCAAGGAAGACTTCAGCCTATTCAGGATGCTGATTCTGACAGTACCTTGGAAAACAGCCCTTAAAAACCAAGGGGTCAAGGGAGGATGGATACACTTCAAGAAAGAAATATGAAGTCACAAAATCAGGCCGTCCCTATGTGCCAAAGGATGAGCCGGAGGGGAAGAAGACTGGCCTGGCTGGCCAGGGAGCTTTTGCAGGAACTCAGTTAAAAAAAGAGGGTGTATGACCTTCAGAAAAAGGGGCAGACAACTCAGGAAGTGTTTAAGGATGTCATTAGGTCATGCAGAAAGAAAATTAGAAAGACAAAACCTCAATTAGAACTTAATCTGACAACTTTTGTAAAGGATTATAAAAAGTGTTTTTATAAATACAATAATAGCAAAAGGAGGGGCAAGGAAAACCTCCATTCTTTATTGTACGCAGAGGGGAATATAGTTACCAAAGATGAGGAGAAGACTGAGGTACTTAATACCTTCTTTGCCTGTTTTCAACAATAACACAGGTCATCCTCAGGACAACTGGCCTCCCAAGCTAGTAGATAGCAACAGGGAACAGAATCCGCCCCCCTGTAAGCCAGGAGTAAGAAGTTAGTGAGCTACTGAGCCACTTGGATCATCACAAGACTATGGGACCAGATGGCATCCATCCCGAGGTGATGAAGGTACTGGCAGAAAAGCTCCCCAAGCCGGTCTCTATCATTTATCATCAGTCCTGGTTCATTGGAGAGGTCCTGGCTAACTGGAATTTGGCCAAAGTGATGCTTATCCATAAGAAGGGCCTGAAGAAGGATCTGGAAAACTACAGGTCTGTCAACCTGACCTCAGTGCCTGGCAAGGTTATGGAGTAGATCATCTCGACTGCGACCACGCAGCATCTACAGGATGGATAGAGGATTAGACCCAGCCAGCACAGATTTAGGAGGGGTAGGTCCTACCTGACCAACCTGGTCTCCTTTTATGACCAGGTGACTCACCTGTTGAATGAGGGGAAGGCTTTGGATGTGGTCTACCTGGACTTCAGCAAAGCCTTTGACACCGTTTCCCACAGCATTCTCCTGAAAAATCTGGCAACCCACGGCTTGGACAGGGGCACTGCCTGCTGGGTTAAGAACTGGCTGGAGGGCCGAGCCCAGAGAGTGGTGGTGAATGGTGCTGCATCCAGTTGGCGGCCGGTCACTCATGGTGTCCCCCAGAGATCAGTGTTGGGCCCAGTTCTGTTTAATATCTTTATTGATGATCTGGATGAGGGGATTGAGTGTACCATGAGCAAATTTGCAATGACACCAAGTTGGAGGGAGTGTCAGTCTGCTGGAAGACAGGAGGGCTCTGCAGAGGGACCTGGACAGGCTGGATAGGTGGGCCAAATCCAGTGGTATGAGAGTCAACAAGACCAAGTACTGGGTCCTGCACTTTGGCCACAACAACCCCATGCAGCGCTACAGGCTGGGGACAGAGTGGCTGGAGAGCAGCCAGGTAGAAAGGGACCTGAGTGTACTGATTGAAGTGGGCTGACCATGAGCCAGCAGTGTGCCCAGGTGGCCAAGAAGGCCAGTGGCATCCTGGCCCAGATCAGGACTAGTGTGGCCAGCAGGGCCAGGGAAGTGATCGTCCCTCTGTACTCGACACTGGTTAGGCCACACCTCAAGTACTGTGTCCAGTTCTGGGCCCCTCAATTCAGGAAGGATGTTGAGGTGCTGGAGTGTGTCCAAAGAAGGGTAAAAACACTGCTGAAGGGACTGGAGTCCACATCCTATGAGGAGTGGCTGAGAGACCTGGGGTTGTTTAGCCTGGAGAAGAGGAGGCTCAGGGGAGACCTCATAACTCTCTACAACTACCTGAGGGGAAGCTGTAGCCAGGTGGGGGCCGGTCTCTTCTCCCAGGCAACCAGCAGTAGGACAAGAAGAGACAGTCTTAAGCTGCACCAGGGGAGGTTTAGGTTGGACATTAGAAAGAAGTTCTTCACAGACAGAGTGATTGGGCATTGGAATGAGGTATCCAGGTAGGTGGTGGAGGCACCGTCCCTAGATGTGAAAAGACTGGATGTGGCACTTACTGCCATAGTTTAGTTGACAAGGTGGAATTCAGTTATAGGTTGGACTCGATGATCTCAGAGGTCTTTTCCAACCTACGTGATTCTGTGATTCAGTGAAGTATTAGATATTCCCAGAAAGCTTTGTAGCAGATGTCATGCTGTTGCTTTTAAAAAAGTTATTGATGAAATCTACTGAACACCATTATTTATAGCATTTAAGTACAGTTGGGTAGTCCCAACTCAGGAATGCATCTTGACTACTGAAATGCAACAATATAGTAGCAACATGTACTTTTAAACATCAGGTCTGACAGCTTAACAATAAAACAAGCACAATATTTAAGTATTTCATATTCCAGAGGGACAGGATGAGCTGCTTTCAAAACTCAGTGCTCATGTTCCATTGCAAAATATGTACATGCATCCATGTATAAGCAAAGGCAGACAATAGGTACTCAGTCTCAACTGAGCACTGTTATCCTCATAATTTTTCTCCTTCAAATTTCTCTTTCTCTTACAGACTGGGAGTAAAGCCCTTTGCAGAGGCTTAGACTGCCTTGAAGCTTCCATTGTATCTGCATGGTCTTTGAAGATTGACCTGTGCTTGCTCCTCCTGGACTTTATGGTAAATAGATGAATGACAGTCCTGATCTGAAGGCAGTGTGCCGAAGCTAAATACCATAATCTCTACTAGGACCACAGTGGGTTTGGCTTGGAGCTGGTGGGCACCTAGCCACATGGAAAGGAAAATGAAGCAAGGGGAGGTCTGTTTGCCAAAGACAGTGATGGAAAACCTGTGGGCTAAAAATTATTTGGTCCAGATTGACACCTCAACATTTAAAAAGGTCTGAGTGTATTTGGAGCCCAAAATTAGGACTGCAGCCCTTGTTCAAGCACTATTTAAGCACAAGCTTTAGGTCTGCCATCAGCCAGGAGCACATAAATTTTACAGACTGATTTTAGACAAGACTCAATAATTTAATCAGTATTATTTGCAGAAGATAACATTTTCAAATCTACAACAGTATGATTTTTTTTATATCCCCAAGAAGAGAAAATAGCTTTACTATGGCTTTTCCATTGTTCAAGTTCCTAGAATCATAGAATGGTTTGGGTGGGAATGGACTTTAAAGATCATCTAGTTCTGACACCGCTGTCATTGGCATTGACACCCACTAGATAAGACTTCTTAGGGCTCCCTCCAAACCTGGTCTTGAACACTTCCAGAGTTGCGCCATCCACAACTTCCCTTGTTAAACCTGCTCCAGGTGAAACCTCACCACCCTCACAGTGAAGAATATCTTCCCAATATCTAATCTAAATGTACATTTTCTCAGTTTAAAGCCATTCCCCGTTGTCCAATCAATATATCCCCTTGTAAATACAAGTCCCTCTCTGGCTTTTTTGTCTGCCCCCTCTAAGTACTGAAAGGCTGCTCTAAAGTCTCACCAGAGCCTTCTCTTCTCAGGCTGAGCAATCCAAACTTCCTCACTGTGTCTTCATGGGAGAGGTGTTCCAGTGCTCTAAGCATCTCTCTGTCACTCCAGCATGTCCATGTCCTTCTTTATGTTGGGGGCCCCAACTCCACGTGGGGTCTCACCAGGGCAGAGTAGAGATGGAGAATCACCTCTCTCAACATTATGGACACACTTTCTTTGAAGTAACCTGGGACATAGGTGGCTTTCTGGGCTGCAAGCACACATTGCTAGGTCATGCCAAGCTTCTCATCCACCAGCACCCCTCAGTCCTTCTCTTCGGGGAAGCTCTCAATCTGTTCTCTGTCCAGTCTGTCTTCGTGTTTGGATTGCCCTGATCCAGGTGCACGATGGTTGCAAGTTGGTCTTGTTGAACTTCATGAGGTACACATGGGCCCACCTTTCAAGGCTGTTCAGGTCGCTCTGGACAGCATTCCTTCCCTCCAGTGCTTCAACTATCACACACAGCTTGATGTTGTTGGCAAACTTGCTGAGAGTGCACTCAGTCCCACTGTCCATGTCTCTGACAAAGATGTTAAGCAGTGCCGGTCCCAATACTGAGCCCTGACAGCACCACTTGTCACTGGTCTATACTTGGACACCAAGCTGTTGGTCACAACTCTTTGAGTGCGACCATCCAGCTAATCCCTCTCCACTGAGTTGTCCGCCTGCCAAATCCATGACTCTCCAGTTTAGAGACAAGGACCTTGTGCAGAATAGTGTCAAATGCTTTGCACAACTCCAGGCAAATGAGAAGCTATTAATCATATACAATTTGCAGTAGATTTGATGACTACATGGGGAGAACACCAAAGTGAAATATAGATGTCTTGTTTTCTTACCTGCTTTGTAAAAAGAAAATAAAAGGAATCCTTTGAGATCAAGTCAAGGTTAACCAGGAAACTGAACCTTACTAACACAGGTGTTGTTTTGCATGGGGTTATTTTGACAACATTTACAAAAAAGTGAGAAATACCAGTGCAGATAGGAAACTGGAATATTGTCTTGAGCTCAGAACATGACCAGGGTGGGTAAGTTGAGACACTCAGTCTCTTTTTAAAGCAGATAAAAATATTTTGTCAAACATAGGATAAAAAATGTGATTTTATTCTATTTGATTGTCTATGACAACTCAGACCATTGCTTTATATCTTAGGAAAAAAAAGTTTGTTAAATATACTTTAAATCTCTAACAATTACTCTTGAGTAGGCTGCTGCAAATTAAGAATTCTCTCATAAAATCAAATACTATATTTTTAGTTTTCCTTTGCTGGAAACAAGTTACTGTAAATCAGTGAAACTGTTTACAATGCAAACAGATCAAATCTAGCACTTCACATCATTTGAGTTTACAACAGTCAGTCTATCTATTCAGTATAGTAGCTGTAGCTCCAAGGAAAATGCTGAATAGTATTAGATGTACAGAACACTTTAACACACTATCTGAAACATTTTTCTTAAAATTGTTCTGTCTTTAATGTAAGACTTGGTTTATGGACAAAAGAGCCTCCTACACACTCAGGTGCATGTGCACACATACTAGCATGCAATTGTATTTCTTCAGAAATTTTTCTTCCAAGTCAAAAACAGCATGAAGAATACTGACAGATAATGACAGAGGGTACAGTACATCAACTCTTCTGTCAGTACAGTGAAGAGTTTTACTATAGACTACTTGCAGCAATGTAACTAATTAGTTGTTATGTGTAGTTGTGTAGTTTCACAATGGAAAGAAGTTTTCTGCAGATGTGAATAACCTGTGCACCAAACGTAAGATGTATATATTGAAGAAAGAAAAAGAATAGTAAAATTTGCCAGCAAGAGATTAAAATAATTTCAAAAATCTGAGAAGGTGGTTGCAATGAGCTTTCAAAGAATGCTGGTGGCAGGGGTAAATGGTGAGTTCAGATAAAACAGACCGAAATATGCTAAAGTATTTCTAATTTAGGTGCACATTTTATGTCTGTATTGCCAAGATCTTGGCTTTGAGGAGAAAGGGATATTTTACAGAAGGAATATGACATCAAAAATTCAAATAAGAATGGGAAAACTGTTCTCTTACAATCAAAAATAGATGAAGAATCAAGAAGAGATTTTACCTTTTAGTACTCAGACTATAGCATAAAATACGATATTACATTATGACAGTATAATGTCAGTGGTATATCTCATGGGTACATTTAAATGACATACATTTAAATACTCAGGCTTTAGAGCATGAATTTGAGTAATTTGCATACACATTAGAAAAACATGTTAAAGTTACTATAATTTCAGTTACAGAATAATAAATTAAACTGCATATTTTATCCAAAAAGGACTTCCTAATTCCTTTTCTCATTTCATATCTATATAAAATGAAATGTTTAGATGTTTTTTCTGCCTTGTCCTAAAAGGAGATACAGAGCTGAAAGCAAGATTCTGATTTCCATGTTATAGGAGTAATTATACGAAGAAATAAAAAGTCATAAAAATCTGTTATTTTTTAAATATAAAGCTTATCTTTTGTTCTGCAGCAAGGATGGATTATGTACCCATTTTTTTAAGAAATGGAATTTCAAATTTTTGGACTACGTTAAAGACAAATACCAGTGTACATAGTTATGATGAGGTGTAACTCTTGCAGGGAGTTTCACTGGTATTGTTTGCTTAAATCTTACTTAACTTGTTCCTTAACAATCTGGTAAAAAACCAGAAATAACTGTTATATTTTATTCTTGGGTCTTAAAAAAACTAAATCTCCGGGTACACAGAAATTCCAAACTAAAGTGTTAGTTAGGGAAAGTATCTTTTTTATTTGAAAATTGTGACAATTATTTTACTACTATGGGAGCATCCTTAAAAAAATAATATTAATGTCTATGTATTTGGGCAATAATATAAAATAAAAAGAATGTACAGCATTTATACCTCATACTTAATTTTAAGCATTGGATAGCAGCTCCCATGGAAGGGAGCCAAAGGGGAGGACAACAACAGTTGGCACCCATTTGTTGTGAGAAATAGTCTGTGAAAGAATAGCTTAAAGTAAAGTACCTTAGAGCTCAAATAAGGAGATGTGAGCTTTGATAGGATAAAATGTGATCTGGGAAGAAAGCATTCCTGGGTAAGACATCTTTCCTGAGAGGTCCCGTGTAGATATGGCACACGGTTTTGTACCTACCATCTTAAAAATGCTGACATCCTTTTGAAACAGAAGAAGTTAATACAAGACTAAAATACTAATCCTTTGAACAAAAAATCTGCAGATCTGAATATTCTGTAGTCAAAAACACTTCTGTGAGTATTGTATTTACAGTACTGGAGTCCCAAGAGAAATGTAACAGAAATTAAGCAGCAGATCTGACAAGTTGAGACTACAAGAAAAAATACAATGATTTAAAATTATATTGCACAATGTGAGTATCTACTTGTTTAAAGGCAAAAACATGCTGGATGAGTCTTATTTTGAGATTTTGGAAATTAGGAGTTCAGTCTTCTGAAGAGATTAGAAGTCATTGCTTCAGACTTTCTGCATCATCTGTGGGGTTCTTGTTAGTCAGTCCAAAATTGAAACATATATCCAGAAATTTTTTGGACATTAAATCAAGTGAATCAGTTTATTCACATAATGTTAAATCAAACCTTAAATCTTAAAATAAAACCGAGGTAACTTAACAATGGTCTCATGTATTTGTAAAGACTAATAAGAGGGAACAAGAGTAATCATCGATCATCACTCTGTCTTTTTGAAAAACATTATTACTGTTTAATATTTATAATATTTTATTACTGTTTAATATTTATAATATTTTATATTTATAATATTTATATTTATATTTATATAAATATATGTTATATAAAAATATATAAAAATTTTATAATATTTTAATATTTATATATAATTAATTTATAAGTTTATTACTGATGATACTTCATCCCACTGACAGACTCAGGTGAAGTGCCATACAAGCACTGATAAGAAATAAGACAGGTACGAGTGTTCCACTTTATTTCAAGTTATGTTAATTATTCAAATAGATGACATATCAGTTGATAATTAAATCAGATGTTTTGAATAAAGAGAATACGTTATGTCCAAGATACCTACATTTTAACAGCCATAGAAACATACAAGATTTGAGTGTAAGTATACATAACCCATCTGCAAACCAAACCAAAAATTTGTAAGCAGGCTACATTTGTACACAGACCAATTAAGTCCATTTAATGATTTATTCTCTGTATTGTAGAGATACTTTAGTCTGCATAGCAATATTCAGAACAGAATATTAAAAATACTCTTACGTATTACTGTGTACCAAAGACTGCATACTTGCAAGTTTACATGATTAATCACATCATAACAAGCTTTTGTATTCCCACAGAACATCTGACAAATTCCACATTTGGAGTGCTTTCCAAGATGAAGTTTTACATGGATTCCTATGGAAGCTTTGAATCCTTCTGCTGTCCAGCACTATGAGAAAGGTCTCATCTGTACTGATGCCTCAGTCTTTTAGTCCATGGTCTTTTAGGCAACAGTACTGAGTGATGGAATTTTGTGGAACACACAAAAGGATGAAGATCAGAGCAACTTCGTTGTTTGGTATCTTCCTCTTATTCTTTTTTTTTTCCGTACTGCTATACTGTATGTATAAGGCAGTCTGATTTTAATTCAAAGATAAATTCTTCAGTAAACATGTGGCGTACTAAGCATAGTCCAAGATAAAATAATATCTGATATTAAGTGTAACCATTGAGAAATGCAGATATTATAAAAATTATAGATGTCAAGGAGTTACAGGCTGTCTAACCTCAGATATAGTCAGCAAACAATTTCTTAGGGTAATTAAATGATCATAAGGAAATAGGATTTATGGTATGTAAAAAGATTCAAAGAATTTCTTTGAAATTCTCTTATGCAGAGGAAGTTGAAAAAGAATATAGACAAGTAAAAAAAAAAGAACTCTAAAAGCTATGCTACACTAAATATTTGGTAAACAAATGTATGAAAAAAAGGAATACATTTTAAAATAAAAATTATTATGATTCATCTAGTCATGTGGAAAAAACCTTCATGTCTAAAATGACAGTAAACAGATCACAATATTTATACTTGCTAAATATCTTCTGAAGTTCTTATAATGTTACTACAAAGAGGCTTTCTGTAAGAAAGCTACGAATCAGTTCCTAAGGTTTTCAGTAATAACAAAAGTGATTGAACATGTTAAAATAGGATAGAAAGAAGGAGTTTTGACTCAGAATTTGAGTTGATGTTATCAGAGAACCTAGTCTCACATATTAGAAAGGTGGACTCAGAATGCGATATTTCTCTTTTTGCTTCAAATGCTCCTAATGTGAGAGTCCATTACCCTAGTTTGTATAAAAGAAATTTCATTCAGTCGTGTAGAATACAGACAGGTTAACACACCCTTCAATTTCTGTTGTGAATGAAGTAGCTCCTGAGAATTGCTTTTTTACTGATAAGCAAATTTAAGTTCACATTTTAAGTTTTATTATGTAAAGTAGTAGTACTGGATCCAACGTAATTCCTGAGTGACTTAAACTGCAACCAGATGTGTGTCTGGGTGGTTGCAGTTTTCACATGCTCTGCGTCGTGTCACAAAACTCTGTGCCAAAAGGGGTTTAATCCCACACAGAGGACAAGAAGAAATGAAAAGGGAGAGAAACTGATCTGCTGGGAAGGAGAGGAAAGAAAGATTGTTTTATCTCATTTGACTTGTCAAGCAAGGCTGACTTGGTAAAGGAAGGACTGAGCAGTAAAAGTCCTTAGACAAGGAAAACTTGCTTGAAGTGTAAGCATTCTAAAATTCATCAGGGAAACAAAGCAATTCTACTAGAAAGTTGAATGTCAGTACCAAAACTATGAATCCACTGCCAGGAGGTGGGAAAGAGATCAGGTGCTGTGTAACTGAGAGGAGAAGTGTGGGCAAGACTTTCCATTAAATTCCACTGAGCCAAATCCTTTGTCTTTCATGGTGTGCTCGTGGCCATCCCTTGACTGCACTCTTACACGAGTCCAGGGCCTGCACGGAGCCAGCTAAATTTTCCTCATGATTAAGCTTCAAGGCCAGCTAAGTAGGAAGGCAGACTGGTTTACATTTTCGCTCTTTCCTGCCACATTCTTGTTCCAATGTTACTATCGCATGTACAATGAGATTAAGACTAGAAGTGTTCATTAGATCAACCAGTCTGGATTTGTATATCTTAGACTTTTTAAATTTCACAAGATACTTTAGAACTCAAGAATTTGTTTTTACTTGACCAAAATAACCTTTCAGAGGAGCAGCCAAACTGAAGAGATGAAGAAACAAAATTTATTGAAGATTGTTCTAATAGTTCTAATTGAAGCATTCCTATTTTTTCCTGAAAAAAGTCCCTGAATTTCTCTAGCTTCAGATTTCAGCAACTTGTTCTTTTTGTTCCTTAAAAACAGAAGCCAGACAGTATTTAATTTAGGAAATTCTTTCTTCCTCAGAAGTGAGACACTGTAAGTGTCTCCTTTCTGTCCTCTCTTCATTAATTAAATGCATTCCTCTGCTTAAATATTTGCCTTTGAGTCATGGACCTTATTTAAGAGACACTTCTCTGTACTTCATAACTCCTAAATTCTCTATCTTGCTGCCTATTAAAACCATTTCTTTAGTTTTTCTAAATTCTAAATGATATATACCTTTCTTTACTGTAGGTCTAGAGGTCAAAGTATTCCCATTTATTGAATGTGGAAACTGGTTTGGGCATGTAAAGCCATTCTTTAAATAGTGATAACTTTCAGTTCTGTCTAGTCCTTTCACTTGACTGATTGCAGATAGAAAGATAAAAAATACAAAGCAGAATCCTCCACTTTCAAATAAAAGGAAGTAATGTAATGTTAAATCAAAGAATCATATAAATAAATGTAGCATTAAACAGAGAAAAAAGAACAGGATTGAATATGGATTGTAAATTTTCTCCCAGCTGTTTCACACAGATTCTCATGTCTTCCATAGAAAAGATAATTATGTCCCATGTTAAAAATGAATATAAGTGAAAATTTGATAACAATTAAAAATTGATTACAAAATGGTTATGATATGAGAGAAATAATTCTAATGGGGAAAAAAAAAGTAAAAGTTAACATACTAAGTCTCATGGTATTCCAAGAAGTGCTGATATTTTCTCTTAATTATCAAGTCATTAATACAAGCCTCAATCCCAGCACATTGCACAATCTTTGCCCCTACTTGAATTAGCACCTAACAGTTCTCCCATGTGTGGTAAACAACCTCATGGCCTAAGAGCAGAAGTGGTAGCTGCAGTGAAGTCTCAACCAGAAGCAGATGTGAGAAGGAGACTCCAGAGATGCTACCAGCTGTCAGCATTTGAAGGTAGGAGAGGGCTGTGAGCACAGGACTGGCAGAAAATGGGAGATTTCCCTAAACAGAAACCTTTAGGTTCAAAGACTTTCAAGGGATGCAAATCATGAGTAAAGGGATGACCATATTCTGACCTCATCAAAGAAGGGAAGGACGTTGTTTTTATTCTAGTCCTATTTTTATTAATTTGTATCTATTTATAACTCACTACTGTTGATGACATGATCCTGGGCTACATGTAGAAATGGCTTGTGACATTATTTTCATGTGTTTTTCTGCCACTACTTGTTTTGTTAAATCCATCATGTCTCTTAACTTCCCTGAACCTGTCCTGCTAAGTTGCACAGCACATATAAATGAGTTAGCTATTGTTTCTATTGATGTGAAAAGAACAGCAAATATTTAAATGAGGTGAACATATACAATTTGTGCCATATTAAGCTTTCGTTCCACACTATCCCAATTTAAATTTACAAATCTGAACATGGTTGCCTGAAAACTAATACTTGCAAAACCTTTTTTCTGTTTCAGAAATGTAAATAACTGTGAGTGAACACCAGGATTACAAAACCTGGAAAGAACAGCTCTAGAAACGAGTCCATCACAGTGACAGCCCGGGATCGAGCACAGCAGAAAAACAACAACTACTTGCGTTTTTATTGTACGGGCTTTCCCCTGAGGCATGTACTTTCCTCCGTCTGCGTGGCCCCCCCACGAGAAACCATGTTGTCTCCCCTCCGCAAACACAGCCCTGCCTCTGCTCGAACAGGATTGGCTGTACCCCCAATCCTGAGCCTGTTACAGGACCTCAGTCCTCCTGTATCCCTCATTGGTCAGTAGAGCCCTCAAGCCACTCCCTTTCCCCCGGACCTTGGCCCAATCACATTCCTCCTTCTAGCCCTCCCCCTGAACCCATATAAGCCACGGGAACTTCAAATAAAGGTCTTTTTGCCCTGGAATCCAGAGACGAAACTTGGCTGCTCTCTCCTCCTGCTGAAGGAGGACTGCGTGGCCGAGCCTTCTCCAAGAAACCTCTAGCAAAGAATCAGCTTCATCACTATCCCAACTTAAATTTACAAATCTGAACATGGCTGCCTGAAGACTAATACTTGCAAAACCTTTTTTCTATTTCAGAAATGTAAATAACTTCTTACTAAAACTGGAGATGTTACAGGGAGGCTTTAAAATATAAGACTATTCATGGGGAAATTCTTCTGAAAAGTTTTGCAATTACGTGATTTTTGAGGTAGATACAAACTTCTAAATTATCTTTATGACTCGTAGATAAGACAGGTTCAGAAAAGGTGAGGTTTGCCCTCCAGTCACTCATTCATATTCATTCAGTGTGCATAATACTCAATGAGTTCCTGAAGACTAGAAAAAAAATCTCAGTTTCACACGCTAATAGAGAATCAGATTTGGGTTTAGTATTAGTAAATAAAATTACATGGGATTTTTTATTGTTGTAGTTACTTCTATATACTTTAAGGAATGCGCTTTTCCTGTTCACCGTAGTTCCTTATAATTCCATGTTGTATTTTCTAGTATGTTTTCCTATCCACTTCAGACGTCTTACTAGTTTCCTATTCTCTATCACATGCCTTTTTACCTCCTTTTCTTGCCTCTCTTTTGCACCCACTCAGTCTTCCAGATGGGCCCTACTTCAGTGAAGTCTCTGTGTAGAAGGAGCAACTACTGGTTGCCAGGAAAATTCAGGGATCCTGATCTCAGCTTGATGACCTACCTCACCCATTTAGAGGAATAGCTATTGGCTGCTCCTTCACCCTCATCCCACAAACTTGAGTGTTTCAGGGTTTCAGTACATGCAGGAGAAAAAATGATGAAGTAAATTTCACCCCTCAACCCCAAACTAGAATTTCTGTTTCTAACTGGTCATTGTAATGAACAAATCTGCTGCTGCAACATCTGGAGACATCCACAGTTATTACTCTGGAGTGGGAAAGAGATCCTAAGAGCCTGGGTGCTCTCAGGTATGAACACGTGGAGAGTGCAGGTGCTCTGTAAATGATGTTATCAACATGAAAACTCCTCACAGACAGTGAATCCATCTGGGTGCACACTACCAGGTTTCTGTGGGTAAACATTTAAAAGGTGTTAAATTAGTCTACAGTCATGAAATTTTTCATGATCCTTAAATGAATAATTTAGCACCAATAGTAGATGTACTGTAAACATTATAGAGATTGGAATGAGATAGTAATTTTCCTGAGGTTCCTTTTTCTGAAAATGAAAAAAACTTGCAGAAACAGCTGTCAAAACTACAGTACATCCTAGTTCACCATACTTATATATGTATTTGTGTATTTATTATTTGTATATATTTATATTTATTAATTTACATATTTAGGGACATTTATTTACACAATAGTATGTATTTATATTAGCAATTTTATGTATAGTTTATACTGTATGACATATACTTTTATTTATAGGCTTAATCTACTGTTGAAGAGTAATGTCAAGTCAAATGATTTTCCAACTACTTTGATATTTCAGCAGTATATCAAAATTCAGCTATTATCTCATCATTACTCCCTCGTATTTTTGGCCCTTGCTCCCTGATTCTGCTATTCACCACTACAGGTTTACTGTCTCACATAGGGTTCTCATTTTCAAAGTTCCTTCATTCTGTTCAGTCTCAAAATTTGCTAGATTTCTCTCTCCTTTTGTAAGTGTAAACTGATTCTTTTCCATGCCACGGTCAGGTGCTTCATTGAGCTCATCATGATGAAATCCAGAAGTGTCAATCTCTTTTCTTTCAAGCTGCTTCTTAATCACTTTGTTTCTTTTGAATTATATTTTTTTCATTGCCTTAAATTTCTGTATAAGTGTATCATGGTTTAACCCCAGCCACTGTCCAAGTACCATGCAGTTGCTCGCTCAATCCCTTGCCAGCAGGATCAGGGAGAGAATTGGAAGAGTAAAAGCGAGAAAACTCTTGGGTTGAGATAAAGACAGTTTAATAGGGAAAGTAAAAGTCAGTAGTGCAAACAAAGCAAAACAAGGAATTAATTCACTTCTTCCCGTGGGCAGGCAGGTGTTCAGTCATCCTCAGGAGAGCAGGGCCCCATCACACATAATGGTAACTTGGGAAGACAAATGCTATCACTGCAAACGTACCCCACTTCCTTCTCCTTCCCCCCACTTTATATACTGAGTATGATGTCATATGGTGTGGAATATCCCTTTGATCAGTTGGGGTCACCTGTCCTGGTTGTCCAGGTGCACTTCCCATGCACCTCCAGACTCCTTGCCAGCATGGTAGTGTGAAAACCAGAAAAGGCCTTGACTTTGTGTAAGCACTGCTCAGCAATAACAAAAACATCTCTACATTACCATCACTGTGTTCAGCATTAAACCCAAACACAGCCCCATACTAGCTATTGTAAAGAAAATTAACTCTACCTCGGCCAAAATCAGAACAAAGTGTTTTAAAATTTTCCTTTCTATTACACTTTGTTTTTCATTCTTAAAACCTTGCTTTAACCTCCTTTTCCTTATCCTTTAAATTTTTCTATTTTTGTTTTCTCTGTTTTAAATTTGCAAATCTTCAAATCCTTTGTAAGTAGATCCAACAGAGAGGAACACAGCTTCCCATTCCATCTCTATGTGTATTGTTTCCTTCCTATTTCTTGCCAGGAATATATATAGTATATATGTAAATTAATGTATATATGTATCTGTATACATATACACAACTAAATATACACCACACATGTAAAATTGATATATAAAATAATTTATAAATAAATATTTAAAAATAAATTTAAAAATAAATTTAAAAACAAATATTTCATATTTATATAGTCCACATATATATAGTATATACTATAAATAGTATTTATAAAAATATTAATGATATATAAAAAATAAAAATACTGAGCTTCATTTTTTGCTTTTTTTTTCTTTTTTTGCATTCAATATATTAGAGTTCAAGTATGACTTAATACCTAGGGAATCGAATAGAGTTCTTAATAGACCTCAGTAACAATAACTCCATCCATTTTTTATTCAACAAATAAAATGAAAAAAAATCCTCTAATCATGAGTGACCACTATATATGGTATTTGTGAGATCTCTGATTAACTTGACTTGTTTGTGATTTCAATTTTGGGATAATAGCTACCATATACACAACATGATGTTTTAACTTTCAAACTTTTTAATTCTTTGTTATATGCAGAAATCAAAGATTCTTACATATTTATTAAAATTCTGTTTTACAGAGACTTAGACAACAATATCCTTAATCTCTTCATTTAATTATTTAAATTTCCCATGATAGGCAGGGGATCAGGCAAGGCAAGCTTATTAAGTTGGCCATCCCCTTTGCTAAGACTTTTTCAAAATTGAAGGCAGTCATGACTGCTGCCGAGTATCAGTATTTTGTATTTCATATCTCATGAGCTTGAAATATGGTTTGGTCTGCCTTGGCTTTTGCTGTGCACATACTTTTATTTGAAAATTCCCATTTGTTCTGCCTTTAAGGACTCTTTTGCTCTCTTAAGTTCTTTCATCTAAAACAATTTTGTGTGTTTTCAAAAATCACCTTTTCTGAGAAGATAAAGAAATTTGGCAACTTTGAAATTAATTGTAATGTTAATTCTAACAATGCCATTAACATTTTTGATCAAAGTTAATAATACTATAAGGAGCTGTAAAGAAGGTACTTTGGGCTACTCTTAAATATTATATCCTTTTTAACACATTCATATACTCTCAATGTGTCATAAATCAGCTCCCTCTAATGGCTAAAATTAATATAGCCATTAGAGATTCCTCTTCAAAACTCCACAGCAAAACTCTCAATAAAATTAAAATCTTTGTCAGAGAATGTGATAGTGCATTCACAAGCATAGTCCCCATTGCCTGCTTAGATGAGTATTGTATCCTTAGAAGCTTAGGGAATTTTGTCTCTCTCAGCTACAGATTAGATAGAAACCTGTGTCCTTTGAATGTCTTATAATTCTACAAAATGCAGTAACTGTGTAATAGTGGTTGAGAAGACAATTTCCCCCTAGCATTTGTCACGTATTTTACTGTAAGACAAGATCAGTACATTAAGACAGCATGTCAAAACCTGGCTGCTTAATGTGCCTTACAATCATTCCAGGCTTCAAAGTTGTTTATGAATATTAAGATCACAGTCCTCATTTGCTTTTTCTTCAACTTTTCTTAAATTATCTTTGTAAATCTGTTCTTCTGATTTAATCCAAACAAGTAAATATCCCTACCTGATTTCAAAATCAGAAAAAAAAATCCCAAAACAAAACCTGATATTTTTATATAGTTAGGGCTCCAATAGGAAATAATCAATAACATAAAATATACAATATGCATTGTTTGTTGCTGGTAGTCAATAATGTGAAGGTAGATCAATGATTCTGTATATTCCTTTTGCCAAGCCCCTGAGGAAGACAAATAGTATTTTCAGACCTCATGTAGGGATTCTGATTTGTGTAAGGCAGTTCTATACTTGCTTATCAGCATATTTTAATGCTATTTCTTTTTTGAGTCTTGTTTTTCATGGATTTTAAATATCTGGTATTGATAGGACTACCAGATCTGTTGTGTCTTTTCAAATACCAGTAAAATTGTACTGTGCAGTCAAAATTAGCTGCATCTACATTATCATTTCATTTCAGAGAACTTCTTCAGGTTTAGCATCCTCAGTTACTGTGCACTGGCTGTATAAACAGAATGGTTTTGTACCTACTGGTTAGGTTCCTTTATGAGGAAACTAAATCTTAGCTCCGCAGCAGGCATACACCAAATATGATCCCCAAGGGACTACATAAAATGTTGAACTAGTGACTAGTCAGCATCATACTATGTGTATGGAGAGGATACTCGGCTTAGAGAACCCAATTAAATCTAATCCATGGTAAAGTCCCGAAACAACACACAGATTGGCTGCTAGTCTTCCAAACCCAGGTGCTCCAATCTAGTGATCTTCTTCAGTTTTGCTAAATTATATGCTAGTATGGATGTAGACCTAGTCTTCCAACAACATTAGGTTGTCCTCTATTTGGTCTTGGCCTGCTGAAGAGTGAAAGTATAGAAATAAAGAAAAAGGATATTGCAGAAAGTTTTCTTCTTGAAAGTCCATAAAATATTCATAGAGGTTATGAGTGATTTCCATATTTCATAAATACGTAATAATGTTCCTATTACAATAGCATAAATGTGCTCCTCAATAACTTCAAATACAGATCATCTATACATTTCAAAGAATATTTTCATTCTTGAAATAAAGTGAAAATTGGTGTCTACAAAATAATGTCTTGAAAGAGATGAGCAAGAGATTCTTTGTGTTTCAGTAACTGAGCCTGAAAGCCTCAGGAAAAAATCCAGGCTTGTAGGCTTTGCAAAAGCAGAGTTGTAAGATGCTGTCACTTTATTGTTTCTTTGAATTAGTTTAAGCAGTACTTTGTTCATTATAAAGACCATTCTGATGCCCTGAACCTCTTTAGATGTTGCATAACAGATCTCTGATATTTAACCCTAGACTGTGGCAAAATGACATCTTATGTTCCACACCGCACACTGAAGATTTTTCTGGCGGTGCTTTTTCAGAAAATTGCAATGCCATTCATGATGCAGCATGGCTAACCTTTGTTAGGGAGGCAGGCACCAAAGAGACTACGTGAAAGTGCAAAAAAACAACAATGAATAAGGCGAGCAGGAACATATGGAACCCATGCCATGCATCTCTTGGTTGTCAACACCAAATACAGAAACAAGAAGGAAAGAAGTATAAATTCTCCACCTATGACTTCACAAACAAGAAATTGTGGACTACCTCAGAGCTTGCATGTCAAATTCATACACCGTTGTCAGAAGGTGCACAGGAGACTTTTTCAGTAACTATTCTCTGAAGGTGCTATCAAGTCTGTACTCCATCATGGCTAACAACTTTGAGAGAGGAAAAGTCTTGTGGGGATCATTACAACCACACAGCTATAACTTGGCAGATAGATAAAGGTCACTAAGAAAAGGTAAATAATCCCTCTGCTCCAGTTTAGAACTAAATAACAGCAGTATCATGTTGTTTTTTGATATAAAAATATGGGTCTTTTATTAGGTATAGTACCACGAGATCACTTAAAAAATCCTTACTGGAAATCACAAGCAAAATACATGCACATTTTATGAAATAAATTTGAAGACTGTGGTAGTATTTCCCAAAATAGAATTTTTAAAATTTATTTATTGTTGTTCTTTTCTGTGGGTTTTTTTTTTCTTTTCCAAATTTCTTAAACTTCTTTAAACTGATAATAAAATAATGGAATAATTATTCCTTTGGTGTAAAGCAATGATAGATTTTCAAAGTAGAATGTTTCAAAACAGAAATATTGATTTAAAAAAAAAAAGAGGAAACGAGAATTAGGAGCATATTTACACAAATTAGGCCTGATGAATTCATTTGATATTACCAAGGAAACTAGCTACAACTGTTCAACTGTGCTTAAGACATTTTACTCTTAGAAGTACAGGAAGAAAGGGAAGGGGGTAGGTAAATACAAGAGCTCTTCTCTAAAGACCAGTAAGGCTGAGAGGAGGATGTTCCGGACAAATCTGTTCCAGCCAGCCCAGTTTCATTTTTAGAAGACATGAGGTCATAGACAAACCCATTGGTAAGTATCTAAAAAATTGTGAGACAATGTTAAAAAGATGGTGTGGATCTGCCAAGAACAAATCATACTCTAATTTCTTTGTTTGACAAGGCAACTGACCTAGTAGATAAAAGGGACACTGAGATTGTTATACCTTGACATCAATAAGGCTTTTGACACTGTTCCACATGACATGTTCATAAGATTAGTGTTAACAACCTCGATCACAGAATGGATAGTACACTTATAAAATTTAATGGTGATATCAAGCTAGGGATATTTGCAATCTCTTTGGAGGACAGAATAAGAAATAAAAATTATCTTGACAAAGTGAAGAAACTGTGTAAATGGTGAAGATCAGAGTCACTACTGAAAAAAGTCATTTTCTCAATTGCCTCTGCTTTTAATAGGAAAGAGAATCCGAAGAAAGAACATGGGGTATCAAGACTTGCATTATGTAAAATTATTCCAATGACGTCCATTATTGTAAAATTATATGAATGATGTTTTTTCTTGCTCCTAAGTGGTGATTAAAAGCAGGGGGAAAAAAGCTTATTTTAAAGTAAGGGAAACATATGCTAAATAATTATTTAGATTATTAAGGAAACGTTTCCAACTGCAACAGTCTTCTTCTTCTGATGTGAGATTCCATTCAGTGGTTCTTTTAAGAGGTATAGTAGATAAATATCCTATGGGGATTATGTAGGTACATTTTATCATGCACCAAAGAATGAATGGGGACTGCATATTCTTGAGAGATCCCTCCTGGTTGTTTTATCATTTGTACTGTAAAATATGCATTTCAGTATTTTGCTAGGTGAGAGAATTGCTAAAATGAGCCTGAATGGAAACAAAACATTTTAGTATGTCACATTTAGTTCTATTTAACGTAGAAATAGCATGACAGCATCTCTGCATTTTTTTTCTAATTGGCCTTCAGACCAGAACCTGTGAATGCAGAAAAGAATAATTTTAAACATGGGGAGTTTAAATATGTCTGTGAATGTTTTGAAACTTGCAGAGTTTCTCTTCTATTTCAGTTTCACGTTATTCATTTTTTATCAGCCCTACTTCTTCCTAGTGATAACAACTTCTCATTTAAATAGGTTCTCTTATGTCCTCACTAATATACTGTATTAGAGATTATTTCACTGAAAAACTAAGACTTCAAGATTTGTGTCTGGGAATGCATCCAGGTACTTTGGGGATGATTTTCCAGCACATTATTAAGCTGTCTATATGTTTCTGTTCTACTCTTCCTCATTTTTGTCATGAACAGGAATGTGAGAGATGGGAAGAATTAGGGTAGAATCTGGAACAAAATTATTCAGATGTGTTTAACAAAATTTCCTTGTGGTCACTTGAGTCATAGAAATATAGAACAAACACAATTAGAAAAGCACAGGAAAGTACCTTCCTCCGGGGATTTTTGAATGAGCAGACTTCTTCCTGATTTCTTCCCAGTTGTTTTGTAAAACCAAACAACTCCTCCAAACAGGAAATCTAGGATTAAAACTAGTAAGAGCAACATAATTTTCTAAAGAAAAAAGTGCAAGGATTTGTTAAGGACAAAATCTATATGTTACCTTGACAAGAAACACTTCATCTAAACATAATGAAGTATGTATATAAATGATACACAGAAGTTAGCATTTCTATTACGGTTATTAGAATAACAGTTTCCAATAATTCTAGTTTAAGTACTTTTTAATTTATTTTAAAAAAGGAATGCATTTTAAAAGACTCTAATGTAAATAATGAATTTTCAAAAATGCCAGCATGAAAATGTACTTTCAAAATTCCGTAAAGTTCATAAATAATATTAATAACTTACTTGTCACTGAGAAACAAGGGCCTTTGCCAGATGTAAAACTCTGGTTATGCTGCAAAACGAAACCAAGTCCCCCACAGCTTATACCAACCATGTCACTACTAGGTGCTTAGGTCTTGTTTAAGGCTAGATGAGAAGGTTAACCAATGGTCCTGTGCTAATGCAGTCATTATGATTTTCAAATCTATAGTAGTGTTTTGTTCATTGCACAATGCACATACAGGACTTTGGACACATATGAGCTTTATCAGCACTAGTCCACTGTTCTCTGTACCTGACTGCCCTGGGGGATTTAGGTGTGCCCTTAACAAAAGATAATGGGAAACTAGTGATTGTCTCATAATACAGTTGGGAACTGGAGAAGCTATTTTGGGCCTTGCTACAAATGAGAAAAAATTCAGAGATGAGAGTTACCTGGTCTCAAGTGGGAACTGGTTTGTCTGTGATTAAATACAGTAGACGTAACTCATTCATGTTGTTTTATTTATTAAGAAATCATTAAAAAAATTTGAAAAACTCTGATGTGAATGCAGTAATTTATGAAAACTTTGCTAGCTCTGGTATAGATGAGAAGTTGTACCAACCAAAAAAGTTTAGCTCCAGAGACTCATATTGTAAAGTCTTTTCAACATTACAGTGTTTGCACAAGTATATCTATCTACTGAAGCAGATAGATATATCACACACAGCTGTGCATGTGTGGGTTTGTGAAAAGAAAGTTAAATAATAGCTAAATTATTGTTTCTTCAAAAATGTAAAGCTTTCCTTCTAATGACTTTGCACTAGGACAAAGTAGTTCCTAACTCTTGTTTATTTAGAGGAATCTTATTTGTATATAGTCATTGTATTTTAAAGTAGAAAATGCTATCTTCTATGCAAGTGTCTACTTGCAGAAAGTCTGATTGACTTCAGATGTAGTGGCTTAACTGTAAAAGGAAAACTCGAATCACATGTATCATTCAATATTGAAATAATCAAAAGATACAGGCATAGTATTTAACATTCATCATTCATCATTTCTCTTAAATGAGTGCAGCTTGTAAGATTTTTTTAATTGAGAAAACTTACTATACTTCTGTAATAATTTTTTAAAAAGCAGATAATTAAATATTTACTTTACAAATTCTGTCAGATCCACCTATCTCCCATGCACACTTTGTGTGATTAATATTTGAATATAACCATGCTCGTTGCTGTGAATCTGTTTCTTGCCAAGCTCATAAAGTTCAATTGGCTTCCTGGAGGTTGTGACCTCTAGCAATTTGAAAAATTATTTCATGTATTTACAGTGATCATTCTTTAAAAGTCAATAATTATGAAAAAGTAGTGTCTGCAATATTGAGGATTTTTTTCCTTGTAGAAAAACAAACTCAAACCCAAGATAATATTTGAATAATCAACACCTGACTGTAATGTGATGCTTTATGTCAAAGTATCTCCTAGATTTTGAAAACTTAAATTAATTACTCTGTCTTTTATATTATTTCATATGATGTGTTCAAAGGAGGAAACTGTCTTGGAGAGTTTCAGTGCCCTAAATCATAGAAAAATAACTAGTTTGCTGTTCAAAGGGAAAAAAACCCCTTGATTCAACTGTATTACAGAAAAGCTACATACCATGAAGCTTCACAGGTACGGAAAGGCAAACTCATTAATAGAGCTCATGGGACTTTGAATTATTTTAACTTGTTGAAGAGCACCAAAATATTTTCATGCTTCTCAGTTTTAAAGGTGAGCTGTAATGCTGGGAAATAGTAGGAGTCCAAATTATTTGAAGATCAGGAGAAAAATTTTAAATTATGCTTGTTTTAAATGTGTAGCTACCTTCTTCCATTTTTACGACCACACAGGTGCAGTAGTCTGCTCAGGAATTTTTGTCTTATATTCTAGAGTCATCAACTATTACCAAATTAAAAAAGATAGTTAAAAAAAATAAAAAAGGAATTATTAAATAGTTCTTAGTAAATAAGCAGAAGAGCAACATTAAAAATATTGCATACTAAATCATCTGTAATTGCTAACACAAACCTCACACTAATTTTTTCATATTTCAGATTTTTTAAGTCATTTGAGCCATCTTTAAGTATTTATGTAAGAAAGTCTGGTGACTTGTCAGGAGAGGACAGAGATCACATTCCTTTTCCTTTGCTCTTATGTGTTGCTCTTACTGTGTTGTGTCAAGATCTTGTGACATTTTAAGTAGGAGTATGAAAAATCAGGGCAATTGAGTGGCATACATCTCCTATCTGAGATCAGGTAAACCTCCTCCATCTCCAAAAGCATTGTCTGAAGAGGTCAGACTGGTACTGATCAGATATTATCAGATATTATCAGACATTATCAGACATCACTGATAATGTAAGCACAAATATTCAGCAAAACTGCAGTGACCAAAAAGTCTTTAAGGCCTGATAAAATAATTTCATTCTAAAAGATAAAAAGCTAAAACAACTTTTCTTTCAAAACAGAAATTCTGATTGTTCACATGCACAACCAGAGTTACCCATCTTTACAAGATGGATAGGCTGTAATGCCCAGAGCTGGTAGTCATTCACACTAACCAAATGGAGAGCCACAACCACAAGTGTCTTTTAGCACCTTTCTTTGGTCTACTTTCAGATTTAATTCTGTGTTGAATTAAATTATTTAGATTAAATGTAGCAACTAGTTTTAATTCTGCTTGCAAACCTGGCACTAACATGCTCCATTCTTGCAACTCCCTATTGTGAAGAATGAGAAGTGATAAAATTTTGGTTTAAATAATAATGTTTTTGAACAACCAAAGCAGGAATAAAGATTTGGGTATGAATATGCACTGGGGAAGCTTCATACTCTGGAGTTAATCACTGCAGGGAGTGACAACAGGTACTAAATACAATGCACTTTACTAGCTAAGCAGTGGCTTTCAAACCCTGATATAACAACATCACTCTATCTGGAGGGCAAACAGTGAGTCTCCTAAAGAAACCAATTACAATTTTGCAATCAGAGCCTGCTTAAGCATATTTTTTTTCACTCATTAAGTATACCCAAATCATGCTCTTGCATAACCAGTTGTTTTTATATGCTATCTTTTGACTCAGTCTGTCCCTGAGTGCCCTGACTAGTATGCTGAAGTTGAGCACAGATGAGGACAAGAAGTAGTGAAGATTGAAAGCTACTTTTTGACCAGACACAGGAACATTCTTTCCAGAATAGGCTGGAAAATACGCTCCTGCACAACCGTGGACCATATCATCTCTTGCCCATGACAGCAGCCTTTAGCTGATAGGCTTAACTGGCCAGTCAGTAGCATGTATAAATTTCAGCCCTTAGATGACAGAGTTGCTATATCTTGGCAACTAAAATAAGAATTTTTGGCTAACTCTCAATAATTGATTCACTAAATCTATATATTTTGTATATGTTGTTGTCTAACAATAGAACTGAATAATCAGTTTATTTACTGAATAATTTACTGAATCATCAGTATATGTCATAACTATATGATAATGCCATGAAAAATCTTTTTTTTTTAATGGTAAATAAATTAGTGGTCAAACAGACATCAGTCATTGTACTATAGGTTGTACTGCAAAACGCATCTTCTCTTAGGCTGGAACTAGTGCTCACTATGTATCTGTACAAGAATACTTGCTCACAGCTTAGAGCAATTTTTTCAAAAGTCCTCATATACAGATTGCTTTGAGAGATATATATGAAGTAATGTTTGTTTATTTTAGTGCTGTTTTGAAAAAGTAAGCAGTATCTATCTATGTATCTGATCTACATGATCAATTGCAAGTTGGGAAATATTATTTTGAATTTACAAGCTTTCTGAGGGGAGATAATGGTTAACAGAGATGACAGCTCTTCTAATAATACAACAACATTAAACTGTCATAGGTTAAAGAAGTGCGATTTTGTCACCTAAAATCAAGGGAAGCCACCATTTCTTGTATGAAGAAACTGTAAAGGTTATAAGATTCAGAACCTAAAATTAAGACAATAAGCATGTGAGCTTGCCTCTGAACACACTGCTTGCTTATTTCTTCATACTGTGTGCTCTATACCTTTTTATCCACACACTGAAGTGGGCTAATTTCCACATAATTTAGAGTTGGCTGCCACCTGCTGGGGGTCTGGCCTTGTTGCTTCTTTAAGGTGGCTAGAGGAAGTTGAGTTTGTGTTGAAACTTTATAAGTAATATAAACTGAGAGTACCTAAATGTATAAATTTAGGCATAACTAATTTGACAATAGAAAGTACACGTCTCTGCCTGGTGAAATACGTCTAAAGGGAAGCAAAAAGCATCCTTTCTACTGCCTGTCAATGTCTGGAGTTACTGTTCCCCAAATCAGCAAAATAATAACAACAATAAAAAAAAGTTGAATCTACTACATAACGTCCCCCTAAGGTATTGCAAAACAACCCAAAACTCCTTTCCTTTTACCAGCATGAATAAACTATATATAAAATCATCTATTATTCAATACAATGTAACATTTACAAAAGCCCTGCATTATAATGACACTGCAAAAACTTTACCCAAGAGAATCAGACAGCAGTTAATGAAGACAGGCTACACTATGTATTATAAAGACCTACTGCTTTTTGGACAGTGATATCCGAAGTATCAGGGAAACTGTCACATGCATAATCATGACCATAATCACTGAGAAGAAATTATTTTTTTTCTTTCATTGTTTGAAGCCATTTGTCAAATATCCCTGCAGTATGCAATAGCAGTGTGAGATCCAAAATGTCCTACTACTATGGAACCCCTTTTCCCCTCTGCTGTACAACAGGAGGAGAATAAATCTTAAACCATTTCCAAATCTACGTAATGATAAACCCAGTTATCCCAGCCAACCAACCCTATTCCACCACTGACTGCTTCCAGTCTTCAGTATAGACACACTTGCAGTGTCACTGCCAGAAAAGCTACACTTTGTGTATTACAGTTAGCTGCAGTCAAATGTTTTACTCAGCCTGTTTGGCTAACCCTTCACAGAGTGACACAACACCACCCTCAACAGAGATGAAAATCTTAAACTGAAGACTTGGATTAACCCCAGGGCACATGAATGCTCTTAGTATGTGAAAACAGCCCCCCAAAACTTAAATAAAGCTCAGATACAGTACTTAATTATCTGCTTAATTAAGAGAAAGGCATAATTTGAGAACTTTCTGTCAATTAATCAAAACTCATCCACATCACAAAGTCTGAAAGTGCTTTAAACTCTCAGAGAGAAGTAAAAATCTGTTTTCTAAGTGCCTAGATTATCTAAGCTTTCAAGCATAGGGACTTTAGCAGCAGCCTGGCTACGCTGTAGGGGAAGATCTCTCTCTGTAGGAGTCTCATCTAATCCTTCTTTTTTACTGTGTGGTGGGTTGACTTTGGCTGAATGTCAGGTGCCCACCAAACCACTCCAACACCCCCCTCCTCAGCTGGACGTGGAGAGAAAAAAATTATGAGAGGCTTGTGGATCAAGGTAAGGATAGGGAAATCATTCAGCAATTACCATTACAGGCAAAACAGGTCCTAGTTGGAGAAATTTATTTGATTTATTACCAGTCAAATCAGAGTAGGTTAATGAGAAAATAAAAATTAAATCTTAAAACACTTTTCCCCCACCCCTCCTTTCTTCCCAGAATCAACTTCAGTCTTCAATTTCTCTTACCTTCCCCCAACCCTCACTTCACCCCCTGCAGCACAGGTTGACAGGGAATGGGGGTTGTCGTCAGTTCATCACACGTTGTCTCTACTTCTCACACTCTCCTCCTGCTCCAGAGTTGGGTCCCTCAGTCCTCAATGAACATATCCAGTATGAGTTCTTCCCATGTGCTGCAGGACAATCTCTGTTCTGGTACCTGGAGCACTTCCTCCTGCTCCTTTTGCACTGGCCTTGGTATCTGCAGAGTTACTTCTCTCATATATGCTCATTTCCTCTCTTCTCTGACTGCTGTTGTGTAGCAGTTTTTTCCCCATCTTCTTAAGTACATTATCCCAGAGGTGCTACCATTGTTGCTCATGCCACAGTCTTGGCCAGTGGCAGGTCCATCTTGGAGCTACCTGGCACTGACTCTGTCACACATGGGGGAAGCTTCTGGTAGCTTCTCACAGAAATCAACCCTGTAGCCTCCCTGCTACCAAAATTGTGCCATGCAAACCCAATATATACAATCTGCCTGGGCATGGCAATACGTCCAAAAGTTATGTAAGATATGTTTGGTTACTCCTTAATTTAGAACTGCTTTGTATGAGTTCTAGTATACACAGAAGTTCTTCTAAATTAATGTTGATAGTTAAACTGCAACTAGTATATTACACAGTAATTAGTGTGCAACTATTATATACCTCCCTTGCTAAGTTTACACAAAGAGTGAGAAGAGATTTTTCCAGTTCTTAAGAAGCAGGAGTTATCTAAGTGTGTTTGGCTTAGAAGACAGATGAGACGATGCTGTCAAGCATTGTTTTGACTAATGGTTGACAAGGTTCTGTAAAATTCTGATGACTTGTATTTCCAGAAACAGTGAAACTGCTTAGTAGAATCATGAACAGATATTCTGTATTTGTGCCAGTAAAATTTAGGCAATGATTTTAACTAATGATTTTCTTTTTAATCTTCATATCTCCAGTACAGTCCACCACTGTAGAATGTTTTCTGAATATGAAAACAAATGTTATGAATCTATTTTAATAGGTTAGTCTAGTTAGTCTTTCTGACACTAAAAATAATAATAATTCAAAAAATTCATTGCGATACTATATTAAACTATAACAGTTCAGTCCAGAATTAAGGACAGTGAACATTGGACAGCTCATGTTGAAGTAAAACCTAGAGCTGAACATACTAATTGCCCCTCCTACTGTTCAGTTCAAATCTAACAAGCCTCAAGCTGTTAGTACATATTTTGTGAACAGATGAATACAACAGTCTGTGTCCTACCCCATGAGCCAACAGAGTGTATTATTGTAGATAACTGAGGAAGTATGTTGAGAGTGTCACTGGCATGCCTCACAGCTAACACTGCAGGCAGCGGCGAGGCAGAAATCTTCTTGTTGGCACTGTACAGCTTTGATCTGGACAGAAAGTAGAATAGTTGTCTTGTTAAGGTGTAGGCTCTGAAATAAAGTTGTCCTGCAAAAAAGACAAACAAACAAACAAACAAAAACATATTCCTGCTCTGCACAGTGCAGATATGCCAGGTGCTTGACCCGAGGCTCAAGCTACGAGCTCATTGAAGGGGTTTCACTTTAAAAATATACAAGGCTCCAAAAATCTGCCCACTGGATTTATTAAAAGGGCCTTCAGTTCTTTTTTTACCTTGAGAGAGTGCATGGGAGAAGACACTACATACATTTCTCAGGAAGTCAAATAACAAACTTTCACTGGCAAGCTTTAGAAAATAAGGGAACTTGGCAAAAGTTTAAAGGGCAACATTCAATCAAAATAAAGCATTGCACGAAGCATTGATTTAGCACATGCTAACCCCCACAACTTAGCAAAATCCAACCCATCAGCTTTAAGTTATCCAAATATCAAGAAAGGAGATTAGGAGAAGTAAAGAAACAGAGAGAAAAAGAGAGAATAAGAGCTACTGCCTTCAGTCCCATGCAATTCCAGCTTTCACCTGTCCAGACAATATGGTCATGACAATGTAGAGCTCTCATGATGTGGGTTTTATTTGCTCTGGTCCTCTCTGAGCATCACCCCAGGCGAGACTCGTGGCCCACTGGCCACTCTGGGGGTCCTGGTGTACCAGCCATTCTGGGGCTGGAGTAGGGGCTCCAGGGGCTGTGGTGTGAGGCAGTGCTCCTGGTGTGCCAGTGACCTAAAGGTGCTCTGGGCTGGCCAAGGAGCTAGGATAAGGAGCAGACCACCACTCCACCTTCATGAGATTTGACCTGTCCCTTCTCCCCCACACAAACACACTTGAGTTGGCCTGAGCCAATAATTAATATAATAATCCAGTGTCTCACATCAGATTACTAAGCCCATTCCTTCCCCAGCTTCCTAAGGGAAGTAGGCCATGCATAAGTATACGTTTTCTACTCCTATAGTAGTTTCACTTCTTCCTGTCCTTCTTTTCACTTTCGTCCTCTTCTTCCATCTATCTTCTTTCCCAAAGTTAGCTTCAGAAACAATAGTCCAGGGACCAAGGTGAGTATTCATGACTTCAGTCATCAGTCTTTGCAGTGTATAACTAAGACTCCCCTTCCAAAGGCGCTATAATACCATATCAGCTCCCTTCAGCAGCCTTCCCTTACCATCTTTGTCATGTATCCTGAGATACGTTTTTATCTGCTAGACAAAGATGGCATACATTAACTACATCTCCCTAGAGCAATGTCACATAACAGTGTTATATTCTCAAAAAAAGAAACACAGGAGAGAGAAAAAGAAAAAAAGGTAGCAGTAAGGGTAGTCAGCTTAGTTAGTAGTTGTTATAACTCTTTTTGCACTCAGAAGGTATAGATGCAGCTTTAGCCCAGAAAGAGATAATTTATCATCGCATTTCATCTTATCACTGAATTTACAACTGCAGTACTTAAGCGAATGTCCTCTATTGCATCCTGATTTTTCTGGTTTGCTTTTGGTAAATCATGGCTAGGCTTCGTGAACGAAGATTTGGGAAGGCACTATCCACATTTCCTACAGGCACGCTGGTGGCTTATGAGGCCAATACGTGACAGACATATCCGATTGCAAAAGGTACAGCAGAAAGACTCCTTAGATGGTGTATTCTGCAAGACATGGTTCTTTCTGCGTTGCCTTTTTTCCTCGAGAGTGATCCTGCATGTGTTCTAGATGGCGTGTCTCCAGGCCTCCCAATTTGAGGCCAGAGTAGACCAGTTATGGTGATCAATAAGGCCAAGGTTGAGATGTTGTTTCAGGGAGTCCTTGTATCTTTTCTTCGGGGCTCCTCTCATGCGGCAGCCAGTGGCAAGTTCACCATAGAGCAGGATCTTAGGGAGGCGGTGGTCCCTCATCCTTGAGACATGCCCTGCCCATCGCAGCTGCATTCTCAGTAACATGGCCTCAATACTTGTGATAGCAGCTTGCTCTAGTACAGATGTATTGGTCACATAATCTGACCAGCGGATGTTAAGGATTGTACAGCGGCAGCGTTGGTGGAAGCGTTCTAGGAGACGCAGGTGGTGGCAGTAGATGACCCATATAAGAGAGTAGACAACACTATGGCTTTGTAAACACTGATCTTGGTGCTTTTCTTCAAGTGTTTATTACGCCATACTCTTTTGTGGAGTTTTCCAAAAGCACTATATGCCTTAGCTAACCTGTTGTCTATCTCTCCGTCAATCTTACCATCTGAGGAGATGAGGCTACCAAGGTAATTAAACTGTTGGACTGTTTTGAGCTCTGATTGGCCAATGGTGATGTGGGGATGATGACTTCCTGAGGTGCAGGTTGATGGAGGACCTCTGTCTTCTTTAAGCTGACTTCCAGCCCAAAGAGCTCAGCAGCATCTGCAAAGCAGGATGTTAAACGCTGCAGGGCTGCTTCTGTGTGGACAACAAGGGCGGCGTCATCAGCATAAAGCAGCTCCCGGACAAGATGGTTTAAGGTCTTAGTGTGGACCTTCAGTCGCCTTAGATTGAATAGACTTCCATCAGTACGGTATCGAATGTAGATACCGTCCTGATCATCAAGGTCTGCTGTGGCCCTTTGGAGCATCATGCTAAAGAAGACGGTGAATAGAGTTGGAGCGAGAATGCAGCCTTGCTTCACACCATTCTTAATTAAAAAGGGCTCAGAAAGTGTGTTGCCGTATCTGACTTGACCGTGCTGATCCTCATGGAGTGAGAGCTTTTGGTAAATATGTCTGCATTAAAAGATGTAAGAGAAGCTTACTCCTCTATAAAATTTTCTGACCTTTTAAAAACAGATTGGTTGCAGGGAAAATATTTATATGTAAAATAGCATCAACAGTATAATTAGAACTGCCATTAATTAGCTATGTTCTTCACTTAGTGGGTGATTCATGTGTTAAATTTGTATTAGAAAGACTTTTTTTTTTTAACATTTTTTGCAGACAGTGTTTTCCATACTAAAGGCATATCCACACTGCAGTTTAGAGCAGAAATTCCCACACCAGTTTCTGACAGCCTAGCAGCAGTGTTAGAAGAGTAACTCCTAAAACAGTCTAACTTTCAGGCTATTATTAATTTAGCCTCATACACTAATTATAGTTAAAAGACTGCTACAGAGAGACATGCCTTGTGAGTTGTGATATTAGTCACATTCTGGGAAATAGAGATGTTTGCTACAAATTAAAGCAGACAGCAATCTAGGAGTGTAAACAAGCTTTATTTCAATGATTTTCTTACTTTATGAGCTTTGTATTTTAGAAAACATTATCTGAAATTATCATAGGCCTTCTTTTGTGGCTTTTCTCTGCTTGCCTATTGTGTGCACAGCAAATTCTCTTTTAGTCAGTCAGCAAATTCATCTGAAAAATGAGGACATTTTTAGTAGAAGTAGGCAGAAGGTAATTGATTATTTTCACCTCTGCAGTCTTTGATTAAAGACATTGTGCTTAGGGGGGGAAGTCAACAATCATTCCTAAACATATACAAGCATTTAATTGTAGTAATTAATTTATCTATACAACTCCGTGTACTTTTAAAAAGCTTCTTGACTGAGAATGAATGCCTCATCAGTCTTAAATATAACAGCCTGAAAGAACAAGTGAAGTCAGTAGAATAACAAACAGTACTGCAGAAACCTCAGGCACTTGGAGGAAACAAAAAGACATTTCCAACTCTGTGCAGAGCAAAATTATGAAGAATTTGAGAAATAAAGGCTGCAGAAGGAACATCAACTGATAGAACCACAAAAATGAAGTACATCATTGTATACATTGCCATGTAAAAGTAACGAAAAAGCAGAGAAGCCTTGAGATGTAATTACAGAAACAATTTTGCAGGAGAGTTTGAAGAATTCAGTAGTTATGGATCCCATTTTTATAAATGTCATCTTCCCCATAAGTTTATCTGTTTACTACAAACAAGCATGGCTGTCGGAATGTGAGTCAAAGGTGGTAGCTAATGGAAAACAAACAGCCAGAGCAAGACAGTAAAGACAGATGAGCCACAAAGAAAGATAAACAGCTTCAGAAGAATCAATGTAAAAGTGGCTGGGCCATTAGTTGGGAAGGGTAGACAAACCTTTGCTCTCTCCAAGCTTGTAAGGTTCAGTCTTCCCAAAGATGACAGTCTAAATGCTGAAGGGAAGCAAACTTAAAATACACTTAGTCTCAGGAAAGAGGAAGAGTGATCAGGTTATAAATTATCACCAGGTGACCCCAAACTGAAAATGTCACATAGAGAAAGCACTTTACTAGGAAAAAGGTTTATTTTTTACAAGTTAATGTGGAAAGAAAATGAGGTATTGAACAGGCAGAGCTCTTGGAAGGACTCTTCAGGAGAGACTGAGGGAATAGAAAGGCCCGTCTTGAGTAGAAACAGATTTCTGCCCATCTAAAATAGGTTTCTTCTGAGTGATTTTTAATCAACAGCTGGATCACAGCCACCTTAACATAGATGGCAGATACACATATGAATGTGGATCAACACAAAAAGAGGCTACATTTCTGACATCTCGCATTTGAGTTGTTGAACTACAGAGTTTCACCTAGAAACCAGTGTAACCAGCTATGTGTATGAAGCACACTCAAGAGAAACCAAAAGGGTCTAAGACGTAGCTCAGTAATAAAGATACTCTCTCAAAAACAACAGCATTTCAGCAGGTTTACTGCACAGCTTACGTCTCTTCTTTTTCCTCACAGTAAGAAGAGAGAATTGTGGAGAACAAAAAGACAGTGAAAGTGAGCTAAAATGTACAAAATCAGTGCTTTATTACCTAATTATCTGCTTTCTCTAGCTCCTCAATGCCACCAAATTCCTTGTTATTCAATTTTAGACAACTGTGACAGGTAATGTCTGTGACATTAATCAGATAACTGTACTAATTTCCTGACATAATCAGAAATGCAATAATATACCGCCAATATATTAGGGAGCATAACTTAGATGTTAATCACTTATGTAGAGTGGTCATTTTTATCTTTTACAGTTGTATGAAGTTGTTTGCATTTCTGAAAGAGACAATAGTGTCAGAGACTGAAACAATTAATGACTTACACATTCTAAGATCACGAAAAGACTTTTGCAAACTGAAAGGAAGCAGCTGCTCACACAGCAAAGCCCACCCCTCCCTGAATACTGCCAAAGGACCTTCAGATCAGATAAGTGGGTGCCATTGTCCAACTATCCTGGTGCAGATGCATATCTGAAGCTACAACCTGGATCTCCAGATAAGGAAAGAGGCTAAGAGGCAAATCCTGCAAGGTAGAAGAAACCCTCTTATGATTCCAATGTCCTCCCTTTACATGATAACTCTGCACACTTAGCCTGGTCTATGCATCTCAAATGTTGGACCATGATGGACCATGGTTGATGCTGGACCATGATTGCTGGTGGCACATTAGGCAGCTGCAACTATCTTAGGAGATGTCAGAGGCTTGTGACATGTCCCATAACATTATCCACTGTAAAACTTCCTGCCCCAGAGAGGTACAAGGTGTTCCCATCTGAGCTGGAAGTATATAATAACTCATAATATCTTTGAGTTTGGTGAGCCTCCCTCCCCCACCCCCAACGGATCAAGACCATCACTTCAATCAGTAGACATCGAAGCTGCAACTACCAAGTTTCATAACTGGATCCAGTGGGAGGTGATTATATATATATATGTCTTTCCACTCTGTGGTGGGGAAAAAAAATATTTTTCCCCCTGGAGTTAAAAAATGGTAACCCCCGAGGGGATGGTGTCTCTCTTCTTGTTGACCCAATCAGCACTCCTGCAAAATTAAAACATATCACACCAAACCAGAAAAGAAGGGTGATGAGGTAGTTGAAGAGGAGAGTGGCCATGTTGTGAAGCCACGAGGAGAAGGGGTAGGAGTCCCTCTGGGGGGCCACGGCCCCCCAGCTCCTGGCTGGCAGTTGCAGAAACTTGGAAACAGTGTTAAACTGGACCAAGGTCTGTAACTGAGAAGCTGTGAGTCTTTCTCCGCTATGAGTGGGCAGCAGGAGCAGTGGCAGAAATAGCACAGAGCAGAGGCTATGGCTGAAAGCCAAGAGATAAGAGAGAAGCAGCAAAGAGGGCATACAGCAACACAGAGAAATATCCTGCAAGGAGAGAGAGAGAGCCGGCAACAGAGCAGAAAAAGCTCTACAGAGACAGTTTTGGGGGTAATAACTGAATCAAAAAAATCCCCCAAAGCTCCTCTGAGACCTCCTAGAGAGGAGAGGTGGTGGGCTCCCACTTGAGGGGAGTCTTGGAATGCAGCGGTACCAGAGAAAAGAGGAACTAAGAACATCGGAGACGTCCTGAAGCTGGACCGGGATGGCCAGATGGAATGAGGAGGGAGTGACCTTGCCCCCTCCCCGCTGCTGCTACCAAGCTGGCAGCCTCAGACAGAGCACAGGAGCTCTGGTAGAACTCTTGAGGCAAAGACTTTCAACTGAAAGCTGCCCAAGATGTTCTGACTCAGAGGTAAATCCCCTGAGGAAACGGATTGTCACGAAGACCCCTGCACTTTGTGATATGACGTGGTGAAGCAAACCTTTGTCCCGGTTAATGCAGTCCACAGAAGAGAAACCTTCGCTTGGAGTCAAAGGGCCAAGAGGGGCGAGAGGAGACACCCCTGCTTGTGTGTAATGGAAAGAGATCAGGCTGCTGCCCTGAACATGGAAAGGATCTTTCCTTCTTCCCTTCTGAACTTTTATTGGAGGGAGAAGAGATTTGATCCAATGTAAATACTGCTTTATCATAGGAGAGATAGTTAAGATTGTGTATATGATGTATTATAATATTTATTTGTATAGTGATTGTAATATAATTCCCTTCCCCCCATATTGAGTCTTGTGTTGTGTCTGGAAAACCCCTCTCACACGGGGTGAGTTGTGGGAGGGGAGCTTGGACTCGGGAATTGGATTTTGGGGGTCTCAAACCACAACAACTCTTATCCTTTCTTTCCCTTTCTCTCCCTTATGCATTTCCCTGCATGTTATCTTTATGCTTTAATAGTGCTATGTTGCTATGCTTTATTAACGCTTTATTGCTATAGATGCTTTAATATTGCTATGCTTTAATAGTGCTATATTGCTATGCTTTAATGTTGCTATATTGCTATAGATGATAACATCCCATACGGAAACATACCCGTTTGCCTTTGAAACAAAATTGTTCTAAAGTAAACCCCAAAAATATGTGTTTACAAATACCAATTATTCAGTGTTGTTTCACTCTAACCCACCCCAAGGGATTTATTAATAAGAACCTGGGTTACCCTCCCCTTCTGGGGTGAGTTGTAACAAATAGCATTCAAGTTCATCTAGAAAAGAATTCCAGGATTCAGGATTCTTCAAATTTTTTTAAAAAATTTAAATCTAAAATCATAGAATCACAGTCATTAAGGTTGTAAAAGACCTCCAAGATCAAAAACCTTTGACCAAACACCACATCAACTAAACCACAGCACTAAGTGCCATGTCCAGTCATTTCTTGAACACTTCTAGGGATGGTGACTCCACCACTTCCCAGGGCAGCCCATTCCAATGCCTGACCACTTTTTCAGTGAGGAAATTTTTGACATCTAACCTGAACCTCACCTGGTTGAGCTTGAGGCCATTTCCTCTTGTCCTGTCACTTGCCTGGGAGAAGAGGTTGACCTCCACCTTACTAGAACCTCCTTTTCATAGTCTTCCTTGAGCTTCCTTTTGTCCAGGCTAAGCAACAGACAAATAAGACCTTCCAAACTTATTTTTTTTTTCACTTTTTTTCCTTCCATAAATAAGTGAATTGCAAGATATTTCCTTAATTTTTTTTCTAAGAAAGAGAATACTTGAGTGATTTTAGTTTGCAGTACTGTAGATAATCGTGTATTTGTAGTCTTCTTTTTCTTTTTGTTGATATAGGAGTTGTTAATATTTATAACATCTGTCGTAAATATCCAAGAAAATTCTTAGGATTCTCTGAGGAGAAAGATAAAAAAATTTTCCCACAAGAGGCAGAGCCACTGCTGCAGAAAGCTGGCTGACATTATTCCCAGTCTTCTGAAGAACAGTAAGTCCCAAGATGAATCCTATCACCTGGTCCAAATGACGCAGTTCCAGGTTGAATGAATTGCTTCAGATTTCCTTAGAAAATGCAGAAATTCAGGATTCCTGAGTGTACAGTCTAGACTTCATTGATAATTCTATGAATAAATCAGGCCTTCTTTTTTTTATTATTTTTTTGGTCCTATAGTCTTTCCCAGTAAAATGAAAAGATTAATATGTTGAATTTTTCATTCTTTTATGTCATCAAAGCTTAAGTATAGACCTAATGGTCCCTCTCCTTGCAGGCTACATTTGCTGAAACAGTATGCTAGAAGGTAATAAATGTGCTTGACAAAACAAGGAAGGTCTCCCTAGTGCACACATTCACATGAAGTTGGAAAGCTAATACTGTTGATAGCAGAGCTCAGGATAACAGTGATGATGTGTTAGTGATGATGTACCTTGAAGAGAATTGAGAACTAGTAGGCTCATATAAATGAGACCAGGTGCAGCAGGAGTTATATTTGGTTTTGCTATACACAACAGGAACAAAGATGCTGCAGGTAGGAAAAAAAAGAAGAGTCAATGAAAGAAGTAGCCGCTTTATTTGTTATATTTCAGGCAGGCTGATGGATGATGATAAATGATAGAACAGATGTTTTCAGTTATTTTACTATGCCTACAGGCAGGTGTCTAGGGCTTTCATTTTACTTGTTCTATGGGAATCCATAGGTTGTATATAAACCATTACACTAAAGTTGATACTGAGGCAATTAATCATTGAGGAAATCATTAGCCAAAGCTAAAAAAAATATAAAGAAATAATACTATAAAGCCACACAATTTAGACTGGTTTGGTACCAAAGTTCATATGAGTATTGTAATAATAATGGAGTACTGAAAATTCAGCAATGAATAGAGAAAATATACAAAAGTGAGCAAAACAGAATAACCATTCTCTTTCTTATATCAAAAAAAGATGCAGATACAGCACTTATTAAATTGCCAGTGAGAAAACCAATCACTGAACATAGGTTTTTCTTTTGTTGTGAGTGAGCATAGATGTTTGATCTAATGGGCTGAGACCTAGAAAATAGCAACAGACACAAGCAAAACTGCTCACAATTAGAATAGGGGAAAAAAAATCAACCTATATCTATTTATAGCTATCTATATCTATTTATATATATATTTACATTTATATAAAATTCTGCTGTATAAAACAGGTTGGAAAGAAGTTGTTACCCAGTAGCCAGGGTAAAGCAAAACAAATATCAACACAGTAACATGTTTCATGGAAATAACCTGCAATTAGTAATTTTATGGTATCTTTAAAAATGTGACGTTATTCTCTGGAAAATTTCCATAATTTAAAATGCTTTTCACATGTATTATTTATATATTATTTAATAAAACTTTTTTATTATTTCTTTATTTGGGATTTAAAATCAGGCTTGAATTTCTGGAATATAATGTTACAGATTACAAATCTTTTTTTTTAACACAGTTAATATTAAAACACTGGGAACTTCCCCCTTCCTTCCCTCCTCCTTCCCACTTTCCTTCCCTCCTCCTTCCCCCTTTCCCCCCTTATATTCTGCAAAATAATTGGTCCTTAAAACTTTCTGGTTTAAGATTCAGTAATTACGCTGTAAACATGATGAAAATATATTCTCTGCACAAAAAATTTCATCTATCCAGGCTGAAAGCAACACGAGAATTTGCCATAAAGCTTTGGGAAAGGAGGATACAAACATCCCTGACCTTGGAAGAGCTAACCAGACCACAAAACAAACAATTAGTGAGGTCTTTGGACATGGAGAGCTGCCAGGTCCAATTAAAGATGGGTCCCAGCCATGAGTAGTCACTAATAAAGGGATTTGGGAGTAAGAAAAGCTGTGTTCCCTTAGAAGATAGGAATGTTGAGAAAAGATGATAGTAATTGTTATTTATTTATCTCTATTATTGTCATTAAGAGTAACATTACAGTAGGTTATAGGAAAGGCAATAGTGTTTGTCCTAGCAATAAGGTTCTATAGAGAAGCATTTCTCAGCAGAGGTACTGCCTGGATGCAGTTCAGAGAAACTCAAAGGCCCATGGAGGGATCCACTTTGCCTGAGAGAGCACCTCTGAGCTTGAACACAAATATGGGTTTTCCCTGTATTAATTACTGCTGAAATAATGAACCCAAGCTCTGATCTTATGCCTTCAGAGAAGTTTGCTTGTTTATATACATATCCCATACTTTAAGCAATAAGACTAGAAGTTCTGCTCTGCAGATGCTTCCCTTCATGGCACCCCTTTGTTATTATACTTCTAGCCAATGCTAAGACAAGGTCAAACTACAGCTGAACTGTTATCTTTATGGGTAAGGCAGCATCTATCTGATTTTACTCCCTGCCAAATATTAGGGAATACCCATTTTTATTCCTGAAAACTAGTAAAATTGTCAACCAGTAAGGAATTTGAGAGACAGTAAATACCCGACTTGGTGAGACTGGGGGGAGAGATACTAATTCAAATTTCCTTCTCTTTCACTCTCAAACTGCCACTCATCTAGGTAGTAAGTAGTAAGTACTTGGCTAAAGCAACACCCAATTTTTGGCAGCGGTGAAGGAGTTGAAGTCAGAAGAGAAGGGCTGCTCTTGAGGTAAGAAGCAGCAGATGATAATATACATTCATGTCATGATATTGGGATATGAGTAATCTGAGTAGACAGAATCAACTCCTGGTGGAAAGCTCTAATCCTAGAAAGAAGGAAACAATTCACCAAAAATGTGTGACAAGTGCCTGAAAGACTAGAAATAAGCTCATGTTACACAATGCTTGTATTCCATAGTCTGTTTGTATTTTTAACCTAGTAAAAGCATTAATAAGACAAGAAAGCTAATTACTTATTGGAGATGTTTGGGGTTTTTTTGGTTTTGGTTTTTTTTATTTGCAAGATCACTGTTCCTAGGTTTTGAGCACAGCATATTGCTCTTTATGTAAATGAACGAAATTTAATGTAATATTGTTGCTCTATAACAGAAGTAAATTAAGGTATTCCATGTGTGAAATGCACTTCTTTTCATGCAACACTTCATTAAATGTAGTTTTGTTTATCAAAATTGAATCTCAGTGCCTGTAGTTTGGCGCTGAATTCTCCTTGAGCTTTAGATTTTGCCATACTAAAAAACTGCCACAGTCCTGAACAATATCTAGTTCCTTTCTACCTTTCTATACTATTTCTGACTGTTGTAAGAAATAAGTGAAGTTACTTGATAAATGCTGTTATATAAACAGGTATAATCTTTTAAGTATTTCAGCTGCTATCTGACTGTAAGAGGTTATCCCTTCATGAAGGCAAGATATTGGATGTGCTTCTATTAGCTTTTTATTAATGACTACTCATGGTCCGTGTTCTGGCACTGTATTGTTGACAGTTGTCCAAAAGTGATGCTGGTTTGTATAAAGTAAAAAAAAACCCTGAGTATAGCAGAAAAGTCATGGGAAATCTGTAATGGGCTGGAAGGTCAAACGTAATTCTGCTTGCTTCCAGCTGGCTTCCCACTGTGCAGGCTGCTCTGAGAAAAGTTCCAAGAAGGATGGAGTTCGGGACAAAATAGAAACACAAGTCTTGTCATGCGTATTCAATGTTTCAGACTGGAATACAGATAGGAAACAGCTGGCCCATATGGCACAACTAGCATTTGCAAAAACTAACGGACCAAAAAGGTCACTGTAAAATCATTGTTCTATTTTGTGCACAAACAATGTGATGCTGATTTCTTAATAACAAAATACTCAGATTTTTTTGGGTATGTATTTGGGATGTGATCTTCAGACACTGAAAACCCTGAGAAGAAATATAAAAAAATAAAAATGTTTAGTTCTGTGAAGAACAGTTACCCTTGAAGCTTTACCCTTGTTATTTGAAAAGAGGTCTATAAGAAAGGTTAATAAGGATTTTCAGTGTTGTTTTCAGCTTTTGTTTGAAGATATAATTTGCTGAATGTACAAAAGGCTGCTCAAACTTCTTGCATATGGAGCATGCCTGGCTCACTTTCGATTGTAACTTGTTAGAATTACTAGCTTCTCTTCATATTTTATCAGAAATACTCTGCTAAACAATCTGCTTAACCACTGTTTTGAAAATACTGTCACTAACACAAGCATCTAATGTCCATTTTTAAGTAGACAATTATTTGAAATCCAAAGTGTTTATGTAAAAAGTGTATTATTTCTGTAAAAGATAAATAACTCTGGAGTTGAGATGCAGTAAATATTCCATTAACAAGTTCATTTTATCATTAAGTTGTTGAAATAGACTTTGTTCTCAGAGGCTATACTGACTGCTAACACGAGTATTGTTCTTTCTCTGTGTGGTATCTGATTTGGCAGCTTCTAGTACAACAAGATGATATGACATGAGAAAATGAAGTACAGGCAGTTTTTCATGAACTGGTTTAGTTTTTTCTTCTGCAAGTTTCTTGGGCTACAGAAACCTTGGAGAAGCAGAATGGAGTGGCATTATTTTCTTTGTCTATCTTCTAATAAATTTGACAGAATAATGAGGAAATTAAACGAAGTTTGTTCTTGTCTCAGAAGTCCTTGTTGCTCAGCAGTGAGCTATGGGAAGGAAGTACTAACTAGCACTCCCACAGAAATTTGTAGGGATGTGATTATGTAATAAATAGTTTTCTGATTCTTAGGAGAAAATAACACTGTCAAGAAGAAATTACTGCATTTTATATACATATACACACACACAGTATAAGTGGTTGGAACACATTAATATTCAATTAGTTCCATGTTTTAAAGTCTCTAAAGGAAATTGTTTGTCTTGGATTATTGTGATAAATGGCAAAGTCATAGCATCCCATAATGCAATGAATGAAACAAGCTTTCTACCGTAAAGCCAAAGACATGTCATATGTCTCTTCTAATGTCACATTCCCATTAATATGTTTCAATTTTCTTTTTTCCCCGCTATCCAGGTTGCTGTTCAGAAAGTTCTGGGGTTTTTTTTCAAGCCTGTTTCTTGTTCTTTCCTTAAAATGGCTTGTGTACACGTCCTTCAAATCAAGTTTTAGAGTTTGCGCTAATATGTGTGGTGAGACTGGGCAGAGAATATATTTCTCACTAGCAAATAAGGTTTTCTCAGCGTTCAAAATCAGGTTGTGCATATGCTGTAAACCACCCAGAAAATACCTTGCCCAGGTCCTATGAACTTAATGAATAACTCCCTTTCATGTCCTGTGCTGTCAAATATTAGAAGTCCCCTATGTGGTGTGATTCTTTGGGCACAGTATGATGCTGCAGTCCTAGACAATATAAGCCATTTTTCTTCTGTCACTAACTACCCACCTGGGTATTATTTGAATATTATGATGACCTAGGAGATTTCAAGCCATAAATACGGCTCTTGCCAGATTGGTTGTGTATCTGACAGAAGACTAGAAGCAGTTATCTTTCCAAGAAAACAAACAAACAAACTAACTAACTAACTAACTAGCTCAAAACAGTAAACCTGTATCTAATTTTATAGACAAAGCTGTTGAAAGAACAGTACAATCTCTGTAAAATAGATCAGCGTGTACACGTGTTTTAAGATCAAGTTTACAGCAGTGCTAAACATCATTCACAAAATTATGAGGTCTATTAATACTGATATAAGGGTCACTCAAAGGTAACTCTTTTCCAGGACAGAAAGTGAGAGACACTTAAGTAGAATAACTAAAATCTCTTCAACTTATTGGTAGCTTTCCAAGGAAGAAGGAGGATTTGATAGAGTGGCTTACAGGTACGTTTTTACCACTAAGCATGATTTTTCTGCAACTTCAGAGGTGTTATGATATGTTCAGAATTGCTTCAAAAACTGGCTAAGTTCTAGTGTTGGTCAACTTAAACTTGTTGTTTAATTCTGTTCCTAGTGTGAGTTGTGGTTATGTGAGTTTTTTCTTTTTTTTTTCTTTTTTTTCCTTCTTAAGAATACTTTCCAATGAAACACTGAAAGTTTGATGAAACAAGCAAAAATAAGACAAAAATTCATCTTTCCACTTTATGCACCCTGATTTAAACATTAAACAGTCAGAGTTTAGAATTAAAAGCTCACAGGACTTAAAAACTGGGCTGTGGAACAAGTCCCTAACAGGGACACTCTGCAGGGTATTGATGGAATCTTGCCACTCGGTGGCACTGTTTGTTCTGCTGTTTCTTCGAGGCTCAACATTGTCAACTCATCTCCTGAAATGCCTCCATGCCTGCAACACGGCACAAGTCACTTTGCAAGTGGTCTGCAAACTGTAAGAAAGGTGGGGAGAGGAGATGTGTTTGGGAGGGGAGGAAAGGGGTTTCTTTTTTGCTCTTCCCCCTGTCCCCCTTGTAAAGAGTCAGGAGTTCCTACTTATTCATCCGGTGATAGGGAACTATTCTGCCCCTGCTCCGAGCCAAAGCAAAAGTTTAGGTCTTCCCACTGAAAGTGAAAATTTTTCTTTTCTTCTTATTTGTGAGTGATTGACTGCTGCCAGCCGGAGAAAGTGAGACTGGCACATCTTCTGCTATTCCTTGGGGTTTAGATACTAGTTTAAATGACTTTACATCAGACTACTGTTGCAGCGAATGCTTAAGCATTAAAACAAACATGAAGAAGGATCTCAAGCATTTCTACTTCTGAAGAAATTTGAGCATCTATTTCTTAAATAACAGTGCTTGTAAACAAATATGCACTTAGACTTTCTTTGGCCTGCTTAATTAACCTGATCTCATCTGAGGGGGGGGGGGGGAACGGTGGAACCAGATGAGACTAATAGATCCCAGCTGATTTTTTTTAATCTAATTTTATTTTATTTTATGCTTTCACACTTCAGTGCTATATCTAGTAATTCAATTGAAACCTTGAAATTTTACTAAGGAATCCTAACATAGACCTTTATAACTCTTTTCTTATAGCTGATAGTAATTCTTTTTTTTTTGGTCACCTCTGGTTTTTATGAATTACTATAGTCTTGTCAGTCAAGAAATATTGACTCCTCTGACATTTTTCATTTTCCAGGGTCTTAGTGGAATAAAATGTATGTAATGCCATTGGATCAGAATAATGTCTGATATAAGTTGGTGTGACTTGCCAAACTTATGTTATTTTGCTTATGAAACTTTTTAAGTTAGTGACCAAAATGCTGTTTAAAAAAAAAAAAAAAAGTTTTTTGTGGCCCTGTTGCAATGAGTCTCAACTGCAAGTTCCATGAACACCAATATGCAGGAACATCTTGGAAGTACTTGTTTTCTCCTAATAAGGTCTAGTTATATGTTTGTATCTGCTGAAAGTGAGACTGAAACAGATATCATTAGAAATAAGCCTTTTTATTGATCTCTTTGACTATATGTATTTATGTATCTACCAGCTACTTTGTTCTAGGCATTTAGTTGCATGTGAAATTTCCGAACGGTAAAGTTTGTAGTAATAAATGCAGACTTCTCTTATTTTTTTTAAAAAATACCTTTGTGCCTGGTAGATATTCTGAAAGTTATAAATTGAAATAATCACTGTCATAAAGAATTCTACACAGGTACACATATTAACACAGCTTAGTAAGTGACTACCAGCACCGCACTACTACTGAGGCGTGGTAACTTGCTCTGGATGTTCCTAGACAACTCAGCTGCAAAATGTGACACATTAGCTCAGTGTCCTGCCACTGTATTTAACAGTAGGAGGTGGAAAAGAGCACGCATGTAGTAGTTCCTAGGGCTTAGAAGGTTTCCTCTTCGTTATCACCGTTTGTGCAGCTTGAACTGAAAGGCATTCAGTTGTGCACTCGTCTGAAACACAGAGAATTCTTCATCTTTTGATAGTTAAATCCAAGCCTTGATACTTTTGATGACTTTAAAACCTGGTTTATTATGGCCAAAGAAAGATTATGAAGTCTGAAATTTAACTGCAGGACAAGAGAGCAAGAATGGTGATTTCTCATCTTGTCAGCTTGCTAAAATGACAATGATGACAGATGATTTCCAGACATTTTCTGGTACAACTTCACGAGAATACCTTTTCAATACTACTATCTAACTAGAACTGGGGGAATACATGTACAAACATTACTTAAAATTCAGCTTAACTTTTACTGATAGACCTGCTCTGGAAAAACTTTGGTGTGGAACCATCCATGCATTGCCACTTTGACAGAAAAATATTGTACTAGAATTCTTTGTGGAAGAAAGAATACCTGCATTTTGTAGATCATTCAACAGCACTCATCCTCAACTTTCTGGGGTTAATCTCAGAAGGATTTTAAGAATGCAGGATTTTAATAATCAGGTAGTACTGGGAGAAACAGTCATAGGCACTGTTGCTCACAGGTTATTGAGCTCAGAGCAATGGAAGCTTCACATAAACATTGGGGCACTAATTTTCCTTGGGATATATAATTTCTGCTCAAACTGCTTTCTTCCTTTCTTTTTCTTGATCTAGAGTATGTGCTTTACAATTTATTGGTTAGACAAAAATATTTCTTGTGTTTATTTTTTGGTGGTGGTGGTGATGTTTTTGTTGAATGGGAATACCTCAGGCTATCACTGTGTAATGGACGGTGTATAATGAAGTGTATAATAAAATAAGTGTACAATAAAAGTACTCTGACACTTATAGGGAGTGAGCCTAGAAAGATTTTGGATGAACCACAACAGATGAGAAAAAATACTGCAGTTTCTTTATAATTTTTCTTTCCAATACGTCTACTGAAAGAGTAGGAATAAAACACAATAAAAACTAGGTTTCCATCTATTTGTCCATCTAAGTAGGTACATAATAATCAGAGGTCTAAAAGAGGAGAAATGTAATTTCAATTTAAGATTAATATATCCTGAATTATGAAGCTGTGTTGCCATAACAGCCAACTTGCTTTTACATGAAGGAACTAAACTTTACCTGTTGATCTCTCAGGGAGATTTGTCAGCTCTGTATTATGAGATGATTCATTAATACATGAATAGCATCTTTTATCATGAAAACATTAGGGCTAACCAAACTGTAAGTTAGTACTGGTAACTTATGAGCGACTTCGCATGTTACATGATGTCTTACTTTAAAAAGAAAAAATTTGTTCAGATCAACAGAAAAATCATGGCTTCAAGCAGTAAACAATCATGATTTTGTCACACCCTTTGGCAGCTGAGACAAAGTGATATCGTCAGTTCTGCCTTGCATGCCCCAAGTCACATGTTGTTTGTGACTCATTTCATTTCTACAACTGCCTGTATTGTTCTGCAGAACACAACAGTATGAAGGGATGTCAACTGAAAAGCAAGAAACAAATATTGCATTGTTAGAAGGAAAAAATCAATTTCTAAGTAGTTCATGACTTTGTCTTTTATCATCTCTCTCTAAAGACTATGAAACTGTTCTTGGTAAGAGCTACTTCTCTTGTTTGTGGTGAAGATGGAAAATAAAAACCTAAAGTTTTGATTTTAGTTATAACTATTGTCATTGTGACTTGTTCTTCAGTTAGTGGTAACTGCAGGTAAAGCAGTTCTAAAGGGAAGGGAGGTGGACTGTGATTACATCTGTATGATTAGCAGCTTCTGTCTTCCCATGAAAGCACTACTAATGCGGTGAAATAATCAAGTGACTATATGAAAGAGGAGTTTGTTGCCTATTAGTTGTGGTACTGGAAAGGAAGAATCACATTTCTGCTTTAATTTGTGTTGACCAGAAACAAGAAGCATGCAGAGGTGAGGCAGAAGCTGAGGAGAATTTGGTTTAGTTATTCCTTCAGAATTTTTAAAAGATATATTTTTCTAAAGAATTTGCCAGAACAATAGCAATTGCTTGCTTACCTGTTATTTATCACTTGCAGAAGTGCTGATTTTGGTTAAATGTAAATGGTGGTAGTTAACTGGGAAAGGATGGTTAGGTTGGTGTTCAAATAGCAAATCTGCCTACTCAATATCAAAAGAACAGTATCAGAACAAGTTGTGCATTGTTAATGTTAGTGTATGAGAGATGCTAAGCTATCATAGCTTTTGCAATGGTGGGGTTTTTTTGCAATAGCTATAGATAAATGCTTTAAAAAAGGAAGCTGTAAAAATGATCACTGAGTGATTAAAAGTAACAGTATTCATACAAGAGTTACAGCAGTCAGGATCTATTTCTGGGAGCTGGAGTGTCGGGTACTGTCTAATATTTACTGCAGTTATTGTTATCTGTCAGGTGTCAGTAGGTGTCTTGGAAATGCTGTTTGTGTCATTTTTGCTTTCCATTACACACAGGACAAGAGGATTTAAGCTGTTCTATGGAAATGCAGATAAGGAGCCACAGTAGGAGTGAGCATAAGGCTAAAATCATCTTAGTTTGGTTCTTAAACCTTGTCTTAACATTCTAAGAAGGCATTTCACTATATCAGCACATTTTTTCTTGTTTTTCCCATGATGTCCCAGCAGGTTTGATGCTTTTTTCTTATTGCTTGTATCAATAACAATATTGCATCAAAACCCAATATTTTTAAATCCAGTTTCCTTGTGTGGTTTTCCAAGGTGTTTAATAACTTTATATTAAAGTGGTCAGTGTTTTTACTGCCTTCCCATAACTTACTGGTAGATATGTATTTAAACTTTGCTGAAAAATAGTGCTATCCAACTGGAATTTAACAAATATAACAGGCTATTTCTTGTACCTTGCATAGTTGACACTTGAGAAGGAAGCTGATTTAATGAAAGAAGTGCTAACATAAGGATGAAGTATAAAAATATTTAATGTTGGAATATTCTGTTTTGCTAAGACCTGAAGATCTGGGCCCTGTTAAATTGTACTCCGATATGCATGTTTAATGTCCAATATAACTATAAATATCCTTGAATTGCTACATGAAAGTGATGTAAGATGGATATTTGGCGGGATGTATAAAATAAGGTTTAAGACTAATAAAAACCAAACAAATATGAACAGCTGAATCTTCTTAAAAATTGTTACTGAGCAAGCTTTTTGCATTCCTCTTCTGAAGAACCTCCTTTCCTACTTCAGGGTTACGTTTTTGCTGTAGCTCTAAGAACTCAGGATAGTTATCTTAAAAACTATCTGCCTTAAATCTTGCTGGCAAGGAGTCTCAAGTCTAAGAGTGTTAAAAGCATTAATTAACATGTTTCTAATATGTGTTGCTTTTTTAAGGCTTTAGAAAATATAGACTCTTTCATGCTATGCAGCAAGGTGTTTAGTCTCAAAAGAAACTTCATATGTTTGATGACCTCTTTAGTCTTGGGATCACAGAGGGTATATCCTGATTAGATTGCAAGATCTTTTCTAGGAAGAACAGATAGAATACAGTGGTCTGGAATAAAACACTAGAAAGTTCTCTCCATTCCAGCATATAATCATAGTGTATTTTTCATATTTGAAAACTGTGTAGTAACTTCGTATTTCTCCTTCTACTTCAGAATCCTGTCATGCAAACATAACTGTGTGTTGGTATGTTTCTACTTTGTTTCTGACACTTGAAAATAATTGTGGAAAAACTACTGAAAATCTAGGCATGAGATATACATGCAAATACTTTCTGGTAGGAACAATTGCCTTGGGAATGGAAGCATTGTACAGAGTTATGTGGAAATAAATTTGAAATAAAAAGCAGAGCAAGTAACAATACAGCTGAATGGACAAAGTCCAGATGCTCATTTGAAACAAAAATCTCTGACTAAATTATAATTAGAATATGCAGGCCAAACACATGATGAATAAAACTTATTACAGTCCTTGTCACTAAATAAAAAAAAATTTCCTTTCTACACATCCACTTATGTTCTTTATCTTGCTTGCTTCATCTATTTTCTTGGTCTTGTAAGCTCTGAAGTTACAAGATGTTATGTTACCATGGAGTTCAACATAGGGCACCTGAAGTTGTACCTTTTAAAAGCTAAATAGATAATAATTCTTTTGTGCACTGTTGTGAAATCATTGAATTCTCAGGTCAATAAAAAGTCAGGGAGGAGAGAGAGAGAGAGGGAAAGGGGGAGAGGGAAAGATTGCCATACCTGCTATTCCTAGCCCCCAGCCTGGTTTCTTAGCATATGAAAGCAATCTAAACTTTATTCTTCTTTTCTTTCTCTTGGTTTGTCTTTCTTTCACTATGGATAGCTTAGTGAAAACTAATTTTACAAAAACACTAAGGCAGCTTTTGAAAATAGGATGGAAGTTTTGGAGACAGGCTTCCTTCATATAGGTTACATACCTAGGTGCAGTGTTCATTGGTACAGCCACAGTATTTAGGTTGCACCTTTTAGCTAACAAACAAGAATGTTTGCTAATAAATAAAGTGGTAAATCTGACACCTTTTTTTCCCTTTTTTTTTTTTTTTTTTTTTTTTTTGTGAATCCTCTACAGTTATATTAGCAACCTGGGGAACAAACTTGTCCACTTCAAGGAAACCCTAAGCATCCTCTCTGGTATGGTGGTGAAGCAGTTCTGAAGTACATTTTTGGAATCTTAGGAAAAGTTAGGTTGGAAGTGACTTCTGGAGCTATTGGCTACAAGCTGTTTTTCAAAGAAAGACTAATTTTAAAGATGGATCAGGTTTTTTCACTTGTCTCGCAAATCTTCAGATATGGAGAATCCAAGCTTCTCTGGATCCTTGCTTTGGTACTTAGTTGTTTTCATTATTTAAATGGTATCCAGTGTAATTTCTCTTGGTACTCATTACTGTCACCTTGACCTTTAGCTCTGCTTGTGTAATCAGAGTCTTTCTGTTTTCTGTAATTCTCTTCTCTTAGAGTGCAACCAGTTTCTCTTTAGCCATCTCTTTTCTATCCTAAACAAGCTGAGTTCCCTCAGCCACTCCTCACCAGTGCAGGTGGAGGGGAATAACCCATTCCCTTGGTCCATTGGCAATTCTCTTTCATTGCAGAGCAGTAAGCACACAGACATCATTGGAGCAAAGGCTCACTACTGATTTTTGTTCAGCTTGTTTTCCATCATTCTCTTGGGTTCTCCTTGGATACTGTATCAGCCTGTGCCCGGACTTGACTTTGCAATGCATGGGCTTGCTCACTGTCAGGGGCCGGGCTGCTCATTTGTCTTTGAATCTCATGCCACTGCTGAATCTGTGTGCTTTTAGTTAGGCAGCAACTCTGCTGTCTTCCAGGGTATCAACTGCCCCACACTGAACTTGATGAGACTACATCTTTCACCTTGTCTTTTTTTATGATAAAAATGCTTCTAAGCCAGTATGATCTCTGGTGAGTGCCACTTGTAAGCAGCTACTAATCCAAACTGCTGACTGCTCATGCAAGTAATTCAGGCTTTTTCTAAGAGGCAGATAAACTGTAAAGGTGAGTTTCTTTCTGCAGGATGTCATGCCAGCAAGTCATACATACCTCTGTTTACTTTCACTACAGTCAGTCATACTGCAGAACCCAGTTTGGTTACTCTGTGATCTGCTGGTTCTTTTTGTTGTGTACTTGTTCACATGTTGCCTCTTAAATGAGATCCACAGTGTGTGTTTTCTTTAAAAAAAAAAGCCAAACAGTAAAAAAACCCAAACAAAACTAAAAAACCCCCAAACAAACAAAAACCAAAACACACTATCATCTGTTACAGATTTTTCAGTGTTTGCATTGTCTGCACATTCTACAAATCTTGGTATTTTTTCTTACTGCTATTTGGAAGATTGTTAGAGCATATGAGAAAATTATTGGTTTGCTATTTAAAATTAGTTTTAATGTATAATTTACACAGAACATTAAATCCTTAGGATTAGTTATCCTTGTGTGGCTTAATTCAGTTGGTTCCCCCAGGCCTTAGAATAACTGTAAAATGAATGTGTTTAAAAGACTACATATATTTTAAAAAATGCTCTCAGAACAAAACTTATCACAATAACAGCTGGAGGGATGACAACTTAAAGCAAGTAAACTAGGTCATAGTAGTTTACAAATATTTGAAGAGCTTTATACTATGATGGTAAAACCCGGACACATAATTGAAGCAAAAAAAATGCATCAGAATATGAACAAAAGAAGCAAGATAATTTAGGTATGGGAAGAAAAGAAAAAAAATAAAAAAAAAACCCAAAAAACAGTGTCTAAATATTGGTCTTAATTCTAGCTTTGACTACATTCATTTTCACAAAAACTAGGAGAGAAAAAAATTCCTCTTCTCAAAGGTCGCTATGAGAGATTTGAGATGGAAGTCATGGGAAACAGGAAACTGAGGGAATGTTTTAATATTTTCATATCAGCCTGTGAATATCAAAGTGAAAGTGTTTATAATCTGTTCAGTTATTCATGAGAAATGCAATAACTTCTACAGTATCAAGAGTTATGAGGAATACTTTCCAGTATTTTGAAGCAAGATAGCTAACGTGTAGTCCATTCTTACTTTTACCATATTGCCATGGGTTTAGATTTATTCCATGAGATAATTATTCAATTTACTTGTGTCTGAGGGTTGTTTTGTTTGTTGACATTGTTTGGTTGGTTGTTTTGTAGAAATTTTTTTGGGGGGTGCAGGTGGATGGGTTTTTCATTGGGGGTTTTTTAGTTTCTCTAAAAACAAGTACTCTGGAACAGAGCTTGATGACTGAAAATCTATACCTGTTAAAATCAAGGATAGAGCCCTCAATATAACAGAGTCATGATTTTATCCAATAATTAGAGGTCTTCAGCCTTACTTATACTGACTATAAGCATATGAAAACTGGAACTTGATTTCAGGAAGGAAGGTGGGCTCTCCTGAGTTTAATCTCAATCTCTTAGTCTCTCCATAAAATGTCAGAACTCTCTTCCTACTCCTGTCTGAGATTTCACCTCAGCAGATGACCTGGACTACATTCTGCATTCTGCAACATATCGTATGTCTAAAAACTTTGCTACTCTATGTAGCTGTCCAGTAATGGTCAACAATCACTATTGTTACTGAATGTACTGCTTGGAATTGAGATTTTTTTCCAGCAGAGTCTTGAAAACTTCAAGGATGGAGACTGCAGCGTCCTTGGGTAATTTGCTCCAGTGTTTCATCACCCTTCTGAAGGAACAAGATGTTTTTACATTCAAAGTTGAACCTGCCAAATTTTTGACTATGGCAAATCATTCTTTTGATTTCTGTTACCTGTAAAATTTTCTTAATTCCTATGCTGATCAACAATGATGAGGGAAAAATAAGAAACCTACGTTCTGACACCTGTTCAAAGTAGATTTTTATGAACTGGGGTCTCCACTTCTAAATATTTTAATATCCAGATTCATAAACATTCTGAAATAAGATTTTTCTTTCTAGTAACATTCTATTTTGTGTAAAATAATTACATAATAATTCAATATGTAGAAATTATTTCTTGTTATCTGAGCCTGACAGTTTTCAGTTGAGTTCTAGCTCATCTGAATGAATAAATAACTTGAAAATAAACAAAGAAGAAATTTGTCAATATGAGATTTCAAATTCCTCTATGTTTTTTTCCTTTCCTGTCTTGTTTACCAGTATGTGCTGTGCAGAGTAAAGTAGTGAGAATACTTTCCTCACTTAGTTATTTCAAAAACATTTTGAGTATGATGATTGTCCTCCATAGTGCCATGAGAAGTGAAGTAGTTCTCATGTTGAAATGTTAAGTTATATCATCAAAGTAAAAACTTCTGGTATAACTAAATGTGACCTTTGTGCAAATAATAGAGATAACCAGAAAAATTGAGAGTTCTGAATAAATAAGTGAAGATATTTTCACTCTTGAATATTCTGTCTAATTCTTTGTTGCCCAGTGGTAGTTAAGATATAGCAGTGTTTTCTTAATTTCTCTACCAATATGAACCTAACATGCTTTCCTCTGGCTTGGTAAGAAAGGAAAATTTCCAAGGCAAATAATGCTTAAAAGAAGGAAAGCTGTCCTCTTCATTTTAATAACTGTTAAACCATATTACACCTTCTAATTAAACTCAGGGAAAGCTGTTTTTAATTTCTTGTAATAATATGGGAGGCTAAACTTTTTTGTATAAAGAAGTCTCACTAAAGTATATTGCATTGCTTCCATTTCAGTGCCTAGTTTTCAGGAGATATGAGATATAATTATTGTTGCTTGCAGTATAAATAGGATGGTAACACAATGTCCTTGGTGCTGGTAAGAACCGACACTGCCATTGAAATATCAGATATGATCCAACAAGAGGAAGCACTGCCCACGCATAAGGGGCAAGGGAGGTTAGATGTAACTATTTAGTCAATGAACAAAACAGGAGATCTTCAGAAAAAATTTATGAGTTACTTCATCCCCAAGCTGTAAACAAGCTTATCCTAGCAACAGGAATGCATTAAGAATTGTATTGACATAAATACTATAATACTTGCACTTAAAAACTGTGCTTAGTAAAAGTTTGGAATGCAGTTTGTTCAGTGTGGTAAGCAGTATGTTAGTGCAGTGATGCATCTCCAGAAAAACTGTAGGAAGAAAAACATGTCTTTTCCTTGAAGTTTCTAAGAACCTTAGGCTACCATTAACTAATAATCACACACCAAGTCAGTTGTGTAAGTCAGTTGGAAATACATACATTTTTACTAGTCTTCTCTGCAGCAGCTTATAAAATATTTTCTCACTGCAGTCTTTTATTTTGTATACAGAAGCAGAAAAGTATAGTTAAAAAAAATATTCAAAAGACTGCAACTCCTTAATGCAGCAAATATACACAGGGGTGTTTATTAACTATTTCACAGTCTAATACTCTTTGACATATTCCAGTCTACTTGTAGTGCATAGGTTTACCTTGTATTTTTTTTTCATTATCTTCTTCACTACAATTATATGACTTCTGAAATTAGGTTTTTTATGGGAAGTGTGTTTATGGTCAATGTGTTGACCTAGTCTATCCAGATGGTATTACTTAGTCTGTATAAACTTCTGCAATGCAAATATTTTTTCAAGGTGTTTCTATTATGGCACAGGATGGCATTTTTTTAATAGTCTTTCTCAAAAATACCTTTAAGTACAGTTCTGCAATCTGTTAGTTAGATACAAGGTGACTCTGCAGGGGGCTGCCCCAGGTACTCACTCTTTTGACAGCCTTTGTTACAAAGAAATCTGAAGTACCCTCCTGATAATGATGGTACTTTATACCCTGCAGAAGTAACGAGAGCTCTGCTGTTTTCCTAATGGTTAGGAAAGCTGACTATACACAGAAGCTTATATATCACCAGAGCAGAAAGTGTTATACACCACATATTATCAATATTTACTAAAATATAGAAGCCATGTGAGCTCGATGCAAATTGTCCACGTGATCTGCACTTTAGCATATAAAAATAACGAAAATGATCAGAGATTTTGTGTTTTCTAGAGACGCAGATTGAGCTCCCCTGACTGGAGGGGGAAGAAAACACTTATGTGAGAAGATTTATGTCTTATTTGTGTTAAATGCCACTGAGCCATGATTCTGCTCAGATCTGTTTCTGACACTTGGAGTCTCTGTTTACAGCTTTCAGATGAAATGCACTTTCCAATATCTAAAGTGTTTTGTGTTTTTCCCTGAAATATTAATCGGTTTGATGATCTGCAGGTATTGCTAAACACCGGTCACAGTTCTCCAACACAATAGCAGTAAATCAAATCACTGTTTGCAGAAAGATGGCATTTACAGAATTTAATTTCCTTTATCAAAGGACACTTTCTACTAACAAAACATTACAATTTAAGTGATTAAAGAACAGCTGTATAGAGGAATTTTATCTGTTACTGACTAGTAACAGCTATCAAATAGATATGTAGCTGCAGGTCTGGGGATCTGACAGTAGCTAAGGGGACTGCATATAATTTATTTACTTAAAAGACAATACCTTTGCTGTCTGGCATCACTTTTTCCATTAAGTAATCTTTAAAGTACATGAAAATGAGTTAAGCAGTAATTTAATACAAGCAATATACAAGCCAGAAGGCGAAACAGCCTTTCAGCTGTATATTAGATCAACAAAAGAAGGTCTTAGGTAAAATCAGTCTGTTAGGTCAGAATAATTAAGTTCTAAGATCTATCAGGGTGCAATTACTTTGTACAAAGAGCAGAATCATAGTACTTGGAGAAGTCTCTAATACATGTGACACATAGGTTTTGTTCTTTCTGCTATGAAAAGCAGTCCTAAATGCACCTAATTTTGTTAGGAAATGGAGAAAAGAACAAATTTATTTTAGATAAGTAGCCTGTATTCATTTAGTTTTTCAACAGTGAAGGTAAAAGCTTTTCAATTAATGAATCGAGCATATATTTAAAATTGAAGTGATAAATTAGTGTCATATTACTTTAAAGCTTCTTATTATCATGATGGCATTCATACTTCTATTGACATAATTTCTATAAAAATAATTATTTTGAATATTTTTACAAAATAAAAAAATGTATACTTTTGCTTTGGATAAAATTAGTTCTGACAGCAATATGCTTCATTTCTGCCTGCTTAATATGGGGAACTTGAACAGAAAAACTTGTGTAGCCATGTATAGATGACCTCAGTCAGCCAATGCAAAATTGACTCTCCTCAGATTATTGATGATACTTTTTTTAACTTGTTCTTAAAGGCCCTCAGGCAAATTGGAAAACCAAGGAATCTCCCTCTCTATTGGTAGATCCATGTTGGGCATTGAAAAACCTTTTTTCTTGCAACTTAAACTTGTTACTTGTTAAGCTATCTGCTACAAAGATGGAAAACATCTCTGCTGTTGCTTTTGACATAGTTAAATGTTATCGTTCTCTTCCCTCACTGTTCTTCCTTAACGTTCTTGTTTTGAGTTAAGCAATTGTATATTCTTTTCATTTCTCTTGAAAAAATCCTTAGGATTCTACTTTAGATAAGGTTGTTACCTGCTATTCAGGTAATATTTGAACATTCTAGGATGATGTTTATTCTTTTGGTTTGTCTTCTAAGTAACAGAGATTCCTGAGTGTGGTATCCCTGTTGGGACAGTTTCAAAAGAAGGTGTGGTAAGCACACAGACCACTTCATGACTTGCAGATTAGGGCACTTGCATAGAGTTGGGAAATGCGGGTTGTATTTGAAGGGAAGGGAGTTGAATTTGTCTTTCACACCCTGAATGGATGCTGGAATTTATACAGAAGAAAAGTATGATTGTTTGTATCTGTTGTGAGTTAGCTAACAAGAAAGCTATAAAAGTGACAGACAAATGGAATCACTGGATTTCTAAAGCATGATTTACTAAAGGTAAATCTTACTTGAGCAACCTCAAGCCTTCTATGATGAAACAGCTACCTGGATGGATGCATGAATGGATGAGGGGAGAGCAGTGAATATTGTCTCCCTTGACTTCAGCAAGGCCTTCAACACCGTCTCGTACAACATCCTCGTTAACAAACGCAGCAAGTGTGGACTGGATGAGTGGACAGTGAGGTGGATTGAGAAGTGAGTGAGCAGCAGATCCCAGAGAGTCAGTGATGCAGGGTCTAGTTGCAGGCCTGTCACTAGTGGTGTTCCCCCAAGTTCAATACTGGGCCCAGTATTGTTTTAACTTAGTGACTTGATCAGAAGGCACTTTAGTACTTCATCCAAGTTTGCTAATGACACAAAGCTGGAAGGAGTGGCCAATACCCCAGAGGGCTGTGCAGCCCTTCAGAAGGACCTCGACAGGTTGGAGAGATGGGCAGAGAAGATCTGTCTGAAATTCAAAAAAGGCAAGTGCAGGCTCCTTCACCTGGGGAAGGATAACCCTATGCACCAGTACAGGCTGGGGGCTGACCTGCTAAAGCAGCTCTGTGGAGAAGGACCTGTTAGTCCTCTTGGACAACAAGCTGTCCGTGAGCCAGCGGTGGACCTTGTGGCCAAGAAGGCCAATGGTATCCTGGGGGTACTAGAAAGGGCGCTGCCAACAGGTCAAAGGAGTTGTTCCTGCCCCTCTACTCAGCTCTGGTGAGGTCACATCTGAGTGTTGTGTCCGGTTCTGAGCTCCTCAGGACAAGAGAGTCATGGAGATCCTGGAGAAGGTCCAGTGGAGGGCAACAAAGATGAGTATGAGACAATAGCAACTGTCTTGTGAGGAGAGACTGCAGGAGCTGGGCCTTTTCAGCTTCCAGAAGAGATGGCTGAGAAGGGATCTCATGGATGAATAGAAGTATCTGAAGGGAGGGTGCCAAGAGAACAGAGCCAGGCTCTTCTTGGTGGTACCAAGCAATAGGACACAAAGCAATGGGCAGAAACTGATGCACAGAAAGTTCCACCTGAGCATGAGGAAGAACTTCTTTACTGTGCAGCTGACCATGCACTGGAACAGATTGCCCAGAGAGGTTGTGGAGTCTCTCTCACTGGAGATATTCAAGAACCATCTGAACACAATCCTGTGCAATTTGCCCCAGTATGACCCAGCTTGAGCAAGGAGGTTGGACCAGGTAACCTACCGTGGTGCCTTCCAACCTTATCCATTCTGTGATTTAAGAAAAGGAACATTTATTTTTGGCCCACTTTCTTATTTTGAAAATTCTAGGCATCAAAATTCTCAACGTTGCATTCAGTTGAACACCCATGAATATGTACAGAAGCGAATCTAGAGGTATGTAGGGAATTTTATTTTTATTTATTCTGTTGATTCCTTCAGAAGTTTCACAAGTTTAGATATTAGCTAAGTCTTGGGAGAGGTGCTTTTAATTTGGTCCATATTTTTAACTTTCTAGCTTTGCATTGGTTTTAGATCTAGGCATAAATTTTGCTTTGTTCTGCTTTTTATGTGTAAATGAGATAAGGGAAGTGCTGAATGATTTAATAATGGATGATATGCTCACTTAGTCCAGTAATGGGGTCATATGACCATTCTTCTTACAGCTCTACCAAAGCGGTTGCTTGATTACTAGGACACTTCACCATTTGTCATATTCACTGCCATAACCTTGCCAGATATATCTATTTCATCCAAAGTATCGGTTTGCTCTCATATTTGTTGTCTGCAATTTCAAGTGACCACACATACTCTCCAAGGTTTTTTTGCTCATACATCTTAATAACAATCATTGTAAATATCACTGCTCTTTGTTGGAGAGCTTGCAGGCAGCTATTTTTGATGTTATTGGGTTAGCATATCACAGAGCTTTTTCATTAGGTCTGTGCTGCCACTCTACAGGGGAAATTAGAGATAGCCAGTGGGGTGGATGTGTGTCTGCTTTTTATGCAGCTTATCATTTAGGATTAAGAAACTCTTAATTTTTTTTTTAGGAAAGGGTTGGCATGATTGACTTCTCACTGAGTTTCTGCTTCTCAGATTAAATGGTTAGAATTGCTACTAGACCCAGACATGCTATTTTGCCACACCTCTGTAGACTAAATAGGTAATTTTTTCATACGTACCTTTTGCGATTCTCCTTTTTTAATTATATAAAATGTATATACATCCACATGTATACATACATTTTCCCTGTAAAACATACTGCAGTTTTCAGCCTGTCAAAGCTGTAGCATATAGGAAATATCTGAGACTGGGTCACTGTATGAATATACATGTACTTAGTCCCTGTGCCTTAACCTAATCATCCAAGAGCTTGTGACAGTAGCATAGCGTGGCTTCCTTGTCTGCAGCAGCATTCTCTGAAAGGGAAGATTCCCTGGTGAATTCATTATTACACATAAGTCCCACCCCCATGAAACTGCTGTAGACACGTAACAGGATTACTGCTCAAGAGTTTACTAGGATGCAAGTAAAATTGCTCCAGTCAGTCAGCAGCAAGCGTCTTTGACTAAGGTAGGAGAATGCTTTCTTTTATGCACCTCATGAAAAAATAAGGAATAATTTCTATTTATTTGCTGTAAATAAAATTCCTTTAGATATTACAGCATCAGCTCAATTTATATGAAAAAAAAAGTTTTTTTTTTTAAGTCCTCTGAATCTGGCTCTGTAAAAATACCTTATTGGGGTTAGTGCATTTCAATTCAGCCAAGCAGATGTGAAGATTGCCTTACTGTTTGGAGAGGAAATATAGTTCAAATATATTTTAATACAACTAGGGAGAGCTTTTGTACTTAAGAGATTAAATTACTAATGATATTGAGAGTTAGTATTTAGGATTCTTTTGTTGCTTAACATCATTTCCTTGTTTCTTGTAGCTTCGCAGCAGCAAGAAAATAGCAATTTTAGTTTCAAAATATTAGTTGTTGCATATTATATCTTGAAAAAGGATACGTATTTTGTCTCCAAATCAGTGTTTTGATAATGGTAGTTCTCAATAGTTACAGAAAGGCTTTGGTATGAATCTTCTAACTTCATTAGCTAATGAATGTGTCAAATGTATTCATGTAATTCTAGGGAAAGAAATTAGCTGGATCTAATAACCTAATGGCATAGAAGTGCTCTCAAAATGTAGAGCTGCCTAATCGACATGGTGACAAATTAAATGATCTGTGGCCTTGAAGGTTAGGAGTTAATTGAATGAAGAGACAGTATTGACAATATTTTATTTTTTTTTAACAGCTGCTTATATATTCCTAATGGAAAACTTGGTTTTATTCTTCCTTAAAGTAATTGCACATTTATTCTTAATTGAAATTCCCTGGTTTTACCCAGCAAAATGCTTTTAGGTAGGGCAAAGATCTTCAGCTTTTATATTTTGGAGATTTAAGTTGTCAATGTGATGTATAGAGCACCTACTTGTAACTGTAAGTGACTAAAAATCATTTTAACCTGCACTGAAAATTTTCCTATACTGTCAGATTTTAAAAGCTTGTGTGAGTGCTTGGAAATACCTCAATTTATGAAATACATTCTGTATTTTACATACTATTAGATCTCCAAATTACTGTATGAGGAAATATAACACAGTTTTGTTGAAGTAGATTTTTATTTTTCTGCATAGCCGGCTACATACAGCATAACTTACTTCATTGACATATGGATCAAGAACATTATTTAATGACATCTAGACCCTTACTCATGTCCTAGTCCAAATCCTAGTAAGTTTCCTTACTAGGATTCAGATATCACAAATGTAATAACAATTAAGTGATTATCCAGGTCTCAAAAAAAAAAAATTAGGAAAACCAGCTTCTTTTCCTGCACTTCCTACAACTCTTCCATCTTTGAGGAACACAGTGATCAGAATTAACTTTGTTTTTCTGCACACCCACTGCTAATTCTGCACACCCACTTGTAGTCAGTGAAAGCCCACATCCGTCAGTTGGTTCTGCCTCTGAGAAGCCAATCTAGTTGAAGATGTCCATGCTCATTGCAGGGGACTTCGACTGGACAATTTTTGGATGTCTTTTCCAAACTATTCTATGATTCTATGTCTTCTCATTGCTCATCCAACTGCAGCTATCCTGAATGTCTCGATTTTAAGGCCATCAAATATTGGGAAAAAGAAGGAAACAAAGTTTCAGAAAAAATGCAGTTCAGCTGCAGAAGCTAAATGGAGTAATTAACTCATGTTTAAATCAAGACACAGTGAAATATAAAATTAAAGCAGTGAGAGATAACAAGGAGCTGCCTATTGCCAGTGCTCCATCTACCTGTCTATGTTCTGACAAGCTGGATAGGAGTTTGGCACAAGGTAACAGCATCACTCTGTCTTTTTCCTTGGGGTGGCTGATGAACTGAAGACATAGATGATGTCATGACAGGTATGAAGATGTGTCCAAACCCTGGGATACAATTTTAATATGGAGATATCAGAATGACTCTTCAAAGTTAGAGACAGAGGGGATGTCTCACTGAGAACCATGCACCACAAAAATTACAGGCACACGACAGCTTGGCAGCCCTAATTTCACCCTTCAGACCTAGGACCTCTTCTGGATTGACCTAAACACATATGTTTTGGGGGTGAACGAATTTTAGACTAACAATTTCATTCTACTATCGCAGGGTCTGGCTCCTACCTCCCAGGCTCTTGAGCAGGGACTTACTAAGTTTCAGCTACTTGGTTTCAGGGAGGTGCTGTGCAATATGAACAGTGTTCTGTACTGGTACCTGGGACTAACAGAGCTGTCCTGAGCAAGTAGTTGTTTTGTTTCTTGGTTTATATAGAATTTGAACGTATTCAACACTAATAAGACTGCCTGCTAGCCTTATTCTATAATCATGCTTATAATTCATGTTTTTGTAGTTAGTAAACTACAGAGAGAAGAAACTCCTACGTCGTTGCATAACTCTCACTCTGACCTAAGTACAATCTCACTGTATAGTGAGAAGATAAGTTGCGTACCTTAGAAACTTAGGAGGTATGCAAAATACAAACATATTGTGTAGGGAGAGAGGGAGGGAGAAATCATTTCACCCTTCCTTGCCTGGCAAGGAAAAACCTGTGTTACTACTTCTGTTTACTGCAGAGTGAACTGTTATTCTGCCCCTACTACACAAGTTTTATAACAGGATAAGAGTAACTTTGTCAAAAGTGACTTAATATATAATTGCCTCCTGCAATCCATTCTATTGCATTTTGAACAGTAAGTAGTAATAATAAAAAACCAGAGGACACTACAGAGTGCAGTTTGGAGGGGAAAATGGTCAGAGGCGTTTCTCTGTCCAGGAAAAATGTTGTCAGAAGGTAAAAGAAGAATTAATATCAGAAATGTCGACACACTGTTGGTAATATTATCTTCCCAAGCACCTCAACCACTTTTTTATCAGAGAAGCAGCTTTGAGCTCTTAAAATTTCTTGTTGCTGGGTTTCTCAATAAGTCCATGCTGACTGTGGTAAAATTGCCTCACAAACAAGGCTTAGAGCATGATGGAGTGATACTTTTTTCCTTTGCTTCTGTCTCTACTGAGGTCTGGTAAAAAATATTTACAGGAATAGAGATTTTACTGATAATATTGTGCAGAACCTTGAGGACAAGCAGTCATCATAGAGTATACTGACAGTATCTCCTTAGTAAGTCCCCTATATCTGCTCATACCAAACTGGCTAGTAGCTGGTAGCTAATAAGGCTGTTAACTTACTGGGTCTGCTATGTGCACCTCAGAATGACAGGAGGACTTCTCATGGTGATACTTGGCCCTATAAATGCTTATCGCAGACAAACAGAAAAAAAAAAAAACAAACCTCTGTTTTGCTGCATATTCTGAGTTCAGTATTTATTTACAAAATTACTGTATGATCCTTCCACAGGAGTGAATTGTACAGAAATTAAGATGCATAGTACAAACAAACCTTTTTGGAGTATCTCCTTGCTCCACCTTGTTGTTTTCCCTCATTTCTGTCCTTCACTTGATTTATCTTTAACATTTGCAATTGCATTTTTTTCTCCCTAGAGACAAAATTACTTGTTAATGCAGTAATTGGTCTGGAAATCTCTATCCATTCGGTAGCTTATGCCCAAGTAGATTTGCACAAACTACATCTACTCTTACTTGTCTCATTCTGGGGTATTTTTTCCCATGCCTAGTTGTCTCCTAAGAATTTGAAAGAGGCAACCACTGAAATGCAATAGCTGTTCTTACAATGGAAACCAACCCATAACCCCAAAAGACTAGTAGCTATGTAGAAGAGCATAGGATAGTAGTATAGCATATAGCTAAAAAATGTTTTGAGGAACCCTCTTTTGAAGTAGAAATTTGCAATAAAATAGAAATGAGATGATCCTATGGTCAAATACTGAACACAGAGCCATAACAGGGAAGGAGGCAGCAGCAGAAAAAAAACAAATGGCACTTGACCAAATTTCCTCCTTCAGTAACTACTGTCTATACAGAAGGCACCTTCCTCCACTTTACTATCTTTGTTCTGCCATAAGCTAACTTCATAATGATCGGTTTGAAGTCATGATAATGAAGTATTTGTGTTTTAAGTAAACTTCTTGTGTGATAAAACCACTGATATAGTACAAATACACACATATGTATCAAGAGTGTGTATGTGGTGCTTGAGGTCTAACAATTACACCCAAAGAAACTTGTTCTTGGCTTGACATGGAAATATTTAGTTTTCTATTATGTATGGATATATATAACCCAAAACCAAATGAATGGACAAGTTTACAAGATTTCAGTGTTATTTGCTGAATAATAATAATCTGTAAACTAATGAGATACTTGCATCCCAAGGTTTACCTATGGCTGTGTATTATACAGATGCATAAATCAGTGTGTCAGATGTAGAACAAATTGTGTGCCACTTAAAGTACATGTACAGATATAAACAAATTTAGATTTCTAGGGTTTTTTTCACAATGTAAACATGAGCCAAAGTATGAAGCTCTAAATTCAGATATGAAATTAATTTCTGTTATATATATGAAAATACAAAGATATCTTTGAAATGCAATACTTTTCATGTACCAATTCATTAAGATGTGGCTTTGAAAAGATATCTTGGCAATATATCAAATCTGAATTGATGTATAAGGAGCAATGAGGTACATGTTAATTATCTATGTAATAATTCATTTAACGTACTTGTAGTTTTACCATTTTATTTACTTAACTTATCCCTTCCCTGTAGAAAAGTCCTGTCAAAACAGTTTTAGCAATCAGTTTTACAGAAGCGGTCTGGATAATTTATTTAGGTGTTAATTCTATTTAGACTCAACTAATGCTACTGAAAGTTCTACAGCTTTATTTGATCTTATATTCACTTAATTGAGCACTCTATTGAATCAGCAAAAGTCATACAAGTGTAGTTATGTATCTTTCTAGAAACTTGTATAACGTAGGGTAATATTTTTTCAGACAGCTCTCTGATACTCTGAGTTTGTGCCTTGACTTTATACCAGTAAAGTACCAACGGAATCTTTCCTGACCGAAAGGGACAAAAGTAATTTTCTGGAGAGTTTCAGAGACCTTTTGGCATCCAAAAGAGTAGGAGAAACCTAGGTGTAGGTAACTGTAGGTAAACTCCTTTATCCAGAGATTTTCTGTAAATTAACACAGTTGCCAGCACAGCTGCTTTGTTCCTAAATTTAGTCTGAGATGGCTTTGTGCCTCAACCTGACTTTCCTATTTTAGTTTGAGCTTTTAAAAGGGAAACCTACACAAGTACCAGTAATGGAAACATGGTATAAACACGCTCCATTCCCTCTGTAATAGCTGTTGACAACAGAACAGACTTAAATACTATAGAGAATCATCATCGTGGCTGGGCTTCGCGAACGAAGATTTGGGAAGGCACTATCCACATTTGCTACAGGCACGCTGGTGGCTTATGAGGCCAATACGTGACAGACATACCTGATTGCAAAAGGCACAGCAGAAAGACTCCTTAGATGGTGTATTCTGCAAGACACGGTTCTTTCTGCGTTGCCTTTTTTCCTCGAGAGTGATCCTGCATGTGTTCTCGAAGGAGACAGCTGCGTTATAGATGGCGTGTCTCCAGACCTCCCAATTTGAGGCCAGAGTAGACCAGTTATGGTGATCAATAAGGCCAAGGCTGAGATGTTGTTTCAGGGAGTCCTTGTATCTTTACTATAGAGAATATAGCTATGTATAAGATTAAGAGTTGGTGGTCTGAAGATATTCAATATGATGCTATAATTTTCTGGATTTCAAGTTGGATTTCAGTTGTCAGTCAAGCTATTTGAGTTCTATCAAATATACAATTAATAAATTCTATCTCTGATAGAGCTGTAGCACAGTGTGAGCTTACTCCTAGCAGTTCCTTGTTGACATGTCATTACTCATATTTTCCCTCAAAGTTTTCTACTGGCTCACCTTGATTCTGGACTTTGAGCAGGCTGGGTAGGTGAGCCTTTGGACAGGTTGCAGCCAGAAGTGAAGAAGGTATTTCCCACCTTTAATTAGGAAATGGTCTGGGTAGACTATTAGCTCTTGCTGCTCCTATTTACCCCCTCTCTCTCTCACACTTGCTGTGTGGAATTTGACTGCTCTACCCAGGTTACCACTCACAGACCAGAGGTACACACAAACTGTGATAGGTATTTGTGAATTACCACTGAACAGCACTGATCTTCACTTCTGTAGTTCATTGGACTGAGTAAGGCATATGACTATCAACTTTTTAAAAAATAAATTCCTGAAAACCAAAAAATACACAAGTCATAAGCTGATTTCATGCTTTGTGAGTAGGAGAGCAGCTATATTATTCTTAAACCAGGTCATCTAGAGCATGTGCAGACATTGATCAAGATACTGTATGGCAAAATACTTGGGCAGAACTTCTATAGTTGTTTTCTTCAGCTGTCTTATTTTAACAGTCTGAGTGGTCTTTGTCAAGGATGGGAGAAGGATTGTGAAAAGAGTAAGAAGACCTATTTTAATTCTTGAAATAAATGAGGAAGAAAAAATAATATACCGTTGAGGTACTAGTTGCATCTCTTTTCTTGTATTGTGGTTTTCGTTGTAGTTCTTGTTTGTTTGTTTTCTTTTTTTCTTGATGTCAAGACAAAGGTCTGTTACTTTGACACAAAAGAGAAGCATTTTCCTCCTTTCTTATCCCAAGATTCATCAAGTAAATCTCTGTCAGGTCATTCTAATGTTTGCAGAAAAGCAGTCCCTGAAAGAAGAATCCAATTAGCCTACTTATGTCACTTAGTACTCTATGCTTTGGTGTTCTCTGACTATAGATTAGTTTCTGTGCTCTAATTCCTGCCATTAATATTCACCTGCCATAAGCTTGTTTTGCTATGCATTATTTATCAAGTGTAAAAAGTGTTATAGCAAGTTTTAATTAGGTAACAGGCAAAAACTGTTGTCCAAAAAGTGTTTTTAACCTAAATAGTTGACACATGGAAGAAGAAATGTGAAAAATGCTGTTTAAAATGAGGCAAGTTTACAGACACTAGGGACATGCTACTTGCTTGCTTTTTGTTTCCTGTCTGTATAGCCTGCTGTTTCTGTAAATGTTAAGAATTAAACTAAATTTCTAGACTCTTGATTGGGAAAGTTGGAAAAGAACCCTCTAAGTATCTGAAAGAGAATCTTTTCTGCCAAAAGGTTACTCAAGCTACAAGCTGTAAAAGGGGGCCTTACTTATACAGTCACTTGGGCTGAAGGGGCTTTCATAGATGCTTCTATAAGAAATACTGTTCACTGAGTAGAAAACGGGGTGGATCACCAGGCCCAGGGAGTGGTGATGAATGGAGTTACATCCAGCTGGCAGTGTTCTCCAGGGCTCAGTGTTGGTGCCAGTCTTGTTTTAATATCTTTGTCAACAATCTGGATGAGGGGATCAAGTGCACTCTTGGTCAATTTGCAGATGACACCAAGTTGGATGGGAGTGTCACTCTGCTGGAGGGCAGGAAGGCTCTCCAGAGGGATCTGGACAGACTTCATCGATGGCCTGAAGCCAGTGGTAAGAGGTTCAACAAGGTCAAGAGCCGGGTCCTGAACTTGGTTCACAACAACCCTGTGCAGCACTACAGGCTGAGGGAAGAGTGGCTGGAAAGCTGCCCAGTGGAAAAGAACTTGGGGGTGCTGGTTGACAGTCAGCTGAACATGAGCCAGCAGTGTGCCCAGGTGACCAAGAAGGCCTATTATATCAGAAATAGTGTGGGCAGCAGGACAAGGCAGTGATTATTACCCTGTTCTCAGCAGTGGTGAGGCCACAACTATGCCCGGTTCTGGGCCTCCTCTCACTTGAAGAAAAACATTGAGGTGCTAGAGCGAGTCCAGAGAAGAGTAATAGAGCTGTTGAAGGTTCTGGAACACAGGTCCAGTGAGAAGCAGCTGAGGCAATTAGAGCCATTTACTCTGGAGAAAAGGAGGCTGAGGGGTGACCTTATCTCTCTGTACAATTATCTGAAAGGAGGTTGTAGCGAGGTCACAGTCACTCTCTTCTCCTAGGTAACAAGCAATAGGACAAGAGGAAATGGCCTCAAGCTGTGCCAGAAGAGGTTTTGGTTTTCCCAGTTGCTTATTGGGAAAAATTTCTTTACAGAGAGGGCTGTCAAGCATTGGAACAGGCTGCCCAAAGAAGTGGTGAAGTCACCATCCCTGAATATATTTCAAAGCCATGTAGATGTGGCACTTAGGGACATGATTTAGTGGTGGACTTGATCTTAAGTATTTTTTCCAACCTAAATGATTCTGTAATGCTCTAACCCATGAACGTAAATCACTAAAATAAATCTGTTAGTTACTCAATGCTATTATTTGCTAAAAACATTCATAGTTTTGGTAATATACATTAAATTCTCTTCACAACAAAAAGAAATTTGAAACCTTTGATTTTTAAGAAGGATATTTGGATTGGGTAAAGGAACAGAGGTATGCAACACACTTTGAGGGAACACAAACTTTTACAGGGGAATTGGTTGAGGCCTTCTCCCTGGAGAGAATCCCTGAAAACTGTGTTGAGAGTGTTTTGATGCATGTTTAACCTGAGACCTCAGTATAACAACCATGAAAAGAAGGAAACAAGCATGGGATTTATGCTCCTATGAATTCGATGCAACTCTGCTGTGGAAAGGGGAACAACTGCCTTCTGTGAACACAATGGAAGCCTGGACACAGTCTATTAAGGGACAGTTTAAGATAAATACATTGCTGTTTTCACGAATGTAGTTTAAAAGTTACCTATTTGAGTATTCAAATAAAAGTGAGCATGATTATCACTGGAGTTGTTGCATCAGGTATCCACAACATAGCAAGATAAGTGCAAGCAAGCTGTGTGAATGTGTGAAAGCAGTTATTGAGAAGAATAATTTGACTAAATATTTATTCATATTTAGATGAGTGATATGACTGTACATATGATTATATATGCAAGTAGAGACACAAAAATATGTAACCTGCAGGTATTAATTATTTAGAGAAAGGAATATTTAAACATTGGAGAAAGGCATTCATTCAGGAAGAGTTGCCAAAATGTGTTTAACGTATATCTGGTGATTGTATAGTTATCTTTCTTGTAAAATAGTCTAATAACTAGAGCAGTAAGGTAAAATATTGGATATTTGTGCTATGTTCCATTCTTTGTATCATCTCAGGCAGAAGAATATTAAATATTTACAACAGTTACAGACTTTAATACCCCACAGTACTTACATTTTTTCATAAGTTACATGGCTGGTCATTCTGTTGATCAGGGACACTACTGAAGATTTAACCTCAACCCATATAACCTAAAAGTTCAAATTTCCATCACAAAGGAAGGAGTCTGAGCTGAAGGTACTATGGAAAGATGGACCCACAGTAGCTCTCCTTTTAATATATTTGTTTTGACTGGAAAAAAGTTGTAATTCAAAATATCTGACATTTGAGATTTGAGGAAAAATATGGAATGTGGAGAAAGTGAATAAAGTTTTCTGTCATTAGTTAAACTCTAAACGCATATAGGAATATCTTGGAGCTGATGTAATGCATGAGTTGAGGGAAATTATAAATTGCTGGAGGATATTGTCATAGACTTACCCACACTTGTGGTTTAGAAATACATCTAATGTTGACTTTGTAAAGCCTATTGGTTTTTATGAGTCACTTGTAAGGCACTTCATATTCATATGACAGTGACTTTGTTTTTTAATGATTTCTCTCTTTTCTTTAGCAAATAAATTATTTATTATGGATTATATAGTATGTAGCCCCAAAACATCAGTTTGAAATTATAAAATTAGAAAGGTTGAATTTCTATGTATTTGATAGTCAAATGAAGCAATGCTGATATGCAGTCACACCATTAAACCAGTTAAAGAATTAAAAGGTTCGTGTTATTTCATCTATGAAGATGCAATTATGTTTTGTGCAGAAAGGTTCTTTATTCTATTTCTACCATGAAACATCTTCTTTAAAGATATGTTTCAGCTGATCAAAATTCAAAGCTTTTAAAGATTTAGGTACATAACCATGGAGCACAAATGAAAGCAAAGCAATGATGCTTGGAAATTAAAGACTTTATGCTTCCCCTGTGACCTGCAGTGCACCCTGTGAATCATTCATTTTCCAAGCATTAACCTAAGATTATTTTTTTAAATAAAATATATCCTTTTATTCTCTTTTTATTTGTTTTAAACTAAAACAGAAAAAATGCACTTTGTTTTCTCTGCAACACTGCCATAACTAATGCTAATACTAGAACTAAACTGGGAGGAGGTTCTCTCTACCTTGACTGAATCTATTTTATTTTTGAGGAATCTCTATAATTCTTATCATAACCCCCAAACCTATCCCAGTAGGTGACTGTAATATGTATGGCAGTGTAAGGGACCAAATTGTGCTTTTTTTTGTCAGCTCCATAAGACTCATACAGCAGGATGTTTCTGTCTCTGTTCGTAACTGGCAGCCTTGAAATTCTGAAATTCTGAACTTGTTTTCTTCATGGGATATCTAGATAACCTTGCAGCTCCAGTGATGAGGAGGGCTTGTCTAGTTCAGCACTGAAGAGAATACTTTGCTTTTCAGAAGATTATATCCTCATGTGCAAGGTTCAATGCTGTTCTGGATGCAAAAGGGTTAAGCAGCACGGGGAGGCGATAAGTGTTGGTTTCAATGCTGTTTCCAATTAGGTTTGATAAAGAATTGTATATAAAAGCAACAGTCAAGGGCAATGGAGAGCTGCTTTAGAAGAAAGAACAGATGCTAAAGATAGATTTATGCTCCAGGTGATTGGTATAATAAGCTTGAGGAAATAGTGCAGGAGACAGCACAACATTTTAAACAATGTTCTGTGCATAATTTTGTTGTGCTTTTTATGCGTGGGCTGCATTATTCTGTGGAACATCTGACATGCCGCAGTTATGAATGTACCTGCACCTGTCCTGGGAGAGCAGCTGTGGCTGAACCAGGGTACTTAAGTGTTAGCACATGTTATATACTGAAATAAGGAATGCATTTCTTACCCTATTAGTGCTTTTCTATTTGAATGGAACTTAAGAGACCAACTTGAAAATCCAAGGAAATATTTTTTGAAGAAATTTTACATCTTCTGTTAATAATTTCTCTCCTTCTCAGTTCCCCTAAAAAGCATGGAACACATCATACCAGAAGCATTTTAAATTTATTTCCCAAGCTGACAAGAACTACTTGTTGAGGGCCTACTTCTCCCTGCCCTTGGTTTTGAGGATTTCTATCCTCTGTTCCTCGTGTGCTGAAAAGCATTCCTACCATCTACCTCTGCTGTGCTAAAAGCCATCCAAGAGAGCAGGACTGGACAGTGGGGTGTGATCTAATTGGCAATGTGCTAAAGGCAGAGCATTAGACATTGTCTACACAGTTATGTCTTTTTACTATGTATTTACAATTGTGTCCTCATGACATGTCCTCCATATTAAGTATTCAGTATCTTCTGAGCAGTCTGGTGCTTCTTTGTCCTGTTGCAGGACTAGGGCTCTGGTATTGCTGCACTTTTGGATACAGAATAAAAAGCTGTCAGACCTGACTGCAACCCACAGCCTCTGCAGTCACTCTTGAAACTTCCATGGTTCCTCTCTTACCATCTCATTAGTCATCTCTTCTGTGAAAACCCTCACACCATTTTCCGTGGGATAAAGAAATAATTGAACTTGGTGACTGTAAATACACTGCTTGAGAAGATGTATTTGTCTGCTTACTACTCTCTGGCATTGGTTCTGTGAACTAAAGCCCTGGGAATTTCACATCAGTTTTGTCGTTGTGGGCAATTAATCTACCACTGGAGAAGAAACTGATGATATAGACCGCTTGCTTTGGAGGGCTTTTTTTTTCATGCTTTAGAGTCCTTTTTTCTGAACCTGTTAGACAAACGCGTGGGTAGAAAGTTGCTGTGCCACATTGCTGAGGTAACTAGCAGCAAAAATTCAGGATAAGAAAATGTTCTCTGGTGAAGATCTGCACAGAGTTCACCTCAGAATTGCAGAGCAACATGAAATCTTCCCAAGCACTTTAGAAGCACACATCTCTCAGTGTATGAAGGGTCACTCAATTTCATGGTAAAATGTCAAAACTTTTAGTGCAGACATCCCTTGAGGCAGTAGATGTGTGACTTAATTTTAAGATTGTAGTGCCATCACATTACTCATCAGTTTCTCAATCCAGTTTTAGTAACCTGGGCTACTTTTAACCAAGGAAAAACAAGATATTAATGAATAGTAGTGTGAGTCCTCCTTGTTTGGGATGGCAGCAGGCAACAAAACAAAAGAAAAATAAGGAATTTATTTATTATTTCCCATCAGCAGGCAGATGTTAAGCCACTTCCTGTAAAGCAGGGCTTCAGCAAGCATAACAGCTACTCTGGAAGATGTGCCATAACCATGACTGTCCTCACTTCTTCCTTCTTTCCCTTTTTTATTTCTGAGCATGATGCCATATAGTGTGGAGTATCCCTTTGACCACTATAAGTCAGCTGTCCCCTCCCACTTCTTGTAAACACCGAGCCCTACTCACTGGTGGAGGTAGAGTGGGGAGGGAAGAAAACACCAGTGCTATGCAAGCACTGTTCAGCCGCTGCCAAAATATTGGTGTGTTATCCATTCAGTTTGGGGGGAGCAGGGGTGTCCCACTTTGGGAATACAGAGTATGTGGTAACATAAAGTAATACTGTTGATACAGCTTGGTGTCATCATCAAACTTGCTGAGGATGCATTCAATCCCACTGTCCATGAGTGAGGGACTGAGCTTTTTTAATTGCCTTGGAACATTGCTACTGGACTGAGCTGTGCAAGCCTCCTGCCAGGGGACTGACGATAATGCTGAGGGGGGGAGGCAGTAGCTCACAGATTGCTAGATTTGTGGAGGCCCTAGGGGCAAAGTCTTGGGTGTGTCATGCTTCTTTGGGTGTGTGATGCCTATCTAAAGGAAACCAGTGGAACTCTCTGGGTGTATAATGTTTATCTCCTATGGGCCAGGCAGTGTCAAAGGCCCCTGTGTGCACACATTCCCAACAGCCCCCCTCCGCACACATCTGGCAAAGGCACCAGGAAAGTTTCTGAGGGTACATAAACGCATCAAACTTTGTTTCACAGGCTTCTCTCCCCCACCACTCCCTGATGGACCAAGACACCAACAACCAAGTTCGACAAAGACCTTTAAGTAGTGACTATAAAACTTTTATTCTTTTTCTTTCTTTCTTTCTTTCTTTCTTTTTCTTTCTTTCTTTCTTTCTTTCTCTTTTTCCTTCTTTCTTTCCTTCTTTCCTTATTTCCTCTCTCTTTCTCTCTTTCTCTCTCTGTCTCTTTTCCTTTACACACTTCCTTGGGTGCTCTTTCTCTTTCTTTTCACTTACACATTTTATTGGGTTATATTAGTTGCTATATTACAACTAAAATGCCTAAACACCTGTTTTCCTTTGCAATACCTTTATGCTTTATATTGCCATGTTACTATAGGTAATAACAACCAAAACAGCCACATATCTGTTTTCCTTTAGAACAAAATTGTTCTAAAATAAACCATATATATATATGTATACTTATATATATAGGTAAACACCGATCATCTAGTATCAATTTACTTTAATGCACTCCAAGGAATTCATTAATAAAACAAGAGTTACTCCTGCCTGGCAGGGGTAAACAGTAACAGTCCCAACACCAACCCCTGAGGAACTGCACACATCACTGCTCTCCACTTCGACATGGTGCCATTGACCACAATTCTGAGTGCAACCATCTAGCCAATTCCCTGTCCACTGAGTGGTCCATCCATCACATCCATATCTCTCCAGTTTAGACACAAGGATGTCATGTGGGACAATGTAATATGCTTTGCACAAGTACAGGTGCTTTTCAGTTGTTCTTCCCTCATCCACTAAAGCGGTATCCCTATCACAGAAGACCACAAAATTTGTCAGGCACAATTTACCCTTAGTGAAACCATCCCACTCTCATTTTCCATGTGCCTTAGCATAGTTTCCAGGAGGACCTGATCCTTGATCTTGCCAGGCATAGAGGTTAGACTGACTGATTTGTAGCTCTATACTTGCTGAGAATATCTTACCACTGAAATGTTCCAAATAAAACATGCAGAAAAAATACTATTTAGAGGGATTTTATGACATGCCTTTCATGTATTACAAGAATTAATACACAACTTTATAAGGTTGGTTTGTGCCCTGCTCTAAGAAGATGTTGTTGTTCCAAATTTGAGTAGATAAAGCAAAAAGATAAAAGTGATCTGCTTGATGATAAAGACAAAAGATTGGGTAGGGTGTACCATGTGGTAGTAAATTTTTACTGTGAAGCTGGTCAGTTTAAGAAAGTAAGAGAGAAGCGGGGAGTTACTGTAGAAGGAATGACAGGAAAGCAAGTAAGAACAGATAAGAGCACTTTATGAAGCTATTGCTTAGTTTCAGGAAAAGAACTTCTCAGAGTGCAGAAGGAGAAAATGATTCTATATAAATCCTACAATATAGCTGCTCTTTTTTACCACTTTTACCATATGGAATCTGCTGTGGTAACTTTCAGAGTATAATCTGGAAAAATAAATGGAAGGTATTAATTTAGGATTAGACCAGTTACTTATAATAAAGTCTATTATATCTAAACATAAATAGCTACCAGCTGACACATCTGGGGAAGTGGGTGGTTGTGTCCACTTTGGTCTCTATGGTACAGCTTCTTGCATAGCAAGAAAGTCTTGGCTCTGAGTCAATATTTCTTTTTCAGAGTCAGCAGAAGCTTCATCTTTTCTTCCTTTGCCTTCATTGGTGATATCTGCCCAAACATCAACCTGCAGTGTGTCTCACAGTAAAATCTTCTTAAGATAGGTGGGTTGTGTGAATGTTTTTATAGCTAGATTCTCATTTGTGTTCAAATCAATGCTTTTGATTTGGTAATAAATTGTGTCCTGGTTATGACCCCATCCTTTTAGCAGCTCTCTCAAATCTATTCTGATTGTTCTGTTTCATTTCAGGAGCTTACTGAATCTGAATGTTCTTAGACTTTGTGGAAATTTATCTGCAGTTAAAGTTACAAACTCCAGTGACAGAGTAATCCAAAGTCTAATGTTTGCTTTTAGAGCAGATACTCCTCATAGTTTATTCTTGGATGTAGACTAACATGTAAGGAGTCTAATTATGACTCTCAAAAAGCAGAGACTACTCTGGTACATAGCTTAATCCACTCTATAGGGAGTAAAGAACTACTAGATGACCCTGGAGGACATACAAACATCAGCACCTACCAGTTTCGTATGCTGTGGTCTTCCTCCACCTTCAGACACAGAACAGACCTATTAATCAATATTAGTACATGTGATATCTGAACTGAGAGTACTCTGGGTTGCACATATCTGACTATTCATGTCCTCATGTCAATTTAAAATAACTGAAATGTATTTACACTGGTTTTCCTGTGGGATGTAGTGGCAGAGGCGCACAGTACATATGGAGAATTAGTTTAAATTTTCTGCTGATCGCAAGATAACTCAGCTTCAAATACCAACTGCATCATTACAACACAGTTGAGTGGGGCGTGTCATACAGGTAGACTGAACCATCTTCAGAATTGTTCTTTAATATTTTGTTGTTTTGAGGTTTTAAAACTATATGTTGTAGATGCCTCCCCTGTATTCTGTCTTTCTTGAGTTCTTCATCCTCCTTAATAAATTATGATGCCTTATGAATCATAGAATCATAGAATGGTTTGGGTTGTAAGGGACCTTAAATATTATCTAATTCCAAAGCTCTCTCCACAAGCAGGGATACCTTTCACTAGACCAGGTTACTCAATGCCCCATCTGACACGGCCTTGAACACTGACAGGGATGGGGCATCCACTGCTTCTCTGGGCAATCTATTCCAGTGCCTCACCACCCTCACATGTAATATCTTGCTTACTTGTTTGACTACACTACATCTCTTTATATTTGTAGGCAGCAGAGAGAACAGATTCCCACATGTCACACAATTAAAGTTTTACAAATCACTTTGCAAGAGAATGGAACTGAAGGTTATTTTACCCTACAGTTTGATGGAAATAGAGATTTACTGTTTTTCCAATCACCTAAATGCTCTCTTATTGAGGCTGCACTACAGTTAAATCGATTGTCCCGTTATAGTATGCTTTCTTAAGTTTTTGTAGCTATTATTTTTAGAACTCTATATTATTCATGCATTTTTCAGATAGCAAAGATAAATGCTTATCTATATCCTTCTACGTTTCCAGTCTCCTTTGCAACTTTAGCTTTTTTTTCTCTGAATTGCCTTCAACTTGCTAACAATCTTGTGACAACAGTGCACCAAAGTAGTTCCTCACTCCACTATTTTGGCTGTATAAGTTTGACAGGAAGAATTATCAAAAGTAAGCTATGCGTGAACACGCTTAAAATCCAATGGGGTGGGGTGTTTTTTAGTGGTTTCCTCTTTTTCCATACTGACCACATGGGACTCTGGTCAGTCTGAAGTCTGTTTAAAGCAGTTAGAAAGTGGTTGTATCTTAGTCATACTGACTGGCCACCCGCAAATGCTCAAAAAAATTCTTTAAACTTCATCCACCGTTTTTGTTGTCTTGAGTCCAACAAATGAAATGATCTGGATATTAGTCACAGATGTATGTGCTACTTCACAGTGAGTGTGGGCATTGCTCAGATGTTGCATGTACATGAGCTTTTTAGACTTCATAGTCCAAAGGAGGAGGGGGAGAAGACACACAGATACACATGTATATATAAAAGTTCACTTGTGAGTGAGCTCATCATCCAATATTTTTTGATGATGGGCTTTGGAATGATTTAGTGAGGCAGTTATATTTATATCTATTTAACTTTTTGTGGGCATGCAGACAAATATTTACTATAGCTCTATTTCACCTTTCACATACTATAGTATATTAAACCACAAAACCACACTGGCATAGTTAAAGGGTGAGTATTTAACATTATGCTCTTCTTGGAATAAATGTGTTTGAGGAGGGATGGGACGGGGGGGTTCTGTGTATGGTTTTTTGTTTTGTATGTTTTGGGTTTTTTCCTTACAACTGTGCATGTCTAGTAGCAACTACTTTTCAACATTGAATCTTATCACTGGTCACACTGCAACTCAGCTGTTCAGTCACAGTGGACAAATTTACAAAAAATGCAAAAAATATTCAAAGACACCATTCTGTGTCTATTTGCAAAAATATTTGATGTGAATATTGTTCATAATAAATTTTTATGAACAGTCTGAAAAAAAATGGCAGAATTCAGTGCCAGTAACCTATACTACAGCTACTTAGTTAATATTAATTGGTACCAATTTTAATGTGTATATGGAATTGCCCCAGAGGTTGCTTCACTGAGGAAACAATCTTGGAACAAACTATTTCTTCGTTTGGTTGCTGTTGCATTGAAATTTGTGCCTTTGGCTCCTGTTTAAGTGTCATTGATTAACAGGAATATCCAAGAGAGAAGAGAGACCTTATTAGCCAGCAATCTTTTCTGAAAGACTCTTGCTTTAATCTCAGGAAAAAACACTGCTAGCAACAGTTCACTCAATTTTACATAGTTTACAACTTTCATTCTTGTGTCAGCTTCTTATGTTATTTCTGCTTCTATCTTCTGGCACGCTCACTCTCATCAAATCATTTTATTGTCAGACTCTCATGCCCCTCAAAATACAGCAGTATCTACTGATACTGTCCAAGTCTTCTCCTAGAATCAGAGTCACAGACGGATCTTATCAAAACTTATTTTCTTTGCCAGGAAACTTATCAAACAATAAACTCAAACTCAAGAGACAGAGATACAGAAATTTATTGTGTACATTGTACCCATTTGCTATATATATTGTTTTTGTGTAATAAAAAACCTAGTTCATCGAGGTAAGTTTATAAAGACATTTAAATCTGAAATTAATTTGACTGTGCATGTCCTTTTATAGTTCCATTAATAACTGTTTTAAATCCCTGAGTGGCACAGAAACATAATGCCCACTGACAATTTCAGTTAAATAATGAAAATACATGAAACTTCTGTAGTATATCTTCAACATTGTAAAAGTTAATAATAGGGGAAAATTTCCTTTGAAATTATTTTATTAAAGCTGATTCATTGCTAATAACACAGGAGGCTACAGGCTTAGTGTACTTACCTCTCTAAAAACTCCAGTAATACAACAAAACTATGAAGGCAGACATGACACTGAATATTGTGCTATCAGAGAACTCTCTAGATCTTGTTTATCTTCAAAACTGCTAATAGTACCTCACTCTCTAAACTAAATTGCATTCCTAACCTTGTGTTTTGAGCAATACTGAAGGCTCTCTGCAAATATCTTGGAAGTACATTTAATAGATAACACCTGCTCACTCTGTGTTAAAGTGCATAATAGGTATTACACTTCTATTGTTACTTTGTATTCTTTTGATTAAACACCTTTTGAAATTTTTGTAGTTTCATTTATACTGACTGTTGCCCACTCACATCAACTTTGCTGCATAATGTGCTGAACTGACAAAAGACTACCAGAAAAATGCATAACCTCACTGCCAATCTATGGTTTATATCACTGAATCACTCTAAATTAGAGCATCTTTAGCCATGAGTATCCTTTTCTAGGAAGGATACTTATGAATGAAGAGTACAAAGGAATTACTTTTTTTCCCCAATAATAGTAGGTAGTAGGTGCTGTGTGTTAGTGTGTGGTATGTATGCTTCTGTTTAGAAATCTCATGATCATCTTTACAGCTCCTACTTACATACATTTTTGTACCTTAACAGTAATTTCTTCAGTAAAACTAAGCTAGCTGTACTATACCAAACTAGGCCTTGAATCATAGAATGATTCACAGTATGGGAATCTAAATTTGTTATTGGGTATAATTTGACATAGCTCAACATACTATATGGGCATTTGTGGAGTTTGTTGGCTGTTTACATCACCCTATCTTCAGGATGTGTGAATATTGCACACTGTGTACCAATATGCATTTTGGAACTTGGAATAAATTGATAATTCAAAAGCATGGCTGTATCGGATTTGTAGAATGTTATGGTGAGGTGAAGTAGGTCTAGTATCTGTTGCTGCTAATTACAATTCGATGTGTTTAGACTTTGCTTCTCCTCTCTTTTCTCCATCTAAGTTTGAGGTATAAAGTAAATGGTAGAAAATAGTGACTAGAAGAAACTATAATTTCAGGCTTATCAGGTGATTGATCCCATGCCCTATGATCTACAGTGTATTTCATAAATCTTTTGAGAGCCTGCAAAAAGCAAAGCTTCTCTCCCTACCCCTTCATTGTTAATTAATCCTGAAGATTAGAGAAGCTTCCTTACTGTTCCCATAGTGTTCTCTTGTTCTGTTTAATCTTTACACTGACTCAGCTTCTGGCTTTTAGTCAGGTTGCAAAAGTCAAGTCACCGATAGAGAATTAAGATCTTTGTCTATTCTGAGTTCACATGGCCTGGGTATGCAGGTTGGACAGCAAGTAGATAACCTACACAAGCCCCTTTGCCAATCTGCCATGATCTTTCTGACAGGTAGGAGACTTCAAGGGTTTCTTTGAACTAGATAAAGGAAGCAAATTGTGAAATATTTAACTAATAAATTAATTATGTGAAGAAGCAGAGTCTAAATCTTCTGAACTGTCAATAGGGGTACCTGGAACCTACCAAAAAGTAAAAAAAAAAAAAGAGATTGAGGTGAGAAAGAAAACTTTCAAGATTGAAGGTCTCCCCACACATATTGACATCTTTCAAAAGATAGTATTGGGAGTCCATTTAGTTTACTATATCTGTCAGGATTAATCTTCAAATCTTCCAGAAGTTTCCCATTATGAATAGGCTTTATATGTGCTGATTCCACTTTGAATTCTGTCGGAAAGGGAAAATTTTCCTGCAATGTAAGTAAAATCTCATGAACTGAGAAACTAGACTTAAACACTGAGCTTGTAACTAATCAGTTGTTCTCAAGATTTTTCATCCTGCAGACCAGCTCATTTTTCTAGTTCTCTCAGACCACATGTCTGAGAGATACTGTCAGCAATATATGATTGCTTTCATCTGTTTATGAGGTTAAATTTCTGAACTGTAAGTGTGGAAGGACAACTTCAGTTATGCATGCTGCTAGCTGAATAGGTCTACTTAACAGAGAAAAATGTTTTGGTAACTTTTATTTTCTCAAGTTGTAGTCACTGTAAATCACTGCACTAATTTTTAACTCTGACATAAAAAAATTTCAACATAAACCTGCATTCCTCTTTCTATGTTTTAAAAATATCTGTCATATCTTCAGAAATGACAATAGAATTACACCCATCTGAGCACAGTCATCCAGGCATCAGAGTCCTTGATGACAGCAGCTAAGCTGACTCTTAAGACGGTTTCTCTCTTACTGAGGAATGTAGCTTAAAGTCCTAAGATTCTCAAGTGTTAAGATTTGTATTACTTGGATTGCTTACTTCTCAAAAAAATAAAAGTGTTAAAGATTTGTCCGTTTTCTCTGATTCAACCTAAAAGTTTATACCCCTCCCCCATTTATTACAGTGATTTAAGGAGATGAGCTTTTGATTACAAAATTTGAGTCAGTGACAACAATAAATGTAAACATTAAATATTTTGTATTTAAACAATAAATAGTTTATATATAACTATAAGGCTGTCACTGAGATGCTGGAAAATTTCACATGGTACAGTTCTACTTTGGTGGGAGTAGACCTTATTTTAGATCACTATACTTCTTTCTCAAAAGGCTGTCCTATGCCATTCTTAACTACTTTTTCTAGTTGCTCTCCATTAGGAACCCTGTTTCAGTAACAGAACTCCGTGTCAGACTTGGCTATAATGACTTGCAGATTTTCCCTTCAATCCTTGGGAATTAGGATTTTTCCCCTTGTTCCTTGAAGTTCATCTAGGAATCTTGGGAACACAGAAAGTATACCCAAGAAGGTAGTAATGACAGTATCCCTTCCAGTCCTGTATCCAGGTCATTTATGAAGATGTTGAAGAGTACAGGGTCTAAAATGTAGCCCTTTGGAACCCCACTAGTGACAGCTCACCAGTCTGATGTTACCCCATTCACTGTTGCTCTCTGTGCTCGACCCATGAACCAATTGCTCACCCACCACATGATGTGTTTATCCAGCTGTGTGCTGGACATTTTGCCCAGAAGAATCCTGCAAGAGACAGTATCAAAAACTTTACAGAAATCCAAAAAGATTTCATCAACTGGCTTCCCTTGAAATCAGGTAATGATTAAAAACAAGGGATTTTACAATCAATACTGAGTTGCACTGTGTGCAACCATGTGTTCATTTTGTACTGAACCTGGATTGTTTTATCAGTATAAACTTTTGTTCCAAAGACCAAATTCCACAATTATCTAATTAGTTTAGTGGGGAAGTTCCTTGCAGCTTTAAAATTTGTTTATACAGAAACTCTAACTGGAATTGGTTTTAAAAATTATGGAGTATGGGAATAAAAATGAGTTTGTGTTTACCTTAAGTTTCTACTGCTTTTAGTCTCACTCTTATAATGAGAAACAAACTACATACAATGCTATTATTTACTCGAGTATGTTTTATTTCTTTTGTCCTTTGTAATTTGAGATCGATTCTCTCTCAGAAAAATCATTGTTTCTCAAATATGTTTCACAGTCGAAGTCTACTGTTGCACTTATCATGGTTTTGTTCAAGTTAAACATACGGTCTTGAAAAAAGCTGTGAAAAAAGTATTATTGTCAGTTTTGGTACTTCTAGAAGGACTAGCAGCTGGGAAGCTCTGAACAATCATGGTAGTCAGACTAAGAAACGTAGGAAATGTGAGAGAGAGGGAAAAAATGTCTTACTAAGCTAAAGCTGGAGAAATGTACTCTATTTTAAAATACCATGCAAGAACCGAATATTGCCAATGAAAATATCAAGAATGGAAAGAGGAAGAAAGCATCAGCAAAAGATGAATAGAATATTTATTCTCAAAAAGGGAAGCAGAAACCCTTCAAAATGAAACCTATATATGATCTTTTTCTACTCAAAATCAGCAATGCCTTTTTAGTGAAAAAATATCATAGTGGTAATTATAATGAATTCAGTAAATTGAATCTTTAAAGGCAGATAAGCAAACCACCCGAGTGTCTAATCAAGATCAATAAATGCTAAGCTCCCACCTGCCCCCGACAAAACAAATCAACCAACTGAAACTTCCCTTGAGACAGGCTGTTTCAGAAAGTCCTGTACTGAGGTTTCTTCTTTTTCCAGATTCCCAACAGATCTACATTAGTAGGTTAGTGCAGATCCAGAGCCTATTTTGAGGCAGGTGTCCTAGTCGTTCCAATTTACTATGTTTTGCATTGCATTGCTACAGAGTAGGCTCAAGGAGCATGTGAATGAAACTAAACTGCATCACATGGAGCACCCCTAATACATCCAGCCTAGCTCGAAGAAACAAAGGCTCTGAAATGCATATATGTGGATCTCACTTCCATAGCTGTTTTCTTCTACAGGTTTGCTTTCCTTGGTTGACATTACTTACCAATGTAGACATAAGCCCTGTGGTCTAAGACCTGACTAAGTAAACCAGAAGATGATGTAGACACTGGTACAGGAAATGCTGCATGAAAGGCTCTGTGAAGCTGATAGTCTTGGCCCACTGGCATTTCTGAAAAAATGGAAAAAGACTTGTCAGGACATAAAATTGAACAGAATCAAAGCATTTCTCCCTAGTTTTTCATGGTATTAGCTGTTAAAGATGAGTTTTAAAAATAAAGTTATTTGAGTGAAACAACTTGAATTTCCATTTTAGAAAAGTGTGGGGTTTTCATTTCTTTTCAGTTCTTTTTTTGGTGTTTTTTGTTGTGGTGGTTTTTTTTTCCTAACAGTCTCTATGCATTTTAGTTGCTTAATCTTCTTTGTTTTTCAAAACCAAATTTTTTTGGCCCAGCTCTTTCTTCAAACTCCTTTCTTTTTAAGGGATGAGTTTCTCACATTAGTGAGATATACTCAGAGTTGCATACATCTGTCTTGTCTTTAACTTTTGAACCTATTGGATTGTTGCTGTCAGTTTAGGAATACTGATCTTGGAGAGTTGAAGGAGAGTGAAAGCTACTGAGAGTGAGTATTCTGTGAAAGCTCAAATACTTTTAGGCATGTGGAAACTAAGTGTAAGAGACAATACCATAAGAAATCAGATTTATTTATCCCTGCTGTTCATGGAGTGTGAAAATAGTGAACTAACTAAATACTATGCAGAAATTATAAATTTAACTCTTAGTCATCAGCAGTTGCATATGAGATATTTCATTTCATCTCATGGAGACATTACTTGCATTTTATTTTCCTTATGGGTTCTGGGGCGAATTAATGTGGAAACCACCAAATCCTCTGGTTTTAATCTAAATGTTGAGGGGTTTGTGTTTTGTTGGAGTTTATTAGATAAAAAAATAATAAATACATAGCTCAGCATAAGCTGAAATGTATACACTGTGGTTGCACTGGTACGTAATGTGTGGGTTTGATCTCACAACCCAATTGCTGTTCATATTGCAGATATGTCTTTGCTCATATTTCTAAAAGAAATGAGCATATACCCTGATTCTCTAACAAAATTAAGTTATTACACTGTTCCCGTACAGTCCTATCCCATTCCTAGATAGAAACCACCTTTGAAAAACCTTTTGCAGCTGTGGATGGCCTCCTTATTTTCATCACAGCATCCTTTTAATTACCACTGGAATTTTAAATACTTACTGGCATTAGGGGAAAAAGAGGGAGAAGGAAAAAAAGTCAGATATTTTTCTCCCAGCATCATCTAGTTCTGTGTTCTGTGAATCAGATGCTGCCCTTCACACAGGAGAAGACACTGGAGGAAGTCTTCCTCTTGAAAGTCTAATGAATTCCCTGGAGGGGATGAATAATTTTATTCATCCTACAGGAAGAGGCAGGAGGGGTTACCTTCAGCATGCATCTGCAGAGAGTTAAGACATCTCATTTGGGACAGAACAAGAGGCAGACTTCTCAACACCAACCCAGATGACGGGGTGACCAAACACATTCCTGCCACTGCAACCTTATCCACAGCTCATTACACTGTGTACACGTTTGCCTGATAAAATAAAGAAGCTAATCTCTTCTAGTTCCAGCAGATCCAAGCCTTGCTGTATTCAAGTTTTCAGAAAATTTAATTAGATAAACAGGGTTGTTCATAAAAAAGATAAGCATCCTCAATTTTGGATAAATTTGTATGTAGACAAAATAGACACTCACCTAAAATAAAAACAATTATTGTAAGTTTCAACTTTTACTTCTCTCTCCTCAAGAGAGAAATAAAAACAGGTATAAGGTTGTCAGAAATGTTCGACTTTCTTAAATTTGTAGTTGGATGCTCTGTATAAGAAGAGTAATAAGAAAACATAACATAAGAATGATGGTACTGTACAGCAAGACAAGGTCAGACCCAAAATTCTGTGTCTTACAGTGGTCAGGAGCAGTTTCCTAGTAGTGGCAAGTTATAAAAGATTATAAGAACAGGAGAATTTCCTTTGTAGTTCTCCTCAGTCCTCCACTTTCCTCGAAAGTCTTCAGTTTAGTTCAGAAATTCAAGCTAGCATTTGTATCTTTGTTTAATAGCCATTGATACATCTAATTACAAATGGAGGAAAGGTTGTCTTCAGTGTGCTGAGATAATATGAACCATGAATTGGGACCTTCCTTAATTCATCAGAATTCTAAATAAAATACAGTAAGATTGAAGAGCAACATGCAATTTTATATTTACTTTTTGTATGAACTTTTAAATTATGTTTAAATGGCTATCTTTGCACCTTGGAGGGTTTTAACATCTGTAATGTTAATAAATTTTAGTAATATTTTAGTGTATTAGTAAAATATATTAGTAACATGTTACTAATATTAATAGTAGTAAAAAATTATGAATATTGTATCTGTAATCTTAGTAAAGTGTTATACTGTCAGGTTGTCACCCACAATCTCATTTATCTTTATGGTTACTGTCTGCACCCATAGAATTTCTAATAAAAATTATGCCCAAATCCTGGAAGTGTTCAAGGCCAGGTTGGATGGGGCCCTGACAAATCTAGTCTAGTGAATGGCATCCCTGCCCATAGAAGAGGGGGAGTGAAACTAGATAGTCTTTGATGTCCCTTCCTAAACCGTTCTATGATTCTATGATCTGCACCACACTTAGGTTTTCCATAAGTGTTTCTCATCAGATATATCCCAGATCCCATTTCCTATCTGAATTTAGCCAGTATCTTGAAGCATGTCAGTCTTTTTCCATCTTTTGTAATTGTTATAATATCAACACTAAGTATGGTACTAACAGAAATTTATACACAGTTGTGACTCTCTAGTCTATAACTAAAAGCAAGTCTTGGAACCAAATCTGTGTTGATTTATATTGGTGTTGATTTGAAGATTCTTTTTTTGGAAAATAATAGTAATTATTTGAATTCTGCAAGGATATTTATAAAACAAATATAAGTGTTATCAATAGGGGAAATAAATGGCATTTCTGGGACTACTGTATGTGCCATCTGAAATTTCTATATTTGCATGTTTTCCAGAGTTTCATGTTAAAACCAATTCTAAAACCAAATTTTTACTCTCACTCTCTTTAAGTAAAAACTGAATTATTTATAGCCATTATTTCTCAAGTGGTAATTTAGGAATTACTTCTTTAATTAGTAGATCTTTTTGTTCTTAATTGAGATAGCTAATAACCTTATATCTAATTGCATCATTCTGTGAATATTTGCATGTTAGCCATGCATCTGTGTTGGTTTCTGTCATGTTACTAATTTTCTATTTTTCTGATAAACTTCCATTTTTAGCTAAAATATCTAAAAAGCATTTTATACAAATATTTTCTCCTCCAGGATTAAGGACCAGCACATTCTATATCTGTGTTTGAAAGCTTTTCAAATTGGATGGATGTGGAACCTTTCCATTCTTAACAGTTTTAGAGCCTATATGGTTAGTTACAAAACCTCTAGAAACAGATCACAATTTCTTGTTGTGTAAAATCCTGATAACATGTACAGTCATTCACAGACTTCAGTTTTCTTATAGCAAACTCATATTAAATTTCAGTAACAGTGATATAGCAGAGATTTTCATATTGTGGTGTATTGCTGAGGAGCTGCTGCCTTTCTTTAATGAATAAAACCAAGGAAGTTGAGAAAGCATACTTATGAAATACCTGTCTGTAAGGGAAGTGTAGCATCTTAGCTCTTTTCAGAGATGCTTTTGTTGGCATAAAGAGTTAAACTGTCCACATGATACTAGAAAAATAAAATACTGATTTGAACTTGTAGTCCACAAAAATGAGAACGACTACTTTTTTTCAAAGAAAACTCATATGTTTGTAGACACAACTGTCTTTATAAATCCTAAGTGTAGCACCTTAGGTAAATAATTGTTCTGAAAATCCATCTACTTTGTACTGTTCTTTTCAATGGAAAGAAAAATGCTAGCTTAGACTTTCTTACTTTTTCTAATTAGGATTTATCAATTGCCACTTATAAATTTAGTATTTGGTATATGCTTCAGTATCCAAGTATATCTAAATATATCTGGCTGCTACAAATATGTGATTATCCTATAGGAAATGTAATTTGTAGTTATTTTTGTACCAATATTAGTTGTGCTCTGAAATTATAAGCTTGTTTTTATTTTTTATTCCCTACCTAAATGTCTCCAGTGCTTTTTTTTTGTTAAAATGCCCCTTTTGCCAAAAGATTCCTGCAATGTATAAATGCAAATTTATAGAACGATATTTCTCTGTCAAAAAAATATATTTCTTTTTTTCTCCTGGTCTTTCTCTAAAATACGAAGAAATCTCCATGTTTGAAGCAGCAACTCATAAATGTGATTCCATAAGAACAGCATTCAAAGCTATAAATATATTTGGCTCAAATTAAATGTATTTCTGGAATGTAAGTTTATCCTCTCAGAAGCCTGGATCTCTCACTGAATGCATATAAGCAGTTCTCTCTATATTCAAAACTTACAATTTTGTCCTGAATGAATCTTACATTTTGTACAGATTGTTCAGTCAACATATATGATGATTTACATTGTCACGTAAATGACCACTTATAAAATAATACATTTCTTCTAGGGATTATGCAACCTGCTTGAAGTCAGTGCAGCTAAGGTTAAAGACACTAAAAAAAATGACACCAGGAAAGAATCTCTCTGAAGAAAGCCAGTAATTCCCTATTGTTTGGCAAGTCTGAATTTATTTTGAGTAATTGCTGGTTTCTACAAGAAAACAGTGATAATTATATTTTCTCAGGAAACAGACAAACAGCCTTTCTTGGTTTGTTTTGAGAACAAACACATCACCACTATAAGTATTTTCTTATTGACTCTTAGGATGAAACAGGTTCTAATGGAATGAAATGTGATACCGAAAGGGTAAATTTTTAGGGTATTTTGCAAAAGAGAAAATTAAAGGCAGATTTGGCACAAACTTCATAGGATCTGTAGAAATGTTAAACAGTGTGTGCATATCCAAACAGGAAAAATGTCCTAGTTATTTTATGCTATATAGGATGAAAACTGACAATAGCACCCCATATTCAGCGAGGAGAGCATATTAAAATCATGAGCTTCAGTGGACTGAGCACTAATCTGGAAAGTAGATTACCTTTATTGAAGCCACGGATAAATTAGTACAACACAGTTTTGGGGTTCTTTTTATGGAATATTTGGCACAACTTTCATGAGTGAAAAGTACTTCCCTGATATTCAAGTACAATGTACGTTTCCCCAGACATATATAGGACTGAATAATGTTCTCTATTACAACCGTACTGTAGATGGCTCATTACAAGCAGGGAACTTCACAGATAAAATTTAATCCAGTTGTTTATCACTTTTTCAATTTTCTGATTTTAAGCTCTGATACAAAATTGGTCATGGACTATAATGGCTAGTTTACCATATTGCTTGCTAATAATGATCTCAAGATGTTTTTTTCATTGTTAAATGTGTATTTCATGTTCATTTAAATATTCTATAAAGGTTTACGAATAATTTTCTCATAAATGAGCATGCAGTGACTGAGTATTCTAGAAATGGCCTTTGTTATCCATTACAATTATAACCTTGTGTCTCAGTATTTGATATTTCATTCACTGTCACATTTGAAGCTGGAAACATCCAGAAAAATGTTTGTATTTTCAGCAATGACTCATTGACAAGGATGAGGTTAAGGGATGCAGTTATATATAAAGGTGATGATCCATAAATTCCTAATTCTTTCTGGAAATACTTTGTGGTTTTAATAACCTTATAATGCATATAGAAAACTTTGCATAAGATATGTCTAACATCATCAGAAGACAATAATACAAACAACAGCAGCATAAGAATTTGATGGTTTTATATGGAATAAGAAAAACAAAACCAACAACAACTGAATATGCAGTGGTTTTACTTTTGTGTTCATAATCTGTTCTTCTGCAAATAATCTACAGGCTGATGAAAAGTTCAGTTTTCTTATCCATTCCCTTTAGACACAGCCATGGTGATAATTTTACTAATGTAGATTTTTCTCTCCTAGAACTAATAGAACTGTTGAAATATACCTGTCTGAATCGGATTTGACCAAATGGTTTCCAGTGAGTATTTCCTGTACTTGTTAAATTCTTTTGGTACTCAGGTAAATTTTTTAGATTAATTCCTGAGAAGAAGTCCCCTACCATAGTTTCTTACTGCAAGCACTCCCAGAAGTTCAGCAGAGGACTGTGTTTCTCCCTTCATCAACTGCAAATATGTTTTACATATAAGTTAATGTTATTACAATGAGAAAGAGTGATAAGCTCCTGGATGTTATTGAATGCTCTTATGCATTCAACCACATAAAGAAGGTTTAGGAAGTGGATCAACAGCTTTTATGTTTTTAGATTCCATTTTAGATAGGTGGACAAATATAAAATAATTAACAGTAAATATCAATACAGAGACACAACAAAACAATATCAGTAGAGGGAGAGAAGAAATGGCCTCAAGTTACTCCAGGGGAGGTTTAAATTGGATATTAGGGAAAATTTCTTCACTTTTCTTCACAAAGGGTTGTCAAGCACTTGGAACTGCCTTCTCAGGAAAGTTGTGGTGTCACCATCCCTGGAAGTGTCCAAAAGGCACAAGGATGTGGCACTTGGGGATATGGTTTATTTGTGAACATGGTGGTGCTGGGTTAATGGTAGGAATTGCTGATAGTAGAGGTCTTTTCCAGCCTTAATAATTTTAAGATTCTAGGTCTAAAAGGTCTCATGTAGGTTATGCTGAGGAAACACAGCCACTGAGAGACTGACATTGCACAGGTCTGAAAGCAGTTAGGAAAGATGAGTCCAAATAGCTTGCACAAGTTTGGAACAAATGGACTACATCCTCAACTGCTTTAAATTAAAGTAGCTCCCCTGAGTTTAGTGCAGCTACTTTGATCCTATCACAAGAATAGTGCAGCTACTTTGATCCTATCACAAGAACAGTAACAGCAACAAAACATGACTTTTCAAGTAAATGTACTTCAATGTCCTTCCAAGAACATTCATGTAAATGGGATTTGAGGAAAGAATTGTCTACACTGAGAGCTCAAGAATGTTGAAGAACCTTACTGCATGTTGTCTACTCATACTCAATATTTAATGGCACTATCCTTAATATTTACCATATATAAGCATGTATTCTGCTTTATCAGCGCTTGTCAACTCTATGGAAATAAAATGTACCACCTGCACCCATGAGATTGTTTGTAATTAATCTTGTAACCACAATATTTTGTAGAGTACTTGAAAACGGAGGGCAGTTACTTGGATCTTCATGCTTTTGCTTGAAACTTGTGGTCTTCAAAAGAAAAATTGTCTTCACAGGGGCTTGATTTAAAAATTAATAATTGCTTGAAAGACATCCCCAAAATAGAAGATACAGTCTTTACAACAGGAAATGTAAAATATACTTCAGCAATACATAGCTTTCTGAGTTTCTTGCCAAGTTATGACAGATATACTGATTGATTACGAAAAGGTAGAAGCAAGGCCAATATCTGAATAGCATATTCCAGTAAGCCTAGAACTACTACTTCTTGATTAGCTCTTGAATCCACACTTTAGCTTTAGTTTACATCACTGTGTAACGCTGTCAACCAAATACGTTTGCAATGTCTTGCTGAACTTTAGTGTTAGTTATCTAGAAATATGAAGTTGTAGATTGTGACAGGTTTTATTTCCATGGGGACTGCAGCAATTGTACTTTTACAGGTTTTGTTATTAATTTGCTAATACAAGAAAAGGTGTGTTCACCAAGCAGCATGTCCACTAACAGGTACTTTGAGACCTAATCTGAGGAAAGTTTCATTGCCCTTAGAACATTTAATTGCTACCATCTTTGGTATTTATAAAATACTTCCCCCTAGTAAAATGGAGCAGTCTGAAAGGATTTCATATGAATATTAATGAAGAAAAGTTTTTTTAAATAGCAACACAAAAATTTCTACCAGTATTTGAAACCTGCAAAGACATAAGATTTGTTTGGATGAATGGCTAACAATCCATGTCAGGGAAAATGTAAGCAACTCTGACAAACACACCTAAAATAGCTTAATATAATATAAACAAAATCCTTCTTTTGATGATTCAAACCTGAATGTGAATGATCAAAAGGCCCTAAACAGGAAATAGAACAAACAGTTCTAAAAATAGATAATCTGCCTGAATATTATCATTTACTCATTTTGGAAGTCATTGCATTCTTTTAATCAATGTTAATCCTCATTTGATGTATTATTTTGGTACTTGTGCCTTTCTCAGCAGCAACCTGGAATTTGAGGGTTGATCTTCTGTAGAAAAATTAGAATCTTTGAATAAAAACCAAAATGACCTTTTTGTCTTTTGGTGCCTTACTCATAATCTTCACCAACACATCACTAGAGCAGGAAGGTATAGAAACACATGCAAGACTAAGAGCGTTTATACAGCAATCTAAATGTTTCTATCTAAATTATTGAGAAGTTAAAGTTCTTTGACAGTTAGAATTCAATATTCCAAATTGCAGAAATGTAATTAGCAAATTCCAAATGAACTGTTTATTTAGAAATGGTTTTATTTGGTATGTTTTTAAAAAAACCCAACATTATTTCTCACAGTGACACACATAAATATTATTGTTCCTCCTAGTGATTTTGATGAGGCTGTTTCTCAAGCAGCTCAAATTATATCCTGTTCATAAAGTCTTGGCAGTGAAGAATTTTGCATCTGGATGTAGCCTTAACATATTTAAACAAATTTGATTTTGCTGAAATGACCATTTGTAAATTTGTAAAGAGCCTTTTTCAGACTTCTTCATGCAGCACATTTATCCTGCAATCCAGTACACTGGGACCTAGCAATGCTCCTGAACAGAACTAGTACATGAAATCTGTGTTTCTCTCATGCCTGGCCCCCAGCCACTCTGTTATGCCAGTCTGTGTGTGCTTGATAAATGTTTATCTTTCCCTTTCTTTCAATTGCTCCTCTTTGTTTTTTTATCCATAATGATTTTGTCAAATCCAAAACTTCTTCATAAAATGATATGAACAAAACAGTGTATTTGATCCTTATGAAATGTGAAAGTATGGAACACTTCATAAAATCAGCTAATTTCACTGGGAAAAAAAAAAGCAAATATTGCAACTTTGAAAATATTTTTAAAAGAGAGCTGTTTGCCTCTGTCTTGAGTACTTTTAGCAGTTCCAAGGGTATTTAAACAAAATAAGGGTTTGTTTTCCTATTCTTCTGTCATTATGGGAAATAAATCAAGTTTAAATATACCCTTCAGGAAAAAAAGAAAGATGTGAGCAAAAACTTTCATGCATTGCTTAAGTCAAATAAGAATTCAGGTGATCTTCTTTTATTTTTTTAACACATTGCTTTCCCAGTAGAGTTACTTTTTAAGCATGCAAAGAGATTAGGTCAGTCCAAAAACCCTGATGATACTGTTTCACAGAAGAAGTTTGCATTTTTCATGCAATAAACCATATCTATATTGTGTTAATAATTTCCTGTAAGACTGTGGGATTCTCACTGATTTATGTAGGGATTAGACTGAGCAAGAACTAAACTAGGAAGAGACTACCACCATGTGTATTTCTAGGTCTAGAAAAGACTGTCACATCTTCAGACAAATAAAGAGTGACTGAAAATATCCACATCCGCATTATACTAATGTCTGTGTACTGTTACAACAGAAATTGCTTGACTAGTCTGAATTCTTCTTAGTTTTTTAATTGTTTTGATAGTTCTTTTTATATAGGATCATGTAAATAGCATATTATTAGTTTATCTTTCCATAATATGGAAAAAATACCAGCTTCTACTAGGATGAAAAAATATTTTATGTTTTTGGATAAATAATATTTTATATATATGATTTTTTTCTACATTGTTCTCATTTTATAATTATTTTAGAAAAAAATATAATCATGATAAGAATAGAATAGAATATTCTTCAACTAACATTACCTAAACGAAAATTAGAGTGGTTTGAATAACTGATTTATACTGCCTAGCTTTGAGACATATGGTTTTCTGAGTTACAGAGGTACCAAGAAAAAAGTTTGATTTAAGCTTAGAAATGGCAAGGAGATAAATTCTGACATTTTAGTGTAGTCAGTCTGATCACAATGGAAGTGCATTTTATCACCATATACAGAGTCCAGCAGTACTATAAACTGGTCTCATTAGGGAATTACTTGGTTTCTCATTACTACTCTATTCCTCTATTTAACTTTTTTGGTTCTATTTATTGTTCAAGACCAAACAGAATTATCAATATTTTCAGACTTACGTGTTCTGATTGCACATGTTCTTTCTATTTTATCATTATAAAGTTTTATTAGAGCAGCTTAGAATGAGTATCCAAATTCTGGTTATTCCCCTCATTTCTACAGGTGTGATAGCAAGAAAAGATATATAGGAGACAGTCTGTCCTCAGTTTTCTTAGAGAGAAAATGGACAGACATTGTCTACAATGTTCTGTTCTCTTTTTTAGCAATTCATCAAGTGCTAGAATATTTGAAAGTAAGTTGTCTTTTTGAAACTGTTTCACAGAGCAGACCCTGTTCTAATAATGTCATACCTTTTAAATATATCCCCACTTATAAATTTTTTTAATCTCTTTTGTTCCTGTGACTTGTTTCTGCAAAAAAACCCCACCTTATTTTATTAAAATCAAAGCTCCTTGATGGAACATTAAGTGAAGTTCAGCTGACTAAAAATAGTTATTAAAAAAATTAATTAAAATTTTGTCTTGAAATATTTGTTTCCTTTTTTGGAACAGTATGTTTCTATTTTTCATCACTTTTTTTGTTATTATAAAACTAAAGAGTTTTAGTAAATTTTAACTGTAGAGAAACTAAAGGTTTTTTGTTTTGATTCCCATGAACATAAATTTTAAAATTTTGCAATCTGTGCCATTGCATAATTGCAAATAAAATGTGTCCCTTCGCAGATTGTAATTTATTCACTGAATTCCGAACTGAAACCTTTCAGGGAAATAGTAAAAGTAGAGTAAAAGTTATGGATTCAGTACTGAGAGTAGCCAAATACAGTTAAAAATAATTTTGAAAAGTTCTTTACCTCTGAGGCTGTACTTCTGGCTGTTCAGAGTTTACCAGCACATGTGCAGTTTCCTTTTATGGGCTTCAAAGACCTCTGTCTTTGAAGATGCAGAGGTTAGGCTGGTAAGTCATTCCACTTAAGGTTGTCTACCTCCACTATACATGTACATGAAAGCTACTGGGAAAAATTTCAAACCCACTTCCATTTGAGCCTGCATAATTTTGTAACTAACTTTTAAAGTTAATACTGTAATTTTAAGGCTGAAAAGTGCATATATAAAATTACATGTATGACAATGAAGACCACATTTGGCAAATTTAGCAGATTCTAGCACAAAGTTCCACATGCTGAGGAACTAAAGCTTGACAAATTAGCTCCAGATATGACCATATTAGTGGGAGCTGGAGACAGCCCGACAGGGCTGGCTTTTCTTTGACTTAAGAAATGCCCTTGAGAAGACTCAGTTGAGCTAATGAAGGCATTTTATAAACAGTTATAAGCTGTTGTTGGGGGCTGGTAGAAACTCGTGCATCAGCAGTTAGTAATTATGAAGTTTTCCTATCAGCTTTCAGAATACATATCCTGTCCCAGTTGTGGCAGAGCTGCTGAACAGAGATTTTCTGGTCACTAAATGTCCACTCAGTATTTTGTGTATAATAATGTCTGCAGTGTCTTACCTCTGCATCTTTATAGCTCCCTGTGAAAACCAGCCAAAGTTTCCAATCAATAGCCTGATCAGTAACTGTAAAAGCATTTGCTCAGACCAATAATTAATAAAGACGGTTTACACCAGCCGAAGGGGTCATCAGAGGGTAAATGATGTATGACTGACCCACTTGGCAAGACGAATAAACTTAGCAACAGCACTTTTTTCTGTCTTGAAAGAAAGTGTAAAATAAATAAATAAATAAATTTTTACATGTTGATTGCTAATATGAGTCACAGTGACCTAAATAAAATAAATATTGAATAAGTTATTTCACCTAAATATGAGACCAGTGGCCAAACATGGGATTTTGCATGTGTTTATTAGTAGATTTTGTTATATGAATAGCTAATATTTATTACTAATAAATACACTAATTAAAGCCATACTAGTCATTTCCATTAGCTTACACTCAAACTTCTTTAGAGCTGTCTGTCTGGTTTTAATCAAAACCAAATGGTAATCCAAGTTCTCAGGCTGGAACAGCTAAGAGGAAGTCATTCAGAGGAGGCAGAAGAAAGCAGAAAAGATAAACAGATGATATTCACTAAATTTGTGTAGAGCAAAGGATGTAGATGCTGTGGGTTACTCTGGAGACATGATTCAGGCACCCTGTCAGACTGGAACAAAGTAGTTACAAGTGTTTTATGTCAGCAAAATACTAATATGATCAAGATGGAGTCTGTCCTTTTGCTTTTGCAGAGCTGGATTTGTGTGACTCTTGAGGATTCTCAGAAGAGGTAAAGCAACATGTACCACTGCCTGTGATATGACTGTGTTTAAACTGTAGCATTCATTTTCTCAGATCCAGTTTATTCTCTTGAGTAGAAATAGAGTTTTAGCGTACGTGTGAAAATGGTATCTCTGTATATTTGCTCTACAGAATAGCACTAGATCCTTTGTTCATGCAATGTGTTAATTGGGTTTAGACTATGTCGCTTTTTGCTTGTTTCTACCTGGTGCCAAAGACCAGGTGTTTCAGAAATGTTCTCCTGGATAATTATTACATTTTCATGAACATTAGAGATGCATAAAGTATTTTTTTAAAGGAAAAACAAAGTAGGAGGGAGGGGTTTGAAAGTATTTTTACATTATGTAGCTGTAGTACAGATCTTCGTGTTATGCAGAAATAGCTCAGCAGTTTATTAAGCTAAATGTCTTGAAACACTCGGTCTTGTCTTTTTCCTTTCCCTCCATGGCTGTGTGCTCTTTCCTTGGCGCAGGCAGGCAGGCTCGCTGTCTCTCCCTCTCCCTCCCTCTCTCAAAGGCAGGAAATACTTTTCAGGCAATCTGGGCCTGGTTGTTGAGGCCCCTTTCACAAAACATCAGTCTGAATTTAGTAGACAGAAGTCACTGGGAAAAGCTTGACAGGCTCGTGCTTAGCTAAGGCTCCCTCCAGCTGCAGAGGGAGTTTTTGTTAGAATCACACATTGAGCAAAACTGCTTAGAATAGAGCAATGATCTCAGTAACGAAATCTGAACTTTTATGCTAGCAGGAGCTAGCTGAGACCGGGCTCTTTTGTTTGTTTGTTTGCTCCTTCATTTTGTTGTTGGGGTTTTTTTTTCTTGTTTTATTGACCAAATATTTTGGGAAGGTCATGTCCAAATTCCTGATTCTCTTCATCTAGGTAAGACTGTCTTGGAATTTTTCTATACTTTAAACTATCAAAAAAATTTAAAAAATAAGAAGGAAATAAAAGAAAAACCAGAAAAGAAACAAGCAGTGGAGTGTTCTGCGTTCAGGATCTCAGCACTAGAACTGGAGGTAAAAAAATCTATAATTTTAAAAATATACATTTAGTTGTAGACTGTGGCAATTCTCTTTATCAAAATATCTATAAAAAATAGATCTATAAAAATATCTTCATGTACATTTTTCTTCGTCTTTTAAAAATATGTTTGATATGCTGGACTTTATTTGCTTTCTTATATAAATAGAGCTGTATGGTCTTGTTTGCATATTTTTTAGTGGACATTAAATAGGAAAGCTAGAGGTGTGAACGATTTCTTTTTTCACCTCATTTAGCAACACCGAGGGCATTTAGGGCTATGTTTTTTTCTCTCCCCCCACCTTCCCTTCCCTCCCCTCCAGCAGTAATGATGAGGAGTGTTTTATGTAGATATATCAGTTATACCTCTGCTGGGCTTGTTCTCTAGCCTTTCCTCAGTCACAGATGAAATTTGTAGTATAAGTGACAATATAGTCTTAAATGTGTACACTCTAAATCTGAAATTCCAAGGTTTATTTGTTGGTTTTAGCTAAATTAGGTTATTTTTAGTAACTTATGATTAGATACACAGTTTGCTGTGTGCTGTGCTAGCATTCAGAAGAGGAAAAGCAAGACTTAGTAAATGTCAGCTAACTATAATTTTCAGGAGGAAGTATGGATTTACTCAGTCTTTTTTTTAACCTAGTAAACTTTTAACTAGTAAAAATAACAAGAATTTGCTTTTAAGGGAGAAATTCAATATGTTCAATATGTTCACTATGTGAATGGATGAATATTTTATGTAAAGCTGTGATTTAATTATTAAATTGTCATGGATATCAGAAGCATTTCTCATGGCAATCTACATAGCATTCTTTGTCTTCCTGAAAATCTAAAAAGACAGTTGTTGCTTATAAGAAATCCAAAAGATTCTTTCTTTCGTGCATCATTAACGTTCCATATAGTTACTGGCCTGATTGGTAACTAAAGAGGAGTCGTCTGTTCATGTATTTCAAGAATTTTTCAACTGTACTTTTACTGAATATTTTTCAAAATGATTGGTGAGTAATGAAATGACTTTGTGTTGTGGAAGGACATGAAGACCAGTAAATACTCCATAATGGAGTCAAGTATCTGCTCTGCAATAGATTGAGAATTGTACACTTTACTGCCATTTGGGTAGAAGAAAGTTGTTCCTAGTGGTCAAAAGTGGCTCTGGATTGTGAAGGGCATGCATCTGAAGGGGACAAAGAACAACCAGTAGGCAGCAAATTATTCCTGATTATATTCTGAGATGAATTTTAAAATCACAATCGCTCATTTGCTTATGGACAAGTCTTCTCCAGGTAGGTGTCCTGGTCTGGGGGAAACTGTAATATGTAGGTAGTGGGACTAAGAAGTTGAGAGGAATCTGAATGGCTGAGTCTCTTTGTCACTTGCATGAAATTTGTGCTGGAACGTTGACGTCTCAAAGGATTTAGCCTTAGTGCATTTCACTGCACAGTGTTCCCATACTTACTTCTGCATATATTTGTGCACGTATTTAGTATTAGTGAGTACTCTACTTAAACAGAAGAAAATATTCCATATCAAGCAGTCATCTTCTGCAGCTCTTCTGGATTTTAAAGCATTCAATGACCTCATTTGACCTGACTTGCAGATGAAAATACTTGACACCTGAGGCAGTTGAACTACAGGGTGGACAACAGAATAAAACCCAGAAAGTATTTTCTCATTTAACTCTGAAGTTTCTTGCAGATTATAAGAAAATGTAACACGGATAGTTGCCTGCCTTTTTTATTTAGAAGGTTTAAATAAAAGTCCTGAAGACAAATCATTGTTCAGCTTCTGCTTCTACTTAGTCTAACTTCTCCATTATACTAACCTTATTTTGTTTTTTTAAGATATAGTTGTTCAAGAAAATATTCACAGAAAACCTACTGTCTAAGAAAACCTCTAAAAATTATTTTATAGATACATAGCAATAATGAGAATGAAAAATGAGTATCTAGAGTTTTTTGACCTTGCTCTGTTCCTTCAGAAATGTTAATGTCCTTAGTTTGAAAAAAGAAAATAACCCAAGTAGTTATATCAAATGACTCCTGTAAAGGAAGTTAAGAATTTATTTCTGCAGCCTCGAGAATAATTAATGCAAGTGGTTATATTCATATAATAGAAATTATTTAAATAGACTTCCTTCACCATAAATTTATGTGCCTGCAAACTTACTTTCTTTTAAACTTTGTACCTGTTGAGCTTTGTATTAAATTCCGTAATTAAAATATTGGGGAAAAAAGTTTGTATAGTTAGGCCTAATTCATAAAGTTATCCATAACACAAAGCAATCCCTCCTAAAAGAAAATTAAACCCAAAGATAACAGCTTGAGTGGCCAGTTTTTAAATAGGTAAGGTTTATAGTAATTCTGTTCAATTGATGAGCTTAAAATCAATTTTTAAATTATTCTTTAGGCGATGGAACAATCAAAGGATTGGCTTTTGCACAAGTCTCAAAAGTTAATTAACTTTTTTTTTAATTGTCAGAGGCATTAAGCTGCATTTTTTATGATAGTTTTCTGTTGTTCTTAACATGAATTCTGATGCTGAAATATATCCTCCTTGTTATAAAGCATCCCTGAAGAGGGCAGTAGCAGAAGGAGGAAGAGAACTTTTCTCAAAAATGACATATTTTAGAGTATTCTCCTTTTTTCTTTTAGTCATCTGGTTCCATTTTCTGTTGTTTGTTTGTCTGGAGAAAAAAAATTAAAATATGTTTTTTTATTTTGATGTTCTCTTCTTTTTAGAAAAGGAAAAGCAAAGAGACAAAAACAGAGTAACAGAGGGGCCAGAATAATTGAAGTAGCATATCCAGAAGGGCTAGGTCTTGGTTTTCTTCCTAATAGGAGAGAGCCTCTGGAAGTCTCTGATCCAACATGTCACTCAAAGTGGGGTCAACTAGGGCAAGTTGCTCAGGGCCTTGTCCGCTTGGGTTTTAAATATCTCCAAAGATCATGATCAGTGTTAATACATAGTAAGGACTTTAAGACTGGCTGTATACACAGGTGTGTTTTTAATACATGTGTATATATACATGTATATGTACATGTGTACATATTCATACATGTATATATAAATTTTACCCCAAATCAAAAATATACAGAATTTTCTCATACAAATCCTATATATATATAAATATTATTTTATTGTAATAATTACCAATATTGAATTTCAATATTTTTATCATATTTCACCATTATTATTTGTTGATGATTTGAGGTACTACTTATTTAATAACAGTCTGTTGGTAGAGAATTTCAAATCCGCTATTACCATAACTGCTTGTTTCTCTTTAATGAAGAAAATCACTTATGTTGAAATGAGAAATGCCTGGAGTCTTATCTCTGGTGTATTGTACATCAGTTACTGAACACAAATGCAGAGGTTTGCCTCAGGCTGTATGTATCTGCATTAAAACCAGTTTTACTCATACGATGTATTCTTTACTTCTATCCCTCATTCTCATACAGTCTTTTCTTTTTCTTATGCTGGTTTGTGATATTTCCTATTAGTTATTCCAATGTACCTTGTGTCAAAATCTAGTAGATTTAGATGAAATGTCCTTGAACTTTAGGAAATTTTGTAAACAATTCTGTCACTTCTGAATCTCTACTGGTGGTACTCCCACCCTCTAGCTCACTCTTTATCAGTTCTAGGGTTTTCAGAATAAGTTCATCTTATTGATGAGAGTTTCACACAAGGAATCAACCATGACAAACACTCTTCAATGCTAGAACAAATAAATGTTCCAAGCTGAACATCATGTCACGTGTGGTAGTTCACCTTATAATCCAAAATTTTACTCTGGATAAGAGGGAGGCAGTGTTGAGTCTCAAATAGACAACTTCATTAGATTAAAAAGTGAGGAAAATCTGAAGTAATATGGGGGATATTTGCAAAGTGTTATTCTACTAAGGGAGCTAAGGGAAAATGGAAGAGGTAAGAGGAACTAGTGAGAAATTTGTCTAACCAAAGCAGTTGGGTTTACGTTATTACAGCTATACAGCTGCACCTTATTAAAAAGCACTTGACAACTTTAATATTGTATTATTAACATCTTTGCTAAGGCTGCCACTAAATATGAACCTCTTTTAATCCCCTTATGAATTTTTTCATGCAAGATACAGACATGTAATGGGCAAGGAAGACTTGCATTGAGTTCACTGGTTCAGTCTAGAGCACTTAACTGTCCACTTCTGGGTAGTTCCGAGAAGCTCAATGCACTGGAAGTTGTACTTTTAAATTCCTTCTTTTTTTTGTCCACTAAATGGAGATATCCCTTTTCAGTTTTTCTTGAATTGTATATCTTCAGGTAACACTGTTTTATCAGAGAGGTGGCAGCTTTTAATATTAATGCACTAAAATAAGAAGTTTTTGCTGAAAGGATGGTCTCTAAGAGTTTCACCCTCCACTGCAGAGGCTGGACTTTGAGGATTCCAGGTTCAGAGACAATTTGACACTTAGTTTCATTGAATACCTATGTGAAGATGACAGTGCCTTCTTGGCAATTTCCAAATGTTGAGTCACTGTCAGCATAATTGGATATATAGCTAAAGATTTTAGAAAAGCTTTTTTTGTTGTGTGAGAATTAGTAGCTGGTAAAGGAAATAGACTTGAATTGGTTTTAAAATCGAGGGGAAACCTGCACATGAGCTCAAGACAGATCTGTTTTATTTTTTCTGTACTTATATACTCAAATAACATAATTTCCAGGGTTGGGCATATCTTTCCAGGCAGGCTACAGATGATGAGTAGGAGAGTATCATTGTAAAATCAGGACATCAGTTGACGAGTTTGGAATTGAAGCACTCTGGAAAATACTGTGGAGAAGGTCTATTGACTATGTCATATTCACAATATGCCTGTTAGAGGCAGAGAGAAAGGAGATAAAGAGGTGAGATATTGTACAAAAGTCCAAACCAAGAATATTATAATGAAAAATAGTAAATTTCAGTATTATGTTTGAATGCAGACTTCCCCCCCCCCCCCCCCCCCCAGTTTCTGGGGGGAAATTTATTGGGGCATAAATTTATAAATTTTATTGGGGATAAATAATTTTATTGGGAAATAAATTAAATTTTTGTACTCCCTTCAATGCAGAAAGAGGACTTAATTAGGTTCTCCAGTGCGTTTACAACACATTTAAACATTTAAAATACTCAGAGTGGATTATATGTTATTTCTCTCTCTAGTTTCAAAGAGATAGCTGGTAAAGAGCCATTTTGATTAATTTTTGCTTTTCACATCTTCAGCTACATTCCAGAAATATTTACTCAGTTTGCTCTTGGAACTTTTTTACAGGTGCAATAAATTGGGATTTCAAATGATACTGTTAGTGACTCGTTCCCACCAAAAAGCACAGTCATCTCAGCAGTCGTTCTCTGTAGACTCTCAATGATAACATATTTGTCTCTCTCGATGGGAGAAAATGATTTTCAGCTCTTTATATACAAAGTATAGGCACAATAATGTCTAAAATATTTTTCAGTCATGTCTGCACCAGGAATGAAAACATGCCCCCTGCTGTTCAGTAAGCAGGCTAGTTGCCAAAAGTCATTGTCCTTAGTGCCGCAGATTTCATAGCTCATGGCTATAACGAGCAACAGCAACATTTTTTTAAATGGAAGTACCATATTAGAACCTTAAATCCAAAAGGCAGCAGGAATACATCTGGTTAATTTATATTGTTCTCAAAAGGACCTCATGTAGTTAAAAAATTTTTCACTAGAGTTGTTAGCGAATGGAATTTCTTCTATTCTGGGGGAAAGCGGGGAGAGGGGGAGGAGAGAAGGGGTGTTGATCTTATTACCCTAATTCAGAACCAAAAATAATAGCCACAGTTTTCTAGGTTTCCATGTCTCGTGGGATGGCGTTTTCTCATTTCGTGTCTTCTTTTCAAGATGCTTATAGTTAAGCCATGGTATAAAAGGAGTTGTAAGGAATCTGCCAATTATGTATCTTTTCTCTTCTCTGGGAGTGGAGAGCTGAAATGATTTTGGGGAAGAATTGGAAGGGTGATGAACTTTCCATATAGAAGACCTCCTAGGCAAAAAAAGGACTTTAACCTTTACACCTTTTCTTTATTCCAAAGAAATAAGCAATTTATATTATGAAATCAAGACAGTATATACATAATTTTCACACTACTAAATTTTGGAGACCAGCAGACTTACAAATCAGAATCAATAGATATCATGGCTCTGATTTTCTTCTTGAAAAGTCTATGCTAGAAATTATTTTTGGTTTAAAACCTTTTCTCTTTCTAGTGGGCAATTATAAATATGATAGTGTTGTCACTTTGGGATGATGCTGTGGTGATGGAAATGGATTTGTGTAAGAGCTAATAAGACTTTGATGCTTAGTAATTAATGTATTAATTGTACTAATTAAACGTACATAGTAATGTACTAAAAAAACCCTAACAAAAATATAACAAATCCTATAATTGTACTAGAAATTCTTGAGAAGAGTATTTCACTGTTTTATCAAGTATTCAAAATAGGACGAAAACAAAAACTTAGGTATTTTAAATTTGGAGTTTAAATGGTTTTGATTTGATATTTAAATTGGGTGTAAATAATATAGATCTTTAGTAAGCCTGGATAACTGTGGATCAGTTTGGATCCAGTCATTTCCCCTTTCTCATCCTTGAGGAAGAGGTTCAGCTAATCTGAGGCTCAGCACTGGAAATGAACCAAATACAAATACAACCAAACTAAAATCCACTGTAATCATGCATTGGCCACAAGTAAAAGCTCTTCTTTGTATGATGATGAGCACTGGTAATGCAGCTACTTTTTGAGGAATAGAAAATAAAACAATTCCATGATGTTTTATGTTTTCTAGCAATAAATTAGGCATATTGACAAAGTTTAGGCTCATACCTTAGGAGCCAATAATATTTTCACAAAACAAGAAAGACTTTGGATGTCTCTGAATGAACTACTTGCCAACTTGACTTTATATTTTGTGGTATCTAATGTATTGAGATTTTATAATACTGCTGCAGAGTATCCCAATTTTTGTAACATGTTAGCTGTCTTCTAAAGAAAGGATGTTACATCCTTTCTTTACCTTGAGCATATTACACATTTTCACTGGCAGTAAACTATAATGACCATATATGGCATATGTCAGAATCTGTAAAGCAGAAAAGAAAATAGTTTGCTAAAGGATAAAACTGATCCTTGAAGGAAAGAGGAAATCCTTATCAAGTCAGAAGAATGATTTCAGGTACATTGCTTGATTAACTTCTTATGTTGTATTTCTTGCATCAGAAATAACAAACTTTTTGCAGTATGTCATTTATATTTACTAAACATATAGCTTCTATTTATTTACATACTTAAGCAAGAAAAAAAAAATCTTTTTTCTGTTTTAATATTTCTGCTTTCTATTTCTCCTTTGGTCTTCTGCAAGTTCCTGTAATATGAGGCACAATGAATAAATGTTCTCTCTCTTCATGATATTGCTGATTTTTATGTGATTCTAAATCCTCTTTTTCCCAGGCAGGAAACAGTCATGTATTTCATGGCTCCTCAGACAGAAGCTATACAATACTTATAATCCTTTTTATTGTTTTTTGCTAGACCTTCTCCTACTTTATTTCTCTTTCTGCAATGAAATTACCAAAATTGCATATAGTTTCCAGTTTATTGCATGAGAGTTTAAAAAATATTATTTTAATATACTACTGTATGCTCAGTCTCTCTTTTGCGTGTTTTACTACATTCTTTGTAATTTTTACTGAGTTTGAAATTCAGTTCCAGATTACCAGCCACAGTGACTTAGTTTTGGGTTTGTTTTCCTGATTGGTAGCAGATATCGTAGAGAGTTGTAATATGTATTTGTAGTTAGGAGTATTTTTTTTAATCACTGCATGCCATTTTATTTAGTAACAGAGAGTTTCATGTGCAATTTTATCTCCTAGCTCTCCACTGCATTTGAGTTAAATTAACAAATTTTATAATTTCACTACTTTTCTTGTTCTGAATAATATAAAAAGCACATGTTCTAATAGCTGCTTTCACAATCTGTTCATGATCTCCCTCTTTATATTAATAAATAAATAAATACATTGCATATTCTCACCTCTGACTTTCTGTTTAGTGTCTGGGTTTTTTTAATTTTTATTTTCATTCTTAATTAGATTTTTCAGCCAGTTTACTACATATGGAAATCAGATTTGCAAGTATGTAGTTCAAGACCAAGTGGTCTTTATATGATTTGATTTTAAACCAACTTTGGTGCATTCAATCATTGCTTGCAGCACTCCAAGACTATGTGTGCAGAGCAATTCCCCCTGTTCTTCCCAACTTCTCATTCTGTGGAGATACTACTCAAGAGGATTAGTAAGGAGTTGGGGATTTGTGGGCCAGAAGTCCCTCTGCTTCCCCTTCCCTTCAATGATCAGAAAGAAAAGACTGAAAAAAGTCTCTCATCCTAGAAAGAGAGACCCACACCTACTCCAGTCCCTGCTCAGGATCCCTTCTGGCTCTGTGGCTCTCCCTCAAGTAAAGCTCATCTCTGACTCCAAAGGCATTTGCCATTAGCTTGGAAGAACATCCCTCTTGAAGCTCCCCAAATTTCTCTCTTTTTATGTGTCTCCCCTTTTGTTCCTGTGTTCAGAGGGGGTAACTTGGGTACCTTTCAGAGTTTTGAGTATTGTTTTTCAATTCTAACATTTGGTTCATGATCACTTTGTTTTCTTGTCCTGGAGTCTTTTCTAATAAATACTTCAATATGAGTCGGTTCCTCACATTTATCAGAAGGTTGTTATCAGCTGTGTTTTTTTGGATGTCGTTGTTTGATCTACAGCTGGTCAGCAATTTTTGTCCTGAAAGGCATGCAGAATGAAGCAGAAGAGAAAAACTTTAGGTGATTTGTGTCTAGTAAGCTGTACTGTCTCTATGGCTATAGGGGTTGCTTTGATTTGGGTCCTTTTTAAGTAGAGGCATATATTGGTGAACCTGAGTCAGTCAGTTTTAATATACCCGTTTATCTTGGTGTAGGTGGGACTTCCTTAGCTTTTCTTGAAAAGTGAGATTATCAAGTACTCATTGCATATTTTCACAGAAGCTCAGACTCTTCTCTTGCAGACAATATGTCTCGGGGTGTGGATTTCTGTGAGATATTAATTACTTACCACCTTTTGCTGCTTCATAGAGAATGTACCTCTATTTCTGTCCAGTGATTCATGACTGAAAACAAGCAGTAAGAGATCTCATTAAAAAAAAAGACAAATACCATGTGAAAAGACATTATTGTCATATGTTTGTGTTTATTTTTACAAAAATCAGCATCAGCTGTATTACTAGTCTGTGCTCATATTTATATCTTATAAGTGCATCGCATGCTTACACATGCAAATCTCATCATTAAAATTTATATAAAATATTTCATTTTTTTATTTCATTCTGAAGACATACTTGTCCTAAGAGTACTATGCTTTTTCTGATATTTAGAATAAAGTAGTAAATATTTTCAAAATAGTTATTAGTTCAAACATTTTTTAGTGTTTGGTCTTAGATGATTATCTTTTATATATAAAAGAAATTAGGGGAAATGCATCTGGTACTCACTAAATTAATATCCTACAATAAATGATCCATATATTTTTTATTCTAGGACAGCAAGGTCTATAAGCCTGCACTACTGCTTATATAGAAACTGCAGACAAGGTGATGCTCCACTTCAGTAAAATCCAGAGGGTGGTATGTGTCCAGGAAATAAGAGGATGAAGGATTACATTTTAAAAAACAGGAGATATTTTAAAATAAATAGCTGAGTGAAGACCTAGAGGCTTATGTTTTATCTCAAATTATTTGTAAACAACATTCTCTCTCAGAGATTGGTATGGCATTACTGAAAGAACTGTATGTAAGCCAGACCAGGAAGATGGGACATGAGTTTATAGCAAACAGACCCCGTTCACTTAGACTTCCTTAAACAAAGTTTGCTGACTGGGGTCACAGACCAATGAAGATAAAATAATGGTAACAAAATAAATATTTCTTCTTGATCTCCATTGCTTACATGTGCCTGCTATGTAAAAAATACAATGAAACAGTCTTTCATCTTCTTTTCAGTTTGTAAGCTAATGCTTTGCCTAATTAATTTCTTCTTTTTTTTTTTTTTGTTTTATTTAAACTGAAAAGATTTTCATCCCATGCAAAGCATTAGCAAAAATGTAATTCCCCTGGCATGATGGTGGGACTTTACTGCCTGGGCTGCCCTCTCAGAAACTTTCCTGCCACTTAGACTTCATAAACTCTCCCGTGTTCTCTGCAACTTTGTCCCTTCCAAAACTTGTCTATTTATTCCAACAGGGAGGTCGCATATAGTTCAATGAATTGTCAGTATGGTGGAATTGGTGAAGGCAGCAGAGATGTCACACTTGGGTCAGTGGCAGTCCTTGCTTTGGCCATCTGTGGATGCCTCCAATGCGTCCTCTTGCATAGCACTGTCTTACTTATGCCTGCTTTTGCTTTTGCCATAGCCCTTCCATCCTAATGGGATGGAGTTCACTGTCTCAGCTTGTGTGGTGGCTGATACTGCTGAATGTCTTCATGTTTCTGTCCTTGCTTCTTTCTTCCACTCTGGGAAAAACAGAGTGGGCTCCACTCCGGTGTCCTGGAAGGCTGAGAGAGGAGATGGAGGACCAGAGAGCCCTGGTTATGTGCCTCTGCCTCCCCACTCTTGTAAGTGGAATGTTTTTGTGTCCTGTCCTAAACCCTGGAAGGGAAGCTGCTCTGACAGGTCTGGGTAGTCACAGATACAGATATTTGAGTAAGTCTCCTTCCTTCCCTTTCCATTCTCACTCTAGCTCCAAGTCCTAAGTCTTCCTGCTGCAGCTTTTGCAGCTTTCGCAGCTTTCGCAGGTGTCAGTAGGTATTGGGTCTGTTTAAGGATAGTTCTTGTAGACCACCATGTTTCCTTCAGGAGAGAAGCAAGAGGAGGTAAAAGGTATGTTGAAAAATGCATGGCATAGCCAAACCTGAATGGAATTTCATAAGACAAAGATGCTTCTTTGAATTTCAAAAGCCTACTGGAAACAGTTTGAGTTTCTCAGAAAAAAAATCACAGGAAGCTTAATTGAAGCAAAGTGTTAGACAATCTAATTATAGGAGAGCTGACCAGTTCATCATCACTTCGTTTTTTATCAGTTGTAAAGTAACTATCAGTTTTGTGAGACTAGATACAAAGCTTCCAAAATAAGCTAGCATAAAAGTTTGCCCAGTTTTCATTTCCATTATGTTTTACAATGAAAGGAGACAGTCAGTAAATTATTATAAAATCCATTTAAAATGAAATCTAATTTTTTAAACAATGTGAAGCATCACAGAGGGTTCTTGAAGGGGGTTTTGCTGCAGTGTGATCACCCACTGCTCAATTCCATTTCCTTCGGTCAAGAATTGTCTATTGGATCAATGTTGCCAATATTCCTTAGTTCAAATACACGATCAAGAAATTTTATTCAGGAGAAATCTTTATCATCCATGTTTTTGTTTCAAACCTTTATTTTTCAGAAAGTTAATAGTTCTAAGCAGTACTAAACTTAGTGCTATTGAAAAGTAAAAGCAAAATATGAGTCTGAATTATGGCAACAGCTGAGTGGAGGTATACTGACAGATTCTTCGATCAGAAGAAGAGGTCTGCTAAACACTTCAACACACCGATAATGGCTCATCTGACTGTCATAAAATTCAGGAGAAATCAGATGCAAAGGTTTCTAGTTGTGGGATGGCAAGAATAGAAAGTGAGAAAGGCAGATTCTTCTTTCCTTGGGTGAAAGTACAAATGGACTTGGGAGGGGCATTTCTCAGAGGACAAAAGATGCTGCATGTCAAGAAAAAAAAGCAGCAATAGCAGAAAAGCAGTGATCAAGGTAGGAATGCTTTCTTTTGCAAAGTGGCAGTGCACTTTGTTCTCTGGAAGAGGAAAGAGAACAGTTATGAATTTCATTCAGAGGTCTGGAGTGGTGAATCCTCCAAGGCATAACTTATGTGCCTGCATGTGAGCAAAAGGAAATAAGTCATCCTGAATAAAGAGGTAGAAAAAAAAAAGTTCCTTATTGGCCCATAAGTGTCAAGCAATTAGAGTAGGACAATAATTTCTAAGCTAAATTGTTTAACACAGTCTTTGAGGAGTGGAGAGGGAGTGGAAGAAGAGTAGGCTTCCACCACACTATGGGCTCCTTCATGTGCCTTGGAAATGATGGGATTTCAGGAACCGGTAGGTGAAGCTGTTTGGAGAGGGGGTGTATGTACAGTAGATTTTTCATATTTAGTGCTTATATATGCTCATATGTTAGAAATATTGTGACAATAATTAGAATAATATGACAGTTAGCACCATTGTCATACCCTTGTCTTGCATTTCAAGCAAATTATTTTATATTCTTTTCTTTAATCATTTTTCTGCCGTCTATGAGGCAGCCAAAACTAGTGATAGTGTGAGTAAAACAGAAGGGTTCTAAAGTAAAATTTATTTGTTTTTCAGTCTCCATGAAATATAACTCTCCACATTAAAAAAATGAATAACAGTAAGGGATCTGTTCTCCCCTTTCTGCACACGTGTAACTGCATTTCGCAGCAGCAAGATTAACACACACCCATTAACTCTCTGAGAGCCTGCCTTCTGCACATTAAAAGCAGCCTAAATCTTAGGTAGGTGGATGCATGTATGTCACTGGGAAGTTGTATTTTTTAGCTTTTTACCCTTAATATTACTAGGGTCTTTTCTTGGTTGAGAGGGAAGAGAGATGGAAGCTGCAAATGATTTGCATCCAGGTGCAACTCCAAACTTTGCTCATGAAGGACAGTAAAAATCATTGAGCCCCTTCTAGTAAACATGGCTCTTTTCAAAGGTCAAAACAAAATATAGTGGTGGTTGTAAAACTAATTTAATTGGTTTTGAGGAGCTTTAGTGCTCATCAGAAAAAGATGCAGCAGAAGTTAAAAGTATTCTCAGTATTGATTTTGCACTCTGTGGTAATTTTGGACCACACACACTTAGAAATAGCAGGAGAGTATAAGATGAATTGAAGCCAGAATAAGAATGCAAATGTGCTGCAAATTCATACAATAATTTGACTTCAGATTTTGATATTTAGGCTTACTCTCATATCTGACCAGCAAAGAAGACAGAATTATAAAATTGTATTAATTTCTTACTACTAAATTTTGCCTCTGAAAGCAGATAATTTTTTTGGCCTGGCTCTGTGTGTTATTTTCCGTTTTACTCAGCCTCCCACACACTAATGACTTCTGCATGGAATTCTCTTGCCCTATGAATATATGTTCTTTTTAAGCAGAGTCTCCACAGAGTTGGAAAATGTGAATGTGAAATGAAGCTTGCCATCCTAAAAGGAGGTTAAAGATCTAGGAGCGTGTACAAGTCTATCCTGAAAGCCAGTTTGTCAAGACATAATTTACGGAGGTTCAGTTGCACAGGCATAATTCTGCATTTCTTTCGAGATGAATACTTCTATACCTTCAGGCATGTGATTTGTCAAGACAGCTTTGTGGCCTGGTGGGCAATCAGAATTTACCTTAGTGGACTGAAACGACCCAGAACAAACTCAGTACTTAATCTTCTTTATTGCTGAAATCAATAAGCACATCCATGCTAAGTGCTGACAGTTCTTATGTAGAGAGTGAAAAGTAGAAGCACCTGCTCCTTGAACTTCTAATGTTTTGTGAGCCAGAAGTTTTGTTTTCTTCTTTGACAACAAACTTGTTAATTATATTTTATAATGCATAAATTGAGATATTTTCTTTGTGCTAATATATACATGCAATGACACAAGATTAATGTATCTCAAATACCATCACCCAGAATACCTAATACAGCAGTCAGTGCAAATTACCCACATAGAAAACCAAGCAGGGACAGTGGGCTCTGGCAGAGCTAGGCAGTCCAGGTAAGTAGCAAAGCTACAGCCAACCACACTGTCTCACAAGCTACCTTCTGGAGAGTCCTGCCCTAAATAAGAGTTTTCTTTTTGCCTTACACTAGAAGGTAGGGTTTTTTTCAGTTTTATAATGTATTTGAGGTAAGGAAATATACCAAAGGTTTAAATTAGGTTTTCTAGGGTTGTATTTTGAGGGGTAGGACTAGATGACCTTTAAAAGAGCCTTCCAACCCAAACTATCTTATGATTTTATGATTTTATTTTTTATTAGTATACAAAAACTGATTGCCTCTGCATTTGCACGTAACATTTGTACTTACAGCTTGTCCTGAAGAGAATGAAAAATAACAATAAAAATGAGAGCCACTGAATGGGCCAAAGATACTCAGAAGACAAGTGGTTTATAACTTTTATAAATTCAGAATAACCATGAAGTTCTGCTCTACCTCTTTGGGAAATAGCCAGAATTTTGCACTCCACCGATATCTGTGGATGAGGAAGAAATAAAAGTAACTTTGTGTGCAAGCCAACCGTAAGATCTAATGCCATTTATATCCATCGAAATTAGTAGCTTATGACAGATACAGTTAAGACAAGCTTGTTATCAAATTTTGTCTCTGGAGCTGCTTGCTTATTCATGTGCCTGTTTATACCATTTTTGTTTACTTGATACTGGAAAGTAATCATAAAAAAAAAGTTATACTGAATTATGAGTGCTGTCAAGTTTTGTATCAAAAGTATTAAACTTTAAACAAAATAGTCATTTAAATTCAATTTTTTCTGGTCTCACAGTCTTATCTTGTTTTAGACTTTTGTTTAAACTGTTCCTTCCCTTTTATTTTCTCTTTATTTGGAGTTGATTCAAAGACACAGGCTTTTTTTTATTTCTTGCAGATGTTGAAATGATGAAACACTCTCTACCTCTGGAGCAGTGCACAGCAGCCATGACATCTCTGGTCCTCTGTGGAAGGTACACTGCAGCCTGCTGCTGAACTATTATGACATGTCTCTAGCAATCAGAAAGAAAAGCTGGGAAGAGCATGTGACCCAGTGGATGGGATTGGCTCTGGAGTCTGTGGAGTATAATACAGCATGTTGTCACGGACTTGTAGCTGATAACTTGCAGACAAGTATGGAAAAAGATGAGGTTTTGAGTGTGGATCGGAAAGAAAAGTGTACTTCCTTTCCGGAGTGCTGCTACAGTGGAGAGATGACCGGCTGCCCTGAAAAGCAGCTGGGAAATGTTTCAAAGGAGGTGGATGAAAATGATAACCATGAGGATGAGGAGCATTTTCTGGAGGCCAGCACAGAAACCCTAGTTCATGTGTCTGATGATGATGATGACTATTCAGCACTCAACCTGGATAGTGTTAATTACCACATCACTGCTGTAGGAAGTGAACCAAAAGATGAAGGGCAGAGTTTAAATGGAGCAGGGTCCTTAGCACAGATGGTACCAATAACGGAGGGTAACAAGGCAGCTGAATCATCTGACATAATTGGAGATATAAGTGAGGAACCTGGCTGTGACACAGTTCATAAAGAGGAGATGAAAAAAGATGATGTTTTTGGCAGTATTGGCCAAAGCCTGGAGCTTTGTAATTATGAAGGCTTAAATGAAGTAGTAGATGTAGAGAAAGAAAATTGTTTTAATTCTCCAAATGTGAAAGAAATTATTATGCCTGGGAAGCAGCTGCTTCATACTGCTGTAATTGCACAACAGCGCCGGAAATCTGATGCTTTCAAAGACGGGCTTGGAAAGTCTGAGTGCAATGTGGTAGAGAGTGGGATTTCTTCTGAATCATGTACCAGTAGTGATAGACAGCTCTGTTCAGCAGCGGAATCCAGCAGCTGTCTTATGCAATCTCCTCCTTGCTCTCACATCCCAGCAGTGGAAAATGGTCTGGATGAAAGAGGTTTCACAGAACCTCAAGTGGCCCCTGAAAACAAATGCCTTTCAAATGTCAGTTCAGCAGAAGACATTCAGTGTTTACATGTAAGGAATCATTTGACCACACAAGAATATTCAGACAGTCAAGTGAAACTGCGCAAAAGAAAGGTAGGATACTTATAGGCTGCAGACATTTTTTTGAATGTTTTCTCCCAATTTCTTATGACGATGATACTGTGCCTAATTCACTGCAGAGAAAAAGTGATTTTCAGCTTTGTTTCATCAATTTATCAAATTCAAACTGTTTCAAGACACCTATGTCTATACAACAACTAAATTTTAGGAGCTCTTTTTAAGATCTAAAAGTGGCTGAGTTATAAACTTGTATGGTGCCTTATATTCACTTAACATATATAATTTTGTATGCTTCATACATGCCATTCAAGGATGTAAGTGTCTTCTATGGGTTTGGTTTTATTTTTGGTTTTCTGCTGCTATCAGGTGTCATTATCTGTTTCCTCTTAGGAAACAAATTGTGTCCAGGAGTTTGGAAGCCTTATTGAAAAAAGAGAACAGGGAAAAAGTGCAACAAAACTTTAAAAGGGAAAAAAAGGAGCAGAAACATTTTGCAGTAGTTCTTTGTTTTTTAGCTCAGCCCCATGAGCTTATGTTCTTGCAAAAACAAGTATTGCTGATTTTGGAATAATGTTTTGTAATTTTAAAGCAACAAGAGAGTTTCACTGTCTCTACAAAATAAGGAAGGGTATCATTACAAAACTGTAATGGGCAGATTCTCTGGCAATAAAACTCCTATTGGCTTTAATAGAAGGAAACGTGCTGACTGTGGCACTATGGAATTCATCTTGAAGTCTGGCTTTTCCAGCTATGCTGCTTTTTTTAGCTAATAACCAATTTGTAATTGTTTACTTCTCTCTGCCTTTTTACATTTAACATCATCCAGCCTCTTTTCACTGGCTTTTTTTTTTGTGTGTGTGTTTTCTTTTTTTAATAAATATGGTTTCTATTAATTGTGTGGGTTTTCTTCTATCAGGTACAGTGCCTCAGTAGCTGTTTCACTAAAGCACAAATTTACATATCTAAAGTACTCTGTACCAACATAGCATCCTGAGCTGCTGGCCATTGCTTCCTTGTGTTGACCCTTTGGTAATATTAACACTAGATTGATATGGTCAGAAGCTACAAGCAACTTTTTCAAAAGGTTTCAGAAGCCCTCAAAGCCAGTCTTCCTTTTTAGTTCATGCAATCACAGTCAATGCAGCAACTGCTCAACTGATCTCACATTAAGTATGGCTCAGAGTTACAATTAAGAAACAGAAACCTGTCTGGCAGTACCAGACATGCTAAACTTATGTATCTGTAGAAAATGATTCAAGTTTAAAAACAGAAAATTAACCAAATTGACATAATATTTGAGAACTAATTGACTATTATAACCATATTTTCAGCTGGTCTACTTTAGCATTTCATTTTCTTTTTTTTAAGTATAAAAGTAAAAACAATTATATTAAGTATAGTTGCTGATGTCCATGTAGACATTTCATATTGTTAGCATGCTATATTTTTTTAATAGCTTTGATCATACTAGTATCTCGTATTTTGTTTTGAGGTCACGTACTCATCTTTTAAATATATGTTTATGAGAATATTTGAGAATGTATGTCACATTCTCAAACACATATTTGTGTTTGTGCCATTAAATATTTTAAAAGACAGAATATAAACATTCTAGTGAGATTAATGGTGAGAAAAACTAAGAAAGGATATTAGCATAAAAAGGAGCAAAACAAGGAGTTGCTTCAAGGAAAGTTGGGCATTACGTGACTGCAACAACTGTGAAGTTGTGTAGTGTAAAAGGGATTGGAGTCTGTAAACCTGAAGGAGACCTCATACCCCTTTGGTTAAAGAAATCTTTGCTAGTCACTGTGAAACGTATGGCAAACAGGAAAAGATATGATCTGCTATCCTTTGTGGTATGGGACTTTTACAAACAGCATTCCTGCATATGGGATTTTATCACTTATGTCTAACCATGCACTATTTTACAAAAGTCTGTCTGTGTTGGTAATAGTGTGCAATGAAAAATGTGTCTATGTTTATAAACTTCTCCTCAAAGCCACTTCTGTAATTTTAAGAAAACATTAGAAAAACTAGACTTGAAACTGAATCCGTCCATAAAAGCCAAGTATTTGCTTTGCAGTGACAGGAAGACTTAAGGGATTGGGTATGGCATATAAAACCATTTCTCTCAAGGTCAGCAGTTCAAACAGTGCAGTTAAAGCCTAAAACACAGCACTGTCTGATTAATGCTCGGTGTCAATTATAGTTGCATATAAATATGTGCCCATGAAAGTCAGAATATGGGACAAGGCACATGGAGATGAATTGCTGAAGGTATTTGGGCACCTAAATCTCAAGGTAGCACCTTGGGTGATCATAGAAAGGTGCTGATCTTTAGACACTTCTATTACAGTTAAGAACTTAGGACCTTAGAGTAGACACCATTCTGCTCTTTCTGGTAATAAATTCTTCTGAAAATCTGTTCCTCATTAACATATTTTAAAGTGCTTTTAATTGTGGCAATAGAGCATGACCTTCCCTCTTATCTTTAGATCAGCTGTCTCCAAACTGAAGCTGAGGTGAGAGACTGTGTGGAATTGCTATGCTTGCTCTGCAGACAGATGCAGATTTGAGGGCTTAAGGGCTTAAAGTTTAGCATCTTTGACCAGCACTACCTCCATATCAGTAAATTGCTTTAGTCATGATGGATATACTGACACTGAAGATGCTTTTTTCAAACATGTCCAGCTGCTGCAGCATTCTTTGCTTCCTCAAGTCACCAGAGTTCAGATGGTTGATACACAGCATCTCTTTTCCTTTGCTTTCTCAGAAAGACTTCCTAAGGCTCGGAAATAGGAAGGACCTGAATTTAATTGTGAGAAGTTAATGATGTTAGGTCTAATTTAAAGATACACAGTAATCAAGCTTTCCTGTTTCTGTGTTGACTGATAATCAATTCAGTTTATCCACAACATGAAGTTGATGGTTATTAATGATTCAGAGTAGCAGAAGCATAAATGGATTAACTATATGTGGGTACAACAACTAGACCCTTCTGTATGCTTTTCTGGCTTAAATAAATTTTAAAACAGTCACTTCACTTGAGAATTGTGCATTCTGAATTTCCAAATATTGGAATAATCTTTGGAAATAATAAGCAAGCTGTAATGCTAGAGGTGTTGCAACAGCTCACATTTTTGTTCATATGTATAAGGCAAAAGAGCTTTTAGAGAACAATATTATACAAAACCAGAAGAGTATCAACTATTAAGAGAATACAACAAAAGGAGAGTATTTAATTACTATACACTGATTTCAAAATGGAAGAAAATGGCCATAATTTTCTAAACATGCTTTCAAATTATTGCATGTGCCTCATTTTATGCATTCTCTAAGCTGCTTATCTCATGAAGCTTAGGCAAAGCCAGAAAAATCCTTGCTGGGGCATGTTGAGTAGGTGCACAAATTAAGCAGAACTCTAATGCATTAATTTCAGTTCTTTTACATCACAAAAAAGCTACTTTATTCAGCATCAGCAAAAAAAGGTGGATTGAGGCATACAGTTTCACAGTACATTCTCATCACTCACTTCCCAAACACAAACACACCTGCAGTGTTGCAGTCAGTGATAATAAGCATTTTGTAGATGCAATTTTTAAAACAAGGCTAACACAGCTCTTTTGAATGATGGATCAGTAAAGGTATAGAAAGTCATCATTGTGAAGTATCACTCTGAACATTTTGAGTAAAAATCCATGACGTTTAAAAAAAAAGTAAAACGTCAATAAATTCCGCCTACAAAAGAAATTTTGGCTTGTTCCCTATATTTCATTGTTCTTCCACACTCTCCCTTAGATTTTATTTCTAGAGATCATTCAAATGTGAAGAAAACAGCTACAGAAACAACTGTGACTGTTCACTTCTCTGTCCTGTAGGATAATGTTATATTACCTGTTATGTTTAATAAAATGCAGAGTGACTTATGACTGTGGGGGGAAAAAAAGAAGCAACAAAACCACCATATATAATGGGAATTAGCACTGGGTTCAATGCATAGGGAATTATAATATCCCTGTGTTTAAGGAGAGGTGGAGATGAAGGATTGAAAATCGTTCTGCATGCAACAGGGAAGAATTGCTATTAATAGGTTTTTTAATAAGGCTCAGGAAATTGTAGTTAATATTTAAAACCAAAATTAAATCCACAAGCTAGTACCAAAAGTTTGAGGGGGAGAGGGGAATTGTGAAAAGATAAACAGATGTTTTCAGTCAATGTACACAAACCTACAAGAAGTATGTTCTGATTTGATCCAGAGTAAACGCAGGAGACTTTCCTCACATGTATATGGACTGCTTTGAATACAATATAGTTCAATATCTGAATGTCAGAAGAAAAACAACTGAATTAATATACACAAATGAACAACTACATATGAAAATTGTTCGTTACCTGATCAACTGTTTTCTTAGTTTGGATATTTACACTTGCATGCCTCTACACTTGCAAGTAAACAAGTTTACTGAAAATCTGTCTTTTATGGCAATAATTAAATATTTTTCATGTCCTATGTTTTATATTTCAGATTGTAAACATATAAGAAAAAAAATGTTACTCTGTAATCAGCCCTTTTTGGTGTACAAATTCCTCATCTCTCTCTTATGAGGCTTTTGCTTTTAATATTTACCACTTGCAGTTCTTCATGGTGGCCTGCTTAGTAGCTTTCCAGTTTCAAACAATTGATGTTATCTCAAAGTCATTCTTGCAAGACCAAAGAATATAAGTCAGTGCTATTCCTAATGCTCACTATTCTTACTATTATTTTAATTAAGATTTCTAGATCAAATGCTGTGTGCTTTGCAAAGGATATTTAGGGGCATAGCTAATAACAGCAGCTTCCACTGTCAAAGAGATGAAAATTAATTTAAGAACAAGATTATCAGAAGAATTGCAGTAAATGTCAAAAGAAAGCTGGGTAGCAGGTAAACTGGGATGACACAGGTCTTTGGAACAGTGCTTTTTCCCCATAGGAAAGCTGTGAGTTTTTAAAATGTTGTTTTACATTTCCCGTACTGTTGCAATAAAATTTAATTCTTTATTTCATCAATTATAATTATACTAATCTGAGAAAACAAAAAAATTCCTTACTTGAATTCAGACCTTTCCATCTGCATTTGCTCCTTGAGTATTACATGTGTACGTGAGACATGAAGGCTGCCTCTCTTCCGTTACGATTGGAATTAAATTCTCTTTTACAATGCCAAGACTATGCATTTTATGTCAAGTTAGAAAGTTAGGTTCTTCCAGGAGCTTCTGCTTGTATCACCCTGTAAATTGATTTCACATTAAACCTGTGGAGTTTTACCTGCTGGTTCCCACTGAGGTACCTGGGAGAGATAGTAGAAAAGCTTCCCAAAAAGCCATAAGAGCTACCTGTTTTACTGGAATTGTTTCTTCGCAACTTTTTCCATGCCATCTCTTCTATTCATGTTGCATAATCCTTTTCAACTGAGCATTTTAAAAGTGATGTGAGCTTGTTGTGAACAATAGTATCCCACATTTTAGGTATTTTTCCTATTTCAATGGTGTTAATATACTGGAGACCAAGTTTCCAGCTCTGACACAAGTATGTCTTTCTGAAGTGTTAATCTCCCTTTACCTCAGTTCAGTCTTTGTTAAATTGGGATAATTTAATGGTTAATTATTTGTTTCATAACCATTTTTAATTTACCTTTTAAGACTTTTAGTGTGCTTTTGTTGTTTTTATTTTATAGAGACTGGTTTAATAGGGATCCAGTCTAAAATATTGCTACATAAGTAGTACTATGTAGGCTTTTTGGTGTTGCATTGCAAGAGGTTAGCATAGGAGAAGCAAGCATAGAAGATAAAAGTACCAATAAAACCAAATAAAAACAACAGGAATGTGCAGGAAATCTTAATTAAAAATGGAAACATGCATTTTGCTCTATCCTGATTTTGCAATAGCGAATTAAACTTACCTTTTTCTGAGATTGAGTCTGCAAATATGTATCATAACTTTAAAGACTAGAGAAGCTAGTTACTATAGAGGTATTAGCACTACAAAGTTATTTTCAAATCATATGGTTCTCTAACTATATTTCTCGTACAATTCAGACCTGCACTTCTGCCAGAGTAGATTAATTTTTGTCTACAGAGATTAATAATATAATCTTAGTATCTAGGAAATGTTTTTTCTTAATTTTGTAAAGGGCAATGGCAAATGCACATATTGGAAATCTGATAATCTCTTTTTAAAGATAATCTTTCAAACAGCAGAAATCTATTTCATCAGGTGTGAAATTTGGATTTGCTTTTGTACCATTTCTGCATCTCTTATAATTTTTGAACTTTCTATAGGATTTTTTAAAGGTTCTCAAATTCTTCTGAAGGTTTTAGGAAAGAGCATTAATCTGTTCTTCCGAACTCATAATTTAGATATGAACACCATCAAAAATTGATGAGAGATCTTAAGCCACAACAGCTTCTTGAAAGGTTAGCTGCTACCCACAACTTAGAGTTATAGTCTGTAGTAGTAGTACAGTGGGCAATTATTACTGAAATCCATAGTTGCTTCACCACAAAGAATTTGCTGCATTTGCACATTGCTATTAAACGGTCATAGTTTTGAAGGCATCGGGAAGAAGCTGGCAAGAAGTGCAAGTAAAGCAAAACAAAGTATGATTTCTTTGTAAAAAAAAAAAAGAAACCTTCTTAGCTGTCATGAATATTTGTTTCTCTTCTGCATTGAAAACTTGCTTTCTAAATTTACCATGTAATAATGAAAATGTGGTTCAAAAATATAAATGGACTAAACCAGTTGAATTTACATTTTTAAAAATTACATATTATCTATGGTAATTCGTAGAAAGTGGTGGTCATAAAGCACTCCTATTATTGTGGTTACATGACCATGAATTTTCTCAGTTGCTCTCACAATAATATGTATCATAAATATTATCTCCATCTGGGAAGCTAAAGAATGCTTTCCCACAGACTTCCTTTGTGTTTGGACTGAAGTATGATGTATTTCAAACAATGTGAAAAGTATTTAAAACAAGTTCAGAGCAGAATGGGATGATTGCCAGGCCATTACAGTATAACCTTTATGCAAATTTTACTTTGACACATTTTTGTGGCAATGTTCAGCAATAAATTTTAAAAGCTGACAGCGTTGTCTAGACTGCAAACCAAGAGCCTGTTGCACATCAAGTTATGCTTGGAGCTGAGCTACCTAAAATGGTCATGAAAGTATTTGTATTTATACCCAGATCGTAGTCACACACTACTGCTTCACCAAAATCATACTACGTGTTTCCAGGGACCAATGTAGAGAGCTTTAGTTTCATGCCGTGTACACTCAGAGACTCCCGATTTGGTCCAGATCTGCAGTATTAACTGGAAGAAAACTTATAAAACATTTTTAGCTTTAATTTTAAAATGAATCTTTAAAAAATCCTTACTGATAAAGGTCAATTATTTACTGTTTGCAGTCTATAAATTCCCAGTGGAAGGTCATATTAAATGGACCAATGACCATTTGCTAAAATGACACCAGATTTTTAACTGTCAGACTTTTAAGGGAAGCTGTCTTGGAAGAAGTAGTATGTGAAACCTTTAACAAATGAGAAGTGGAGTTAAGACACTTGAGCAAAACCCTCTGGACTATATGACATCACTGTTCACAACAAACTTTTCCATTGGTTAAAGAAAAATTTTTTTAAAGAAGGACTTTGATTCCTAGAGCTATTCCTCTGGCACTATCACAAGCATAATATTCACTTTGAATTAACAATCAAGTGAAAACTGAGAGATCTAAGAAGCACACTGAGAAAGAGCTTCCATCAAAAAACAGCAAATACAGCAGTAACCAGAAAAATCCGTATTAGAGCACCACAGCCTATATTAAAGAACCTTTGAAGCTGTAGCTATGGCAGAGCAGCTTCTTCATCACAGCTCTCTATTACAGATGTGACCTGTGCTAAAAGCAAAAGCTTATAGATTAGTGGTGCTGTGTAAAAGGAGGAGACAGAGAAGAATGACCCACCTTGGCCAGCTCTGGGGGCTGAGGCTTTACAGTGATATGGTCTTTGCTACTGCTATCAAGGAGTATTTGGCCATAGTAATATGGTCGTGGGTAAGTCCACAGGTATCTGACCAATTCCTATGTGATAGTTAAAAGCAAACAAGCAAAGAGAGCCACCGTCCTGAGCTGAACTGTAAAAAGGCAGGAGCCATCTGCAAAGTGTGTACCACAGAGTTTTTTTGTTGGTGGTGTTTTGGTTTGGTTTCTTTTTTTTTTTTTTTGCTTCCCATGATGACAGTACGTATGATTGAAACACCTAAACAACATGTGCTGCTTATGTTTATGTCCTTTTACTCCTTTCTCTTAAAGACAACATAGAAAGTTTGTAAAGACAAGGAGGTTTATACCACAGATAATACACAGGGTGTATTGAATATGGCTTACAAAATGAAACAATAACTGCTTTGGCTGCCAAAAACTATTCCAAGCTCCAGAGGATATGGCCTAAAATGGTTATGAATTCAAATTTAGAGGGGTATTCTTCTTCCTATGAAAAAAATCTAGGCAGAAATATACGTGTGAGCGTCTGTGTGCACTGGGGTAAATGTATAGCAATTGTATACCAGATCCTTGCTGCTTTTCAGAACTCTGTCACAGCTAATGTCTAATGCTTTTACAGCAATGGAACATAAGAACTTGGCTTATGTACACAACATTAATGAGGAATTAGCTGACTGTAACATAAGGATGTCCTTCAATAATGTGACATATTACAGCAATAACTTTCATATCTTGTTTCACATTGTTTTTGCAATCTCACCTTACATAAGACTTAGAATAGCAAGTGCAATATGTAAAATATTTATGTTAAATGAAGTTTATTTACCCTTTCCTGTAAGTTGCCTCCATCCTGAACTCCCAAATCTTTTTTGCACACAGCACATCCAATTAAACAAAGGTTCCTATTTGAATATCTTGAGTGTCTTAATTATCTGGAAAGTTTTGCTTTAACATAAAATGTATTATCTCATATACCCATTAAAAAAAATCTTTAAGGAGCTGATTCTGTTCTTGTACTACATGTTTTAATCTCTTGGGTGGTATCCTCAGCCTTCTTAAAAAAAGATGGTTTGCATGCACTAGTCATCACTGATATGTGATTCATGGCTGTTTGATATGAAGGCATGAAAAAAATTCAGCAATGCTAAAGCTCATGGCTTGTGTTGCATGTAAATAATTGCATGTAGCTTCAAAATAAAAGCTGATATCTTTACTACATTGAAAATGAAAAAGCATGTCCACAAGTAAAAATTTGGGAATCTAAACTATTTTCTTACATCCAGATTTTCTGAAGTACACTTCTGATAAATGCCAAGCTGTATTTATCATACACAAATTTAGTAGTGACTGTATGTGTACATTACACCTCACTACATCTGCTGAATTTATTCCAGCATGTTAAACTCACCTGTTTACAAATATTCTCTACTATTCGGTAGAAGATGACAAGATGATGTGGTAAATGAATGATGTGCTGTTTAGGTTTTACACTTACAGGAAGCAAAATTCACAGAGAGTGAATATGAGAAGAGATGGGGGATAAAGGACAGAGATCTTGAGAAACTATCTTAGAGGTGGGATAAAACTAGAAAATAAATAGATGAAAATTCATTGATTTTCCATGTAAAGTGATAATTCAACTCTTAATTGGACAAAGCTTTCCCAGCTCGTGAAAATTACTTCCAGTTGACCAATTTGTCTGTTTCCAGGTCTTTCTCAATCCTGCTAATGTCAGAGTCAAAGATAATTAGGGGAGTTTTTCTATATTTGTACCTTGATTTATATTCTTGTGGGTAAATATTCTGCAGGACTCATAATTTATCACATTTCACAAACATTTTATTAAGCTGTTAGAAATGTCATATTTTAATTTTTGTTGTAGGTTCTTTTGGATGACATGTTTTAAATCAATGGATTGTGCTTTTGCAGACTGAAGCCCATGAACAGTTATGACTGTGGGGAAATCAGCTTTTATCAGATTCAGAAGAAATACATATATTCCTGAATTTTGATCTCTTGGGAATAGTAACAGTAACCTTAGTTTAGAATTTCTCTAGGTTATCCACACTCTTTGTCAGACATAAAAAATTTTTCTTAAGCCAGAGTCTTCTAGTCAGTGTATTAAGATCACTGGTTCTTGCCTTTTCATAAATGCTTTGGGGTTTGATTTCCCTCGTTTCATGTACTAAGTTGAATGCAATATTAAACATTTTAGCTTTTTGGGGCTTATGTGCATATAAGGGAAAGATCACTTGGTGACATGAGAATAATGTGTATTTTATTCCTTGCAAGTATCATTTCACAGGGTTTGATTTCATGCTCAAGGCAGCAGCCAAGCAGAGCTGTGCAGTCACATGAACAGATTAGGAAGGGAATATGAAATTGTTAGTGAAAAGGGTGAACTACTTCCATGACTCTGTTCCACTTTGGTGTGGGGAGAGAGTGGTCTCAAACACTCTCAATTTCTAGCACTACTCTAGTAGTGATAGTGATTTCTAGTCCCCTGGTACAGCATTCATTTCTACAGTTGTGTAAAATGTGTACTCAAATCCATTTAAGAGTCTGACAAAAACCTAACTATTATGTGTCCATTTCATAGCTTCCTTATGGGTATATCTGCAGTGACTTTGTCCCTGATTTTGGACTCTCTCTTAGTTCTTTCCATTATGCTTAGTTTGTGGAGGACAAGCTCTCTTGTGTCAACAGCACTGCCTCATGAAGCACAATAACAGCAGTTTAAATGTCAGCACTGTTAGTCATTGATAATCGTCTTAGGGTTTAAATAGAAGTTTCTTACTTTTTAGCCACTGTGTTCAGAGGGAGTGCTTACCAGCAGCAAAGCATAACTGTGGAGCTTTGATCTTTGCTTTGAAATGTCTTTTTAAGTGTAAAGAAAATTTGTCTGTGCTGAGAACGACATTAGAAGCTATTTCTGGAGTAAGACCAGGATTCTGAAGGTGAAAGGACACTTCTCTAGCTCTCTCAGCAAGTCCCTGGGAAAGTTAAAAATAAGTCTTACTTAAAAAAAATTGGCACTCGTTATTTGAGAAAATTTTTTTATTCCAGGAACTGCCTCATGTAGCAGAAATTTATTTACCATCTGCGTAGACTTGAAAAATTTTCCATCTTACCAGATACACAACTGAAATAGCAACAGATTTTCCATCCCTATGGTTTCCACCGACCTCTGTTTTAAGGAAGCGTTGCTGTAAAAACTTATGAAATTCTTGTGTTCTCCCGAAGAGGGGTAGCTCAATTAATAGCCCATCTGTCAAACTCTGAGTTCTGGCTGTGACCTCTAATGATGTCACCTTACTGTAGCTAAAGCATGTCACAGGAGGAATTCACAGACCTAATAGTTGAAAATATAGGGGGTTTTTAATTATAGGTACAGTTCTATGTTATTGTTACAGTACCAACAAATTAAAAACTAGTCATTTGAGAAATTTATTTACTTTGAGTACAAATGTACTTAATTTCACAACTCGGCCACTGCAGGAGGAAAAAGAATTTAAAAAAAACCCCATCCTACAAACAAAAAAACCCCACTGAATCTAGTAACCAGTCTCTTAAAATATGAAGCAACCTGTCTCTACTTCTGAATATCACTTCTGAGTATTCATATGAATACTCAGCAATTCCTGGGAGACAGAAAAAGGGAAAGGAGTTCAAGAACACGTCAGGCTACAGGAGCTTAACTTTTTTTTTCTTTTCTGGCATTGTTTTTTTTCTTTCATGTATTCCATAGATAAATTTTGCTTTTGGTTTTAAGCATATCAGGATTCTCAAGAACTGTAGAGGCTGATTCTTATTTGATGCTTAGATGGTTTTTTTGATTCCATCTACCAAAATAATATTTGTGTGATTAACAAGCTTGGTGTAAAAGGCAGGTGTCAGAAGTTTCCTCTTAATTCAGCAGTCTGATTTGCTGAAAAAAATTTGAAAACTTGTCTGCCATTCTTATTATAATTGTGCGGTTTTTCTGCCTTATCTATTTTTACCTGCCACAGTATTCATGGTGTTTGGCTGAAGGGGCTTATCCTATATAGGCCTATCACTGATGCTCTTGTTTTCATAATTCTGAGCCTGACCTAGCAAAATTTTATGGGATGTGAGTTTTTTTAATGAAAAGTATTACTGAATCCTTTGATCTGGCAGTTTGGATCTGTATTTTAAACTTGTTCCGTCTATTTTTGAATATCTGTATAACTTTTCTATTTGACTATACAGTGAGGTGAGTTATTTTTGTTTCAGCAAAATTGCATAATTGTGAAAATGGAAGGGTATAAATTTTAAGCTGTTCTATATTCTTTCTTGTTGTTGCTAAATCACTTACAATCTCAAAATGAGGAAATTAGAATTTATTTTCACAGTGTGCAACTGAATGTGATTCAACAACCAGAATTTTAAAATGGAAGTTGTAGTTCCCAAAGAAACAGTTTTAGTTAAGTTTGTGCTAGTGAGTTAAGGTATCTATGCTCTATTGTGTTTCAGTTTAAGCCAGAAGCATTCTTTTGGAGGGAATTTACTGACTGATTGTGATATAAAGCATGATAAGTGATATCGTGAATGATATGAGATAGTGGGATTTAGGTGCACTCTCTGATTTGATAGCTGTAGGGTAAATCTGAAAGATCTAATGCATTGCTTCACAAAGAAAAGCTATATTTTGGAATTGTCAATGGGGAAAATTTTTCAGATATTAGGAGGGTAGCAGATTCATATCTGCACAACACAAGAGGTACGAACTGGAAGACTAGTTATCAGATATAGTCACGGGATTTTACGCTCCCATCACTTGCAATGTGATGACATCCAACTCTGCCCTCTACTCCAAACAAACTGGTTGCAAGATGCATAACTGTTATTACTGGAAAATACTGAGTACCAAAAAAAAATCTTCTGAAGACAGATTTTTAAAAGAGAACAGAACATCACAGTTTCCTTTTATGTGAATTTGATAAATATTCCCTGGTAGAATAATATATAGATTTCTGACTTGAGGTTAAAATTTAACCCTTAAACAAACTAGGCAGTCTCTTGAGATTCTTTATAGGTTTTATTTCATCTGTATGAAATATATCAGATCCAATGTAAAACTAGTTTTTCCCCCTGTACTTGTGCTTTCTAGTTCTCTCACTAATTCCCAGTAGTCTTGTGGTAATGTGTTCATTCTGTTGGCCAGCTGTTCAGCTCTCCATGAATTCATCCTCCTGATGTGTATTTCCCAGCATTTTACAAGTCAGTGTCCTATTCCACTTCAATGTAAAACTTTTTTGAAAGCAAAACTATGTGGCACTGGGGATCTAGACAGGGAATGTAATGCAAGCATTAATTAAACTCAGTCTGAATAAGTGAGAAGTGAAGAAATAGGTACTACACAGTATAAGCACTAGACTGCTTTTAATGTGTGTTTGAAATAGAAACAGAGAGATAGTATCTTTTATAATAGGGTTTGGTTTGTTGTTTTGGGTTTTGACTTTTTTCTCTGACATAATTAGCTTTCTTTTTGCTCTTCTTACTGCCTGTAATAGAAGGGAACTCTTTGGTTCCCTTCTCTAGGCCCTTGATAGTAGGACCCTACAGTAAAGCAAATAGTATCCCCCAACATTGCCATTGATATTAACTTCAGTCTTTGGTAAGGATAGAATTGTAAGCCTCAAAAGTGAAGTTTTTCTGTACAGGAGGAATAGAAAGTGTACAAGCAGACTGAACCAGAAAGAGCTGATTCGTTCCCTCTTGGAACACATTTTTCACCAAAAATGGCTTGTGAGATTATTAAACACCAAGTGTTAAGGGAGCTGAAAATAGAGATGGCTTCATCCCTGGTACTATCCCAGATTCGTCAAAACAAAGGAGAAACTCAGCAGCTAGAAATCATTGCATTTGCCCGGTCATCCCAAGGCAGTTGGGGGTGGTGGTGGGTGGAGATCTGTTAATCAAAAATGAAAAGGAAATACGGTTCATTTTAAGAATCTTTATTTGTTTATTATTAAGCCTAACATTTCATTCATTGCTATACAGTGCTTGGATTCAGTTTGACATGTAATTCTGTACAGATAACCTAAAAAACTGTTATGCGTAGGACTCTGTAATAGTAAGTATGGTTTATAGTGGGTATTTTGAATTTGGGCCATCTGTCTAATTTGGATTGCTCTCTCTTATTTAACATCAACTGAGATTTACACCCAGCCCACAGTTTTAGCAGGCACAGCAAATGTGGACTGTGACTTAACCCAGTAATACACGAGGAGGCTCTGTGTCAAGAGGAATTTATGGCATCTACTTGATTACATTGTTGTTCATTCTCTGCCTGAGTGGTTCCCGTTATTCCATGGCTAATAGTGAGATTTGTCTTCTCTACCATGACTAAAGCATAAAAATCTACCTTTCTGTGTGTCTCCATATTGTATGTACATGTATTATGTGGCAGTTGTTTTGATCATTTTTGGCAGTATGTGGAACAGTTGTTTTATGATTATATCACTTCACATATTCTGGGGGGAAAATAAGACAAGTACTCATTTGTTCTAGTTCATTCTGTCCTGTATAAATGATCTCTGTGTATTATTTGTGTTTTAAAAGGTAGTATAAGGATTGCAAGAAATAATCTTTGTAGAAGGTTTTTGTAGAAAACAGTATGTAATATTTATCACATAATCTCCAGTAAACACCCTCACCTTTTTTGAGTTGTTGGTTAGGGAATCTAGCCAAAACTTAGGAGTCTGGGAGAAGAGTTACTAATAACAGTGTCAGTGCAAACATTAATAAATCAAAACAGGGAAGTTACAGTCAAAGAGAGAGCTGGTGTTAGGACTTCGGAGTTCCTTGAATTCCAGTACTTCATTAAACATTGAAAATATCACATGCAGGCAAAATCATTGCTTTATTATGATTTATATTTTCAATAGTCAGTAGAATAATTTTAAATATGTAATTTATAAAAGGAATATCCCAGTTGAAATAATATAATGTACAGAAACTAAGAGAAAGAAGTAGAAAAAGAGTTTGGATATGTTCTGGGGATTTTTGCAAGCTTAAGGTCATTGCCTGGCCTTTGGTAGCCAGAAACTCAGGTCCTGAACTGGGGTCAAGCCAATCACAAGCACAAATCCAGGCTGCACAGAGCCCAGTTGCAAGAGCAGCCTTGAAGAGTAGGACTTAGGGGTGTTGGTGGATTGAAGCGTGACATGAGTTGGCAATGTGGGCTTGCAGCCCAGAAAGCCAAGACAGGCTGAGACAGTTGGGGTTGTTCAGCCTGGAGAAGAGAAAGCTCTGGAGAGACCTTGTAGCATCCTTCCAGCGCCTGAAGGGGACCTACAGGAAAGATGGAGAGGAACATTTTACAAGAACATGTAGTGATAGTACAAGGGGGGATGGCTTTAAACTGGAAGAGGGTAGGTTTAGATTGGATATTAGGATCCTTAATATAAAGTGGTGAGGTAATGGAACAGGTTGCCCTGAGAAGCTGTGGATGCCCCATCCCTGGAAGTGTTCAAGGCCAGGTTGGATAGAGCTTTTAGCAGTCTGGTCTAGTGGAAGCTGTCCCTGCCCATGGCAGGAGCTTTGGAACGAGATGATCCTTAAGGTCCCTTCCAACACAAACCAGTGTATGATTCAATGATACGATCTTTTAGGTGTTCTCTGTTTACTTCTACTTTTGACAGATGTTTAAAGGGAGTTGTCTTGGAAATCACTGGAGCCTTCCATTTTATCTTGCTTTCACAGAGCGTCAGAAAACATGTTTTCTAACTAATGATGGAGATGTATCTACTGAGTTGTATCTAATGTCAAATGAACCACCTCACCTGGGACAGAATATGGCTACTATCATGGGGAGGCAATAGCAGCACAAAAGCTGGGTGTATGGGCAAGGACGATACAGACAGAAAAATTACAAATCTGGAATGGTGTCCATTTATCACATGCTACTGTACCTTGACTGTCCACATCAATAGAGGTCATACAGAAGAATGTTATTTGTCAGTTGGTGGATTCATTTGGCATGACAATTGCTCCAAAATCTTTTTATAAACAGTAAAAGGATTTCACAAGTATGACAATATATACTGATAGAAGACAGAGAAATAATTATTAAGAAGGAACTAGTCTCCAGTGTTAACATTTTATTTAAATGAACTACTTTATGTGAGCCAGAGCTCTTGCCATTAGATAGTCTTTACTAAAGTACACTGCAGTGGAATTTACTGAACAGAAAGATAATGCTTGTTCCTTGAAAGAAAAACTCAAAAGATTTGATAATTAACTCTCAAAGGAGTCCATTGATTATTTTACAGCTGTGGAAAAAACAGTAGAGACTTATTTATTGACCTAGATATCTGATAAATCAGAAAGGGATCAGTGTCATGGAATCTTTTTGAACAGACCACCTCCAAACACTGGGAAAGATCCAGATGAGGTCAAAACCCTCAGCTTCCTGTCTCAGAGAGGAAAAGACAAAAAAACTCTGATAAATATAAAGCTACACAGAGTTGCTTTGGAAATCCCTAGAGATGAAAAGAGTAGGGGAAAAGCATTTAAAAAAATCCCAGCCTTCTCTTGTTAAATGTAGCAAGACAAGACAATACATGCATTCAATAAATAGAAAGAAAACCCCTATGATTTACATTTTTTCAAATTTGATTGCTCTATCAGAACTGAGCCTGAAACATGAGAATCAATAGTGAAACATTCTCAACAGACATTATCAGAATGAAAAGTCTTCTCCTGGGCACGGTTGCCTTGGATGCCACACAGCAGAAGGATGCAAAACAGATTGCTGAAATCCTAATTTTTTTGTTAGCAAACTCTGGGTTGTTTCAAAGGGCCTCAGATTTTACCTTCAGTCATCTAGTTGCTTAAGCCTGATAATAAAATCTATCATCTAAATTTTTTAATTAAGAAGAGCCAAATGATATTTTACTCATGTTAATAAGCACCGTGACATAGTGGAACAACCATACTGCCATTTATGTGTCACACTGTTATGAGTCAGCAGAAGCAGGGTTTAACACAAATAACAATGGAACCACCCTTTATATTTTATTGGAAATTCTAGAACAATTATGCATTTATCTTTCTACCATATTCAGAACGACATGTTTGATAATAGTAATGTTTAGTTTAATATTAAATTTCTGTACAGGATGAAATACTTTTAGATTCCAAATGTCTTATTCTTCAAATTGAACAGTCACCAGTCCAGCCACCACTCACTATAGGGTACCTTGAATGCACTGGAAGTCTGCAGTGTTCTCAGTGCTGTTCTTCCTTGGGTACGTCAGCTGGTGGTGACTAGAAATTCACTACAGCTTGCCTTAGTGCTGGCTGTGGACTGAATCAGGTCCTTTCTCCAGACATGTATTTATTTGTATTTCTGCTATGTGTTTCCGAGACTGTAGTTTCATGCTTTTGGCCTCACTTTTGAATCAGTAGCCAGAGTTTTCATGCAATGTTTCTGTCTTCCCCTGAGCTGATTTTGTCATGGTGTGCCTTATGTTAAGGCAATAAAACTTGGCATACACCACAGATAAAAATCAAGCCCAATACCTGATAGTACATATATATATAATAGTGTAGGGTTGGTAATTCTTCAATTCTACTGGGATAATGCAGTCATAGCTCATGGTTGGTTAAATTGGGGAAACAAAATGCTGGAGTATAGTTAGATGCTCTCAAGCTGGTTATCTCAAGTTCTCTAATAGAAACATTTTGATTGTATGAGGACATAGGCTAATCTGTGCCAGCTGTTCTGTACTTAACTATTCCAGAAGTCTCATTTTCCCTTCTCAAGCAATTTTTTTTCTCTGCAGACATATTTCATGCAAAAGCTATGCTGACCTTTAAAGATGTTTTACGTTTTTGTCACAAAATATGGTGGCAACGCTTCTTTCTTTTAATATAAGGAAACCCTCCATCTAAAAAAGTTTTTTAAAAGTGTAGCAAAACACCTAGTTATTTCTAGCTTTATGAAAGGTAAATAACCATACAGTTCTATGGCTTTTATATATAGGGGAATATAAGGGAAGTTTTAAGACAGTAATGTTGGTGTTTCATCATACAGAAAATAAATTATTATTTTTAAAGAAGTCAGTAATCAATCAAGAATATCTCCATTTCTTTAATTCCTCACCACATTTACTCATTTACTGGAGATAATGGTTATTGTTTAGCTTATGGATGTGCCTATAAATAATAGGTATAGAACATGTGCCTATAAATAATAGGTATAGAACTGTATTACCCTACTGACTTACACAATTTTCAAAAATCCAACTAATAGATACTCTTTTCCAAAAATATATAGTGCTATTTTGGTTTAGTGTATTTACTTAACATGTATTTCCAAGTGTAAATAAGGGGAGTTTTAGCAATTTTGTACTTGCACGTCCAACTAAGAGGTCATACTGCTCACATTTTGTTTGCATGAGAGCAGGACAGTGCTTTTAAATATGGAATATGGGAGATACGTACATATATAAATTTGAAAAAAAAAATCTAGTCAAGGAAAATCCCTTTACCAAAAGGCACTGTGTTGCACTGGGAGTCTTCTAATATTTATATTTCTGAAGTGTTAATCAAAGTAAACTCAGTCAGATTTTAATCCAGAAAAGCAAGGGATTGAGTCTAAAATGAAGAGTGGTATTTCTATTTGTTATCAATAAATCATTATTTTATACTAAAGAAAAATAAGATTAAAAATGTAAGTAAATGCTTCCATTTAGGGCAGATTTTTTAAAAAATGTGTCTACTTCATTCTAGGGTCGTGTTACATTTTTTGTCAAGGGCATGTTGTTGTCACTGTATCATGACTTCTTCTCTGTATGTAAGCAGATACTTATTGACAAACCATAAGCTGCCTATTGCGTACTTGCAAAAGGAAATGAGTCACCTGGAAAAGCCCAGCTGAAAGAAAAGTGTACAAACTTCATTTTTATTTTGCTTTTAAAAAAAGCTTAATAACTAAAATGGCATGTGCTTGTGCATGGTAAGACACTGAAAAACTTAGAATGATCAGACATTTCCATGCAAAATATTATCCAGGATACTTATCGATTTATAAGCATAAAATTTTGCTTAAAATATTTAATTCTTAAAGTGTACTTTACTGCAATCCAGTTAAGCTCAGATATGCAGATATGCAAATTTGAAACACTAATGCATGCAGGCTGCTTCCTACCTCATGATAATTCTTCATTATTCTTTGGTAATTCAGTTTACTAACACTCCTTGTATCAGTTCTACAAATAGCTGTTGTATGTATCTGATCATGATAGTGTCTCCATTGTTAATAGCTAGATTCCACCAACCTGAATTTTACTAGGTCATATTCAGAGACTAGTCTTATTGATTTCAGTAAAAGTAATTGTGAAGAAATGGCAAGCAAATTTTATTCTGCTAACTTGAAGGGCTGAACTACTGAAAATGCAATTCAAACAGAAGCTGAGGATTTGTGAAAATCAGGTCAGGCTAACAGCTGGGCCTTTAAATCTTACTTCACGTTTACAGTAAAAAATTGATCCTTCTTATTTTCTGCAGTTTCTTACACTTTGGTCTTATAAGATCAATTAGGATATCAATACTCTTTAATAATTAAGAGCCCAGGAGGCATAGTCCTTAATATTATTGGTAAACCCAAGAATTACAATAGTTTCATCTTTTTCACTCAGCACCAGTCTATAAATGCATTGAATTTCTATAGCACAATCATTGCTATTTAATAGTAACACCACATAGACCCATTAATGTGCTCTAACTGATCCAAAACTATAACATTATAAATTCTTGGAATCTATATATATAGATTTCAAACACCTGCTAGGGGCTTTCCCATGATGCTCGTGAACAGTAGAGAAAATATTTCTACATCCCTTAATTGTATCAGTTCTAGCATCTACTATAATCTGTCCCATCTTTATGTAGTGACAGATTACAGTATCTTTTGCATTGTTTGAAACTTAAGTAATACTTCAGCAGTCTAGGTTTCTCACTAAATATCCCAGTCACTTACTTCAATCATAAGCCCTTCTGCTGCTTTATTCACTGATTTTCCACTCAGTTTTTACTCAGCTGGGGCTTCAAGCAGACACCAACTTTCAGAACACAAGAGTTATGACTCACTCAGCAGGTCTATCTTGCACATTGGACCTGGCAAGACTTTTCCTCCTGTGCCCACAGTGCCCATGTTTACATCAAATCCAGATGACTCATCTACGGACAGTGCTGACTAACCTGTCCTTCTCGTAGTCTCCATGTTTCCCTGAGTCCAGTGGTTGCCTTCCCAAACTGGCAGCTCTTCTCAGAACATCCCAATATTTCTGCTCAAATCTTGAGGCTGCAAGACTATTAAATCATTAATCATTAAATCATTAATAAACTATGAATGTTAGAGTCATATTCTCAATGACACAATACAGTCTGTTACAACAGCATATAACTCAATGAGTCAGGGAGACAAAGTCAAAAAAGACATAGAAACAAGATCTTCCTTCAGCACTCTGAAAAAACACACTCCAAATTTTGAGTGATAGTAACATGCTTCATAAGAAACATTTATTTTGTAGAAACTCACTTTAATATTTCAAGCTGAGGAACTAAAACGGAACTTCATTGCGTGTGTCTCAGTCCTTGTGGAATTCATTTGAGAGTAGAAAGGTTGAATTAGAAAGCCACAATTTGTGATCATTGTCTATTAACCCTAGAGCTTCTTGAAATCTGTGTTACTCCTAGCCCAACTGGCTCTTCAGCGAGATCTTGTGTATCATTAAGGATTCATTTAGTGATCCAGGGTCCACAAAAATAACAAAAGTGGCTTATGTCAGGTAGGCTCATTTCAGCAGAGGTTGGTTAAGATTTTTTCCACTGGCCTGAAGCAGGACAAATTAGGCAATGGACAAGCTAGCATTTCTGAAAATGCTTGAATAAATTATGTACTTTTGTTTATTTATTTATTTATCTTTAGTTGAACTGTTGATACAACTCTCATGCCACTAAGAAATGGCAATCACACAATGCTGAGTTGCCCAAACAGATACAATTAAATCCAGATGAATAATTTTTCCCTGCAACATTTCCAGGCTGAGTCATACTGGGTACCTCCTCAAAATGGTAATGTTTTTAATGCATTGTAATGTATTTTTAAAATATTACTCACTATTTGCTGCTCATGTCTGAACTTTTTAACACTTCATTGATCACAGAAAACTTCAGGCAACTTGGAGGAATAAAAGAAAACCCAAAATGATGATTTTTTTTTTTCTGTTCTGAATGCTACTTTCTCCAAGGCCCATTGCATCCTATCTTTTTGGCATGCACGAGTTTTTCATTCCATCTGCTTTTTTCTTTAATGTGGCTTGTTCATTGTTGGAAGCATTCTACTCGAGTGTTTCTAGTTGCCTCTTTGTCCATTTAAAATCCACCAGAAGTGAAGTGCTCTTTTCTTATTCATAATGAGTTTCCCTGGTTTGATTTTTGTTGGGTTTGGGTTTGTTATTTTTTTTTAACTCTCATTCTATGGCCAGAGGTTATTTTTACATTTTCATTCCAAATTAGTCTTTCCAAAATAAAATCTTACTACAAATTTAATATATTTCCAATTGTTATATTTCTTTTCAAATTTTTTTAACGTGTTCTAGATTTTGTAATATTTTTAGCCATCATTATTGGTATTCTCTATCTATTGATTTCTAGCAAGAAATACAGATTTAGGTGCAGAAAAAAATGAAAATATTTAAAACCGTATTGCAATTAAACCATTAAAATATTTTCAAATTGTTTGTAAGAATGAAATCATGTTCACCCCAATAACTGTTTTGAAGAAGAGTTTGGAATGGAATACAAGTATGCTGAACATTAGTTAAAATATGTGATTTAATCCTGGCCCAGATATATTTGTCTTTTTTATTCTATATCCTCTTTGAGATAACTCTTGAACTCAAACGTCCTATTTGGTAAAGCCCCAGTTGGAAATAACGTTGACTTCTGAATCCACTTTCCTTCTTTTATGTACCTATATAAGTAATATTTGTGTGTGTGTGTGTGTATATATATATATATATATATATATATATATATATATATGTAACTCCTGCAATGCTGTGGACATATTTACAATGTAAATATGTTAGGTGTTAGTCAATACTAGAACTTGTAACCAACCTGACCTCCTATTCAAATTGCCCAGCTCCTAATTGTAGGCTACTGGGACCTTTGTGGACAGATGCACTGACACAGACTGACCGACTGAACCCAGTTTGAGCTACATGTCCTTTCTGAGAGATAGTCACTTCCCCGCTTCTGTTCTGGGAGGCAGCAGCTGTGAAAGGAAGCTGTCAATCGTCAGCTCCCCAAAAGAGAGGAGAAGTGTCCAGGCATGTAGAGCTGCTGAAGGCTGAGCTAGGAACAGGAGCTCACATCCCAGTTGGGACCAGAGCAGGGCTCAGTGCTTTTCCTTCCTCCCAGTCCAGGCTGTCAGAGCTGAGTACCAATGCCGTTATCCACTGCAGCCTGGCTGGAACTCTCAGAGACATAAAGGAAAAGGAAAAAGCTATGACCACAACCAAGTCTCATTTGGACTCAAGTCCAACTAGGGCATCTCTAGTGAGCTTCTCCCTAGGGATAGTGGCTCAGGTTTCAGCTCAGGCTGTCATTTACTGCTTGGGTACTCCTTATTGCTGTCTTGATTGACAGTGTAAACACAGCCTGTGTTTTTTAGATAAATGTGTTAAGAACTCAAGTATGATACACAATAATCTGTCACATCAGTATTTCTTACGTGTTTTGTTTCCTTTAATATTTTTTCCTCACTTTGGTACATCCATGAGAGATATTTTCAGATTTTATAGTAAGAAAATCTGAGTTTCCCATCTAAATACCTGTGCATACAATTTGGATTAATATATTTTTGCTATTGCTGATAGAGAAAGTGAAAATTCTCAGACAGTCCTTGTATAGATCACACAATGCTGGTGAGTTATGGCTGGGTTATGATGTGAAAGAAAATTGTAAGCTGATATCCACATGGAATGCTATTGGTGCTGAATTTTCACTTTACTTGGAATAAATTGTGGGTGCTTTTAAAAGAAATATGCTGTTCAGTTTTGAAGGTGTTTGTTATACCTTCCAAAGAAGATTAGTTATCATACAAGGAAGTGTAATTCATTTGATGGTGGGCATGGCTCCAGGGTATGACTGGCAAATTTACCCTGTCTGTGGAAGGCTATATGCAAAAGCAGCAATACATATCCAGCAGCAGTACAAACACTAAGTGGAATACAGTAAAGAGAGAAATCATTAAGCAAAATGCTTAGGTGCATTTAGCAGTAGTAGCAGTACTTTCCACTCAATCTAGTTTTACCAATGACTTTTGTAAATAATAATTAGTTTCCATCCAACAATGGAAAACTTAAGGACAACCTTAGCAATTGGTTGGAAGGCACCTCAGGAGGACTCTGCTGAAGCAGGGTCAGACCTGAAGTCAGACCAAGGCTTTATCCAGTTGATAAGCATTAAGAATGGAGCCTGTAGAACTTATCTACAAGAAAAGTTTGACTGTTATCTGAACTGTTCCTGGCAATGATTCATCTCAACTGCTTGTTGCTACCTTGCTACCTGACAGCTGCTTACTACCTGCAGATCCCAGTCAACTTCCAGTGGTTTTGGCCTCACAAATGTTGGGAGGTGAAATGGCTTCCACTGATATTTGTTTGCTGGTACAAAAGAAAAATTTCCTGAGAATACTGTACTTTTCCATTCCTAGGGATGCATCTTTTACATTAGCTTCACCTGTACTGAAAGCAGAGGGTTTTACAAGTTGCTCTTCAGGAGGAAAGTTCCAGAGAGACTCAAGAATTGATGTGAAAATGGCCAGAGATGGAAGAAACCAGTCCCTGCCATTGCATTGTGGAGGGGAAGGAATGAATGTGAATACAGGGATGGGAGGAACATAATACCATTTCCAAGGACAAGAAAAGTCTGTCATGCAGACAAAAATTAATAAAAATAAGAATTAATGAGTTCAGGCTAGAGAAAGACTGTGAATAGGTTTTTAGTACTAAGGAAGGAAATACTGGAATACGATCTTTTTGCTTGGGGCAGTTTTGGAGGTTTGTAAAGGGAGCTGGAGAATCATCCATTAAATATGACGGACTTGTCATTGAGAGAGACAGCTGACGTGGCATTTCAAGATCACTTCCAGTTGTGTTCTTTATGATTCTATGACTTTCTATTTTTAGCTCATTAATACTGTATCTAAATGTATAATATTCAATATTGTGTAATATTTAAATTTAGTGTTAATTACTGTTGATGGTTTCAGATTAAAATAGTCAGTAGACTTAGTAAGCTGAACTTACTGTTGAGAAAGCAGTGAATGTTAAAAATGAGCGTACAAAATGTATTCATTTAAACGTCAATGGATAATGGTTTAAGTAGCAATTACATGGTGCAACTTTGGGTCTGCTTCTAAGGATTTAGGATAGAAATGCTAAAAAAAATTAGTATTTAAGGTGAATGACAGAAAAATCTAAGCAGCACACTTTAAGGGGAGAATGAATTCAAGGATTCAAAAAGGCAGTTACAGAATAATGAGGCTTTCAGAATAAGTTTGTCTTCTGGTTGTATGCTAAGTGTATTCTGTCCTTTGATGTGAATGGAGAATCAACCCTAAAGGCTAGTTTACAGGACAGTGTGTGTGTCTGAGCAAGCCCTCAGTGCTGTATACTGAGCACATATCAATCCCATTAAGTAACATTTAATAGCTAGAATAATTCCAGTGTGCATAAACATATTTCAAAGGCATACATGAAATAGCTGAATATGTTATAAGGAAAAGCTGAATTCCTCGTCTGAACCACAGACTTCTACAAAATTCCAGTCAACCACTTACCACATGGTCAGACACTTAGCTTTTATGAATTTCAGACAACAATACACACAAGACAGATGCTATTAAGGGGTATCAGAGGTAAACAAGGAGGTGTTGGTAGTTTTTACCAAATTCAGGCTATTATCAGCTCTTCAGAAGTCATCCCTTCAGAAATGGTGCAGTAATTGGTGCAGAATTTCAGAGAAGCTTACATGACTGCATCATCTTGGTTATTTCTTGCAGGAAATATCTTAGTTGTAAAGTATGGTGTGTGCCATATAAAGGGTGATCCAGCCTCCTTTGATTCTATAATTTTTCAAAACCTCTAATTGCCATTTATTACTACTTTCTAAGAATTCAAAATGAAAGAGAGAGCATGCTTTATGAAGATTTTTTTGAGCTATCTAGACACTTTCTTAATGTGGCTGAAAAGGAATAATAATGTCCTTGATCAATATTTCCACTCCAAATGTGTTTGAGCCCATCCCAGTTTGGGGGGGTTGTTTTGCCCATGACTAAGCTTACATGGAGTTAAACTAAGAAGTCTGATATGAACATCTAATTTGGTAACCCTTTTGTTGAAACACTTTTACTGAGACAAGTTCTGAAAATTCAAGCTTATTGGGTATTAACCCAAACCTGAACTTGAACTTTGGTCTTATTCACAAACACAAATTTTATTCCCATTCAATATCAAGAGTTTTACCACCACTTCCTCAGTCACCAATAACAGTTCTCATAAATATCAGTGTGCTGTGAATGGTGATACAAAAGTAACCTTAGTTTACATCTCACTGTGCAGAAGTAATTTAATAAGAAATTGTCACTGGGACAATCCAGTTTTCACATGGGAAAGAATGTGTTCTTTTCCAAGAAAACAAGGCCTTAAACTCCTTTCACTGATTATAAAAAAGTAGCAAGGAGTTTTCTCATGCTATCATGTTCGCTTACAAACTTGTGACATAAAAAAATATCTCTGGCATTTCATCAGCTACACAGATTGGCAAAGCTAAAGAAGGATACATGGGTGAAATGAGGAGCAGTGGACAGCAATTGGCTTCTCTTTTTTGACAATATGCCTCTGTTTCAGACCCTCACCAAGTTACAAATATGCACACTCCACATGTTCTTCATATAGGTGTCCTGAAGAAAACCATTTGAGAAGCCCCAGACCCTACAATGTCTGTAAAATCAGCATAACCTCACCTGCAAAAAAACAAAGTTACAGTTAAGTGATCACTTTGCACCAACAAAAATCTAAGTTTTTGCAAGAAAAAAGAAAAATCAGTGCAGCTGATTGTCCTGCCTTTGTTTAGTCTTCCTTGACCAGCACTGACATTTGTATGGCTGCACAGGGAGACTCTGCTAAGCACTACACTTTTCCCAGGGATTGTGTTCAAGTGGCCTTCCACTAGAAACCAATGCTGACACAAGGAGAGCTGAGGGGCAGCCTGGGCAAGTAGATGAGAGAACAGCACCTTTTTAGAACCAATAATTTTGGGAAAATTAAAGTAACCATGAAACCATGACCTGTATCAGATTATGATTTAGATGTCTATTTTTTAAAACTAAGTTTGGAGTACAACTATGAACAGAACAAATTACAGAGTTGCTAAACAATTGTTTACTGATCACTCTTGAATCTTGAAATACTAAAATGTTATTAATATCATCTAAGATGAAAGTATATTTTTAATCATTTTCTACTGTAAAGTTTAGTCATGGATTTACTACACGGTAACAAACATCCACTAAAGTTTGTCTTGGTATTGAATGGAATCTTTGCAAGAATTAAATGAGCAGTCTACACAAATGAAGAGGTATAGCCAACAAAAGCTCGGCTCATTGCTATAAGGAAAAATAAGTGCTTTATAAGGAAAAATAAGCTAAAGATCAGTCTTCAGATTATGAATATATAGAAGCTCTGCAGAATACTTGAGTTCACAGCCAAGCACCAGTCTTGCAGTAGTGTGGTGGGCAAAACTGGGTGGCAAGCAAGTAGATCTTTGAAGTTTGGGGCCTTCAGATAGTTTGACCACAACTTTCCTGAATGTTGTCCTTAATTATAGGAAAAGACACTAGTCTTCCTATTCAAGGTCTTATTCTTGGAGATATGTATGATTACTGTTGTAATGACTGGGGGGCTAAGGGGGGGAGGGTTGCACTGATTAAGCCCTGCAGTAAAAAGTTTTTCATTCAGTTTTACAAATATTTTTTCTTTATATACTGAGAGCTGACAACTAGAGAGATTTCTAGGGGTTCCATAATAATAATTTATAGCTCTGTAATCTCATACACCCAGAATGCTTATAACCTAAGAATACAAAACTCTGTATATTCTGATAAGAATGCAGAATATACTTATATATCTGATAAGAATGCAGAATATAATACTTACCTGAATGTTGTGTTTACCTAATACTTGACATTTCAGAGAATCAGGCCCAAAGTAACTGTGGGACTCAAGAGATCTCACTTCTACATGCCTTGTTATCTGATCTACAGTGCTGCTGAATAGCACAACAAAGGAAAAACCAAACCAACCACCCCAAATTTTGTCCTATATTGTGCCTATCTTGACAATGGGATCATAATTGCATCTTGTCATGTCACACGTAGAGCATCCTATATCACATCATCTCACCTCTTATAACCTCCATTATTAATTTAACTATTAATTTAATACGTTTAGGCATTTTAACCATCTAAGACAGTCCTTTCTATTTCTCACCTGGAAGAAGTTAGAGAGTACTTTATGGGTTTTGATTCTCATGTGATGCTCTGATACTTTCTTCACTGCACAAAGAGAGTAGGTCCCTTCTGCAGTAGAGCAGATTAACTGGTGACTCATTTAAATTAGGTCTTATGCATTTAAAGTAGGTTTCACACTTTTTGTGCCTTAATCTTATGTGTCCTTTCAGACATGGGGTTGCTTGGGCTCCATGAAATTCAGTATAGTTGGTATATGCTATTCTAGATTGTAGTGGGTTTGTAACCCTCCCTGGGAGGGAAACTGAACTAGGATAGGTCACCTGATCTATATTTTACCAATAAGGTATTCCATACTGTGTTATGTCAGCTCAGATATAAAGAGACAAGAAGGAAACAATACCTCCTTTCTCTTCCGGAACAGTTGTATGGGACAGATGGCTGTTCTTCAGAGGAAGAAAACACCTTCTGAGGGGAAGTAGTCTTTATTGTCAGTTTTCTCTATATGTATAGTGCTTATAGTTCTCTTTTTCTTCTTTGTGTAAATATAAAACCGCCTTTCTCAGCAGTCTCAGTTTTGCAAGTTTTTTTTTTCCTTCCCCCCTTCCCTCATCCTTTTCCCTCTGGGGGAATTGGGTGGAGTCATAGTGGACACTGGGTGTTCAACCAAAGTAAACTAAAACATATATCCTATAGCTTTCCAAGAACTTAAGCTCTTCTCTCCACATTGAATTCCCAACCTCATTCTTTCCACCATCAACTCTGAAGTTCCATATTTTATTTCTTGCTTCTTTATAAAGGTGTTTATTATCTAGTCATGCTTCAGGGGACAAGGAAAGAAAATACTCTTTGTTGAATGCACCATATCTCAGCTTTCCTTGATTCCTTTTGTCTTCTAATGGCCTCCTGCAAACATGAGAGGGATTGGAAAATGTTTGTGTTTGGCAGAGAATCCCAGGGAATCTCTCATGTAAACTGCTAACTTGAGCAAAATTACTAAAACTGGAATGATAAAAACAGACTTTTCTCTTTCTACCTAGATATCTAAATAATTTACTAGTTTCTAAGAAGCCATAGGCCCTGGGCTGATTTCAGTAAGTTGCAGGCTATGATAAAATATTCCTACATTTTGACATTCAATATATAAGAGTTCTCAGGCAACTCTTTTTTTTAAATTATTCTCTCCAGATAGACTTCTCATACTTGTTTCTGCATTCAGAAAATGCCAAATTTAAAACTATCATCAATGAGCAAAGACTCTTCATGGCGCAAATCAGAGTACATGCATGCATGTGTGTGTGTTTCTGTTACTTGTAAATACACAGAAATATAAATAAACCCACAGAACTCAAAAGAGTAATATAAAACTACAGTAAAAGGCAGAAGAAGATAAATATTTATATTTTTACCAAAGATCCACAGATAACAATAACTTGAAAGTCTTCAACTTAAATTTCATGTCAAGAATTATGAGGTTAAGTAACCAGCTAAACCTGCTCTTCTTATATGAGGATTTTTAATGATTTTTGTAGAACAGCACATTTCTTCCATAATACCTCCTAGCTTTGTACAAACAAAAGAAAAATTAATATAGGAAATTTTCTGTAATGTTTTAATTGGACTTGAAACACTCGGTGGAGAATCTTTACCACCATTATGCCCACATACACTCCCACACATGAATAATTTGCAAACTGATAAAGGTATGATTATCAAGGGCATTGTGTTGTGTTTTTTTAATAGGCTGGTTTATCATTTATTGAAGTCACAATCATATTAACAAACAGATATCTTCTATAAAAAGACCAAGTTGACAGTGCAACCTGTATTCTTAAAACTCTTCATTTACTAGGGTAACATAACACCATTAAGGACAAGCACTTCTATTTCTCACCTAGAAATTAGAGTGTGCAGTGGTTTGTGAGTTTTAATTCTCATGTCTGTCTTAGGCCTGATTCAAAGTGCATTACAATCATGGAGAAAGTTCCATTAATTTCAGGAGGCTGCTCAGTACTACTATTACACTATCTTCAGGTATTGTGGGGCAAAGTGTCAGTAATAGACTTCATATACATGCTAGGCATTTCCTGCATTCTCTGTTTTCATTGGTAAACTGGAACAAAAACTAGGTTTTACATTTCTTCATTTTCCCCCATTTCCTTTGCACCATCTTCAGTGCAGTGTAAACCAGAAAGTTTGCTTTCCATTTGGAAACAATTCCTTGCTTCCAGGTTTGAAATGTGCTAAATAATCTCTTCAGGGAATAGTTCTTTTCTCATAAGGACAGTCAAGGATGTGAGCAGGCTGCCCACAGAAGTGCGTTCTCTGTTCTTCGGTGTTTCCATAATCTGACAGAATCAAGCCGCAAAGAGCTTGATCTGATCTCACAGCTGCCCTTCCTTCAACAGAAGGTTGGTTTAGAGACGTCTAAAGTTCTAACCAAACAAATAGTCTATGATAATCTATGATAATGACAATAGTTTTTTCTGTCCATCTACTTATTCTTTGTCTCTTTCAAACCTTAAGACTGGCAAATTGTGAAAAAATTGAGGCAAGGGCATTACAGGGGGAGAGAATGGTTTAAGCAAAGTGTCCTAGATGCCACTCTGGTTCTCACTATTGTATCATTTGTGTCCTCTTTAAAAATCATACTACAAGAAGTGTTAAAAACTCTCACAGAATCACAGAATGGCCAAAGCTGCAAGACTCTACTTGAAATTGTCTAGTCCAAGCAGAGTTAGAACAGGTTCTCCGGGACTGTGTCCCATCAGATTCTTAACATCTGCATGCTGGAGACTCCATAACCTCTATGGGCACCCTATTCCACTGCTCAGTCATCCTAACAGTACAGTTTTTTTCCTCAGGTCTAAATGGGATTTCTTGCATCTTGGTTTGTTCCCAATGCCTCTTGTCCTGTCTCTGCGTACCACTAAGAATTATCTGGGTCTATCTTCTAACTCACTCATCAGATAGATGCCTTCCCAGTTTTCTCTTCACCAAGCTAAACAGTTCCACCTTTCTCAGCCAGTCCTCATATGAAAGATGCTCCAGACCCTTAATCATCTTAACTGACTTGCATCACTATGTCAACATCTCTCATGTACTGGGGAGTCCAAGGCTGGACCCAGCACTGAACCCAGATGTGTCTCACCAGGACTGAAGAGAGGGAAAGGATCCCCCTTGTCCTGCTGACAGTGTTCTTCCAAGTGCAGTTACTCTTAATTCGTTTGATTTCAATAGATGTTGAGGATACTGTGAGTGACCATTGGCATCAATTCTCTCTTGATTTACTATGAATAAATAAAAAAGGCTGAAAATTTCTTAAACAAAATCACAAAGACCAGGATGTATCTGCTGAAGGGCAAACTCTCTTTCTGATTTTACTGCAAAGCTAAACCGAAACATCTCCCTTTCCACCAACCTGTAAAGCAGACATATAAGTACACAAACAGATTCACCTATTGGTGTATTTGTAAAACATATGCCAACAGGCAAATCAAAGCTAAATTTCATAATGTCACTGGTGATGATTTAATTTCTGATTATTTTTTCGGATATATTTTTTCTGGTTTCAATTTTTGATTCATGTATAATAGAAAAGTATCAAGAAGTTCACTGAAGTATTTTCTTGTTTATTTTTGCACAAAATAATTAGATTTGAGGTAGTTTTGCAATAATATAAAAATGCAGCATCAGTAATCTATCATTGACATTCTTTTTAATCACAGTTCTATTTAATTACAGTATTTTTCCAGTCTGATAATAAGTGCTCAGATTACTGTCATAATATTCTCAACAAAGCAGAAGTCTTTCCCCTCATATCAAACAGAAATGGGGTCCAATAAAGGTAAAAATATGCCTTTTTGCTTACTTTGTAAGCCATAGTCACGAAAGTGTAGTCATAAAAGGTGACTTTTAGAATAATTACAATGCTACTTTACAAAATATAAAGAACGAAGCTGGAAAGTAACTGAATATTGTTTATGCTGGAAAGAGCATGATTAATTACTTTATGTTTAGCTATACTTCCCCCCCCCAGTGAGCAGAGATTACATTTATACTGAGCTCTGTGTCTTTATGGAATTTGATTTTGGCAAATTTTCATAGTCATAATCCTGACATGATGTTAAATCATGAATGATAACTGGGGGTTGGGTGTCAGACCGGCTATGGTAATCAAGTGTAACTCCAAAGACAGAGAGCTGTATTTCATACATCATCTATACCTTATGAAATTGTACTGTAAGTGTAATTATCTTCTGTATTGGACAAGATGTACCGTTTTGGGTTGTTTAATTATACATTTGTTTTTGCTTCTGTTTGCTTTTGAACTAGTGCCACCAATTATTTGCATTATTATTGCAGAAGAATTAGTACAATGCTAATGCAGTAATGGCAATCTGGGAAGTCCATATTTTCCATTAATAACTACCCACCCTAATCCTAACCCTAACCCTAATCCTGACCCTAACACTGGACTCCCTTTCTCCTCCCACCTCTAGCTAATGTGACATTAGCTAGAAAGTGATCCTGATTGACTCTGTCTAATACAGAGCTGTTCTGTTTCAAGAGCAACCACTTCAGGAGAAACTACTAGCTGCCATCCCTGCTGAGTTAAAACAGCTGTGTAACAGATTGTTTTGCCCCAACGTTTTTGAGTGATTTTCCATTTCATCAATAGCGAATCCCTAAATTTCGTGAAAACAGTATCTCTGCTAGACAGTTTACTCGGCTGACATGAAACATGGAAAACTAGAATCAAAACCGCATGAACTAAAATACTGAATAGTCTAGGGGTTGAGTATGTGTTTAGGCAAAAAACAGCTGTGAAAGGAAGGAATGCTTTTGTTTGGATTAAATTAGCTTTGAACATGAAGGATGGCAACTTTCTGCGGCAGAAATTGGGTTAAGTTCAGGAGACCATATCTATGAACAGCACATGAGTTTGAAAGATCTTATGTAAAGTTAGGGAGAAACTGCACCTCACTTCTAGTTGTGAAATATTCCCATCCCTGTAACTTTGCCTCTGAAGACTTTACTTTTGCAAAAATAGCTTACTTGTATGTTTAACAGGAGTCAAAAAGCACATGTAAATCAGTATTATTGAATACTTTATGTTTGGAATAACTGAGTAGGTGATCTAAATGCTTTTAAGGAAAATGAGAAGAAAAGCTTCTTTCTCAAAAGCATGTATGAATGTGTAGGGTGAATAGCTGCATGTATATAAGCATGTCTCCTCATCTGTGATATGTACACCATTGTATGCTTACATTATTTGTTCTATTTTCAGTCTGTTCTAAATATTAGTTCAAAATATGATTTATAATAGTAATCTTACTCTGATTTTTCTGGTGTCTAGGCCTTGTGTCTTATGTCAAAAAAGAATGGAGTGCTTTAGCTTTGTCATTGTGTTTTAATGTTCTCTGCTTGCAATCCCTCCAATAAAATGAAGAATAAGACTCTAATCATATAATCATAGACTGGTTTGGGTTGGAAGGCACCATAAAGATCCTCTAGCTCCAAACTCCCTGCCATGGACAGGGATATGGTATATGGTAATGTGGTATATAGAATGTAAAATTTAGAGAAAGATAAAATTCTTAGGTATTTTTTGAAGTTTGTGAACTGTACACTGCAATGTAGAAGGATGAAAATTACACCTGATTTGCACATCTGCTAATAAGAATCATCAGACTAATTCCAAAACAGTGTATTTTTCATTATTCTTTCTTTCTCTGAGTGAAAACCTTCACAGCCTAAAATCAGTGATATATAGTATCTTTCTATTTTTCAAAAAGGGTATTCTTTAGCAAGGAAAGACAAGAATGAGTAATTTAGTGTCTTATGAAATATATAGCATTAATATAAGATTTTAAGTCAGTCCAGTTGGCTGAAGTTCAAGAATACCGGGTGAAGATCAGCCAGCTCTTTCCATAAATGATCCCTTTCTTTTGTCAGTACTCTAGCTTGCCTTGTCAATTGTGCAAATGTCTTGACTCTAAAAACCAAGCTTTCCTTTTCAAAGAAATTATGAGCATCTTGACACAAAAGTGTCATGGAGGAGCAAGGCTGGTGGTGCCCTGATGGCCCTAGCAGGGGGATGCTTGGAGGGGGGGCATTCTCTCCCCTCCTTAACCACAGGGCATTGGCACTGGTGGAGGTCTGCTCTACTCAGCTGAAAGAGGTATATGGGAAAAGAGGCTGCAGTAGGGAGTGTGTGTGTGATGTAAAACTATGGCTATGAGTGAAAGGGAAAAACACACTTAGAGAAATACAGGGTTTAAGAGGGCAAGGAAGTGAAATGCATCCATTTGAATTATTTTCCCATGCCCTGATAAGACAGGTGTATTAAATCCAAACTTAAGTAGTGTCTTACTCCTTAATTGATTTGTTTTGTTTGAGTTAGCTAAAGTCATTGTGACGTACTCATAATATGGTATAAAATTCTAGTGACCTTACATAAAAAGGAGGGGGTTAATTACTTTCTAGAAATAGTCTGATTAATGCTGCCTTTGTACAGCATTATTTATCCATCAAATTTTCAAAATAAAAATTATAGCATTATGTGCACTGGACATTATATTCAGAAATTGCCAGGTGTTGTCATACATGTTGCACAAGGCAAGTTGGTAGCAAAAAGACACAAAAGCACTTGAAGACATGGGAGTAACTAGGGGAAAAACATTGTGGTATTCTTGTCAATAACTATATAAGCTCCAAAGTTACAAAAGGGCTGAAAAAAATGTTTTCATTCTTTTAGCGTTGTTTTCTGATGATAGGAACAGGACTTGTAGGTTGTTTTCCTTGTAAAAACATTTGGGGGTTTAGTACTTAATTTAGGAGTAATTCAAGCATCCTTCATTCTAGGAACTGTTATAATGCTTTCCATTCTAAACATATGAATATATTCAAATTTAACCAGCTTTTTTATCACACCAGTAAGGATACAAATTAAAAGAAATTTTTTTTTTCCAGTTTATGACCTAAAGTATTTCCTCTTTGTGTGGAGACATGTTAAAAATAAAATCTCCAGACAAATAAGATCTCCAGTTTGACCTACTGTTTATGTTTGTGACGCATCCCTGAATTGTCCAAGGCAAATACCTTAAGGCAGAAATTATGGTTGCAAATGAAGTCTTTGACCAGGCCTCTTCTAATACCCAAGTTTTGACTTCAAAAGGGTAAAGGTAGGATTTCTGTATAATCCTATAAATGTAATGTATATTTTTGGATTCTAATTTGGAAGGTGAGAAGCTATCAGGGGGGAATAATGCGAAAGACTGCAAGCAAAGAAAATACTGTGTTTTCAAAAAAACCCGAATGAATTGCTACTACCTTGCTGGCTTTAGATCATGTCACACTTCAGTAACAAAATCTCAGAATATACACAAAAGGGAGATACAAAAAAGATAAATAGATTATAAAGCTCTTGGAAATTTATTAGATAATATCAAGGCTAAAACTGTATAAACATAAATTAATCTCATAATAATATAGGTTCCATGTGTTGTGATGAATTTGCAACTCAAGATTAATCTTTTTTTATTAGTATATGTTAAATTTTTGATATATTGCTTAGGCTTTCATGTATACACACTGATATGCCCTGGCAAAACAGAAGGTGATTATTGTCTCGTTAAATACATTTTAAAAATAGAAACCATAGTTAAAATATTAATTTTTTCATGTTGATGTGAGCAGCAACCAGAACCACAAAGTTAAGACTTCTAAATGGAATAGGTAAATTTCATACTGATAATATTATTGTTTTACGGAAAGCAGTGTTTGCCTACAAAGCCAGCGCATTTTGTTAAGTCTGAGTATCACTTTGATCAATATTTTGTAGTGTCTTTATTTCAGCAGATTCTTCTCCAGCATTCTCAATCTGCTACATGCAGAGCAAGTTTATACTAGATTGGCAGGATGAATCAAACAATTTGCTTGGGGAAAAGTCTTGATTTATTTTTTCTTCATGTAAAATGCCTCTTATCTTTCTAGACTGATAAGAAGAAAAACAAAAACCAACCACAAAACAAGCAAACTAAAAAACCCCACCCAGCCATCGCCTCTTCTTTTTTTGTGGTGTGGTAGTGAACTTCTGGTTTTTAAGTCAAGTGTAAATTTTAGTTTGATTAGCCTTTACAGTGCTGTATTTCCAACTAAAATCAATCGAAATAAAAAACAGAGTTAGGGGACTAGGAGTCTAGTTTGGGTAGCAGCACTGGCACGCTCTGGATGTGTAAACCCGTTGTGGTCTTGCTCACCGTGGCAACATGGCCCCATGCCTCAAAGAAGGTCATGTCTACTTAGTTAGCAGACACTTAGTTGCTTCATTGGGCTTTCTGTACCCATGCAAATTAGATCAAATAAATATTCTGACATTTGCAAACTTCAGATATGAATTTAACATCAATTAAAATGAAGATCCGTGGGGTTGCAATGAATCGTTTGGGGCATTGTGTTTTCAGTTTGAAAGAAAGTGAAACTTAGTCCATTTCATTGATTTCCAAGTTATTTTGAGGTAATATTCTTTCAGGATCATTCTAAACTGAGTTCAAGTTCATCAGGAGGTCTTGCAAATTCATCAGCTTTTTCAGCAACCCAATGCAAAATATCAAGTTGTAATAAAAAATTAAATACACAGTTTTTCTGAGTTTGACCTTTGTATTGTAAGTTGTTCATTACTCAGTTATGGACTGACAGATTTGTATTTCTGCTTTTCTAAGATTTAGTTAGCTAACTTTTCACCTATGTCTTCACATAAAGAGCATGTGGTTTATGTGACTGGCTTATGTTTACATATCCTTTAATTCTAGCAGGAATCATTTGATTCATGTTTTGCAATGTCTTTGAAGCAGTCTATAATAACCCTGCTAATGGAATCCTAACTAGAAGAAGTCACTGCACAGTCTGAAAAACAATTTAGAGACTAACAAAGAAAGGTTGATTTGGACACTTACACTGCCTACTTCTTGGGCACTATGATGTAATTATAATGTATTTGCTTCCATTTCTTTAGAAGGATTTACAAAATATTATTTCAAGTGAGTTAATTGAACTTCCTGTTTTCTTACTTACTATTGTGAAAATCCATAGAGGAACCAGTAGGGCTTTTTCATATTCCTGAATTTTGAGGCAGGCTAGTTGGCTAACTTTTGTGTTAACTCTCTATACAAAAGAGAAATAGAGGGAGGAACTCCTTAAGAGCATTATTTAGTCTATCTAACTGAAAATCTTGCTTTGAGTTGTTCTTTTGAAGATCTTTGTCTCCGTTTTCTACAGGGTATAAAGAAATTAGCTGCAATAATCTTGGTGTTTGAGGCTGTGATGTGAATACCCCTCATCCTTCTCTCTTTCCATTCAGAGGATCTAAGATGCTGTGTTTACTATTACGCTAATGTATCTCATATCAATCAAGGATTTCCAACCAAGACAGAAATCTCTGCTACAAATTGACAAAACATAGTTACACTAATGAGTTCCACAAAGAAAAGTAGTTGCGGTTATCTTCAGCTGGAAAAATGGTTTCTTTGAAGTTCCTTCTCTCCCATTTCCATCATATATCAACCTTCTTCATTTGTATTTGTACAATCATATTAACTAACTTGAGGTTAATACTTTGAGAAATGTTTAGAATCAGTAGCTGTTTTAAAAGTATGTCTATCAAGGGGATGATAATGATGCATTTGTGCTAAAAAATTGTGGTTTTTTGAAAATTTACTCGCCATAATGGATGGATATTAAACATTAACATAAAATGTTTTCCCAGCTGTAAGTCAATACTCAGTAAACTGGTTACACAAAACAGTATTTTACAAAAAAACCCCAATATTCTGCTTATTATTCAATGTGCTTTCATGCCAAATCAAGAAATAAAGCTTTTATAATTTAAGCTTTTTTTTTTCAAGTATTGCCATTTCAGATTTATTAATTGTATGTTCCATAGGAAACAGATTTACCAATTGTATTGTTCAATTCTGTTCCATAGGAAATAGCAGAAGATCGGGATCGTTCACGGCTGGATTCAATGGTACTGTTAATTATGAAACTGGACCAGCTTGACCAGGATATTGAAAATGCTCTCAGTGCAAGCTCTTCCCCATCCAGCACCCCAACATATAAACGACGGCATATACCTGTAAGCCAATTTGCTCAATTTCCTTATTATTCTGAGTAGAATCCTTTTTTACTTTACTTTTTTTCTTTCATTCCTCACATTTATCAACTCTTTGATTTCAGAACCCAAGTTCCTTTTGTAAAGAATTTGACTTGTATTTTTTTTGCATGTATATACATTTTGAAGGAAGTAATATTTGTATCCATTCTTTCTTTTGGCATGATTTCATAAATGAGAGCTTCAGAACTCCCAGATGAAACAAAGGGAGATAACAAGATTCAGAAAAAGTCTGGCTCTCTCATTATCACTTACTGCAAGTGCAGAGTCAGCACAGAGTCAGGATCACACCAGTCTCATAACATTTGACATTAAATAGAACTGAAAGTAAATCTGAGCTGCAGGTCTTGTTTTTCTACTAGTGGGAAACACACTTAGAAAAGTCTCTGTCATTCAAAGTAAGATTCTGGGCAGAAACGTGCACTTTAATTATTTAAATGTCTTTCTTCTTTTTTATTTACTTAAATGGACAATTCTTTGCTGAGAGTGGTCTGAAAGGAGATGGGACAGCTCACAAGCATGACTGATGCATTCTCTTTTTTTCTGTAAAATGTTTACACACATAACTATGAAGAACATGAAATGGCTGACCCAAGGTGTTCTCCTGCAGGCTTCCTGTTAATTTCATCCACATGTGCTGCAGCTGCTTTTCAATTCAAGAAACCTGAGAAATACTGCCCCAAGATCTCTAACATTCAGGTCATTTGTTTTTGTTAGTGATATTTTCTTTAAAATAATGAGGAGTTTTTCCTATTAAAGACAGACTTTGTTATTGCTAAGTGAGTGGTCTATAGGTGAAAAAAAGCTGTATTCAAGTTTCAGTGGGTTTGATCAGGTGAAGATTTTAAAATATATCATTTTTAAAGGACATCACATAATTTCTCTTTTAACAGTTACACATGTTCCCCATGGATATCAATGTTCTCACAGTATCTCCTTGAGCACTGATGACACAGAAAAGCTGAAATACACTGTTAATATCTGTTCTCTGTATCTCACCAATCTGTGCCAGCATTTTAGCTAATTTCTTAAAGCATTAAAGTGAGTTGAGGCAATCTGTATAAATAAGCCTGCATGATAATCAGAGCAAAGCAACCATTCAGAAAGACAGCTTGCATCGAATATGGTATATATGCTATCTATATATG